>NC_060166.1:20936680-20956750 GCF_021292245.1 Micropterus dolomieu | reverse complement strand
AATGTGTGTATACTTTCTCTCTCTCTCTCTCTCTCTCTCTCTCTCTCTCTCTCTCTCACACACACACACACGTACACACATAGACACTTAGAGCTTCCCTGGTATCATTTACACCCCAGCTCTGCACCAGATATAACATGTTGCTCTCCTATATCCTTCCCTGTTTTATTCTGAACCTTACTCTGTGTGCTCTGTGTGCTCCGTTCAGTTTGCAGTGTTTAATGATCTGAGTGAAAGAAAAAAACTTACACCCACATGTAAAGCAGGCAGTCCTGCTATACATGTGGATGTACTCCAAAGTTCCAGTGCTTTTTAAACTCCAAAGAGAATTCAGGCAGTAAGCTACAGACATAAACATGAATCCAACACATATAGCATAAACGGACAACACAGGAACACTCAACATACACTGTAAAAAGTCCTTCAATGGCCCTATCCATACGACTTTATTTTAAAATGTAAATTTCTTTCAATAAATTGATTTTCTTTTCTTTTCCTTTCTATTTAAGTTACAGAAAAGTAAAAAGTGTGAATGTTCCAGTAACTTGCCATTTTCTACCATAAAATTTATTTTGTTGTACTCCCTAATAAATTGATTTCACAAAACTCAGTTTAAGGACCTATGTCATAAGTAAATTGTCAGGACAGGCCTACATTTAAGTTAGTAACCATATCAACAGCAGAACGCCTATGGGCATATCTGGCTGTAATGGCTGTAACTGACATGACCGAACTGCTGTGCTGACCTGACCAGCGTTTTCAGCAGAGCCAAGGACAATACATACTACCAAACATATGCAAGTAACCATTTTTACTTTTACCTCTACCGCTACTTTTTCTCATGCTAGAAAACCACTCAGTTTCCTCTATCATGTGTTTCTCGTTGTGTGAGGATGCCAGAGGCCTTTCCAAATGTGCACTAAGCTCGAACAATTACATTAAAAACTAGACTTTTAGTCAAATGCGACATTAACATAACTTAACAATGGCTTCCCCTTTTCAGTAGAGAATTTTAAATAAATGGACCTTTCCTCTTGTGGTCCTAACATCTGGACTCAAAATGGCGGAGTAAATTTAAATTAAAGTTAATGACTGACATTTAACTGATATATAAGAGACATTTTGGTTGTTGACAGGTAATGTTATTAATGTAGTTTTAATGAATGTTTAATATTTTGTCTCAAAAAACTCGCTGAAAACACTCTTGAAGCAGGCTTTGGGAGAAAATTACAAGAAATGAATTAGCTTTGCTAAGCTCTTGCTAGCAAGACTTGTGCAGGATGGCGGGTCCTGCTTTTCCTCCACACTCTTCACACAGACAGCCCCTGTGGCAGGAACAGCCTGTGGCATAGAGAAGAATTCCACATGAAAGAATGTCCATTTAGCGGGAGACTTACAATGGTGGGCTCTATTGGATGGAAATAAATGTAGGTTTTTATAACTGAGGCATATTCCCTTGCTTATGAGGTATCATTACAGATTTTAATGTTAACTGATGGGTCTGTATGTCCTGCTGTATTTCATGCTCGATTGCTGAGAGAGAGTCAAATCAATTTTAATAAATTAAAGATTTGTGTGTCCCCCCCACCTCCCCCCCTTTTAGTAGACATGGCTGTCAAAAAATCTAAACTTAGTGTACTTTTGTCTAAGTATCAGTTTTTACAAAAATATTTTCATATGGTTATCTTCACCTCTTTCATGTGTCTTGTTTTGTCAGGAGACTACCAGATCTCACCCGAGGAGCATATCAGCTACCCCACAAAGCCCTGTGTGCCATTCAGATACACATTAGGTAAGCAATCAGACAACAATACATGTTTTTGTGTCAAACTGTCATTCTGAGAAATGACTATTCTAAAACCATTTTATCAGGGGAAAATCTTAAGCAATTTCATTAAGCTTGTGTCCAAGAGGCTAGAATATAATAATACCTTGTTGTATTTTTTTAATTACAAATGGGATGGCCCTGTAAATTATGCAGCACTGTTTTACCGCAAAAGCCCGATATTGTAAAGCGTTACAGACAGCATCATGGGACCTTTACACACAGCCATGCCTTGTTATGTATACATGTAGACTGCCCATGCTCTTCTACATACTGGTTAGCACTCCACAGTCATTTGTCAAGACAGCATCCAGAAGTAAACTCGCATAACTCATCACAAGTAACGCTTTCGTTCACCTGCCTATTATGTCAAAGACATTTTTCTAACACATAGGTAATCATCTGAAGAATAATGAGACTAATCTTTGAAATTTACATTATTTTTCGGTTTTGATGAACTAAGCTAAAAGTACTTAAATTTTTACAAAATCTAGTAAAATGGGGGTGTCCTAAAACTTCATTGTATTGAAAAGATATTTCAGACCAACAGTGATGATGTTGTAGGTTTGGAGTGATATTGCTAAATGTTTCATAATTAACTTATTAACTCTAGGACCCAAGTGCCTCTGTGATGAAGAAGAGAGATGTGACTCTGAGATGCCTCACTGAGTATATGTGAGAAAGTGAACAGGACCTTATCTCTGAGTACTATGTAAGTATTGTTAAAAAGTAAAGTTGGATCTGTTTCTGGTTTTACTGGTCAAGTTAAACCAGTATGATTTTATGTGGGCTGACTGAACCAGCATTTGTCATGTGTAGGTTGAGAGAACCAGCAGCATGCAGATTGTTAGCAGGAGGCCTAGAATAGGCGATTTTTAAGTTGTTGAGTTGAGCCCTATGCAGAACTTTTTTTTAAATTCCATTCCTGGTAAATTTCTGACAAATACTGCCTGTTGCTAACTGGCAAATATGTTCTTTACTGGTCTTTCCCACTTTGAAATAACATGGGTTTGTCAAGAACCTTGATGACCTAGTTTTCCACCAGCACTAATATCCAGCATTCATTTGGGGATCTGAAGACTATGAAGTATGGAAAATCTGACAATATTAGGGCTGCAGCGATCATTTTAGTATTCGAAGCTTCGATAGATTATTTCAACGATTCATCGATGTGTCGTTTAAGAAGTACTTTTGCTTGGCGGCACCCCCTCTAGGGATCAGCTGTGCCTGTTTATAGGTGATAGATATTTATTAATCCTTTTGGAAATTCATAGTGTGTCATACAGCAAACATCAAACAACTAAACAGCTGCTTCACAAATACAAACATCATCCAAGTGCTATACAGGTTAAACTAAAGGGTCGTGCAGACTATACGACTTTCAGCGTCGGCCAATGGCTGTGCTGGTCACACAACTTGCCATCATATGACGGCAGTCTTGAAGTCGTTGTGGCGGTCGGTGATTGGTGACAGGGACACACACACACACACACACACACACACACACACACACACACACACACACACACACACTACAGGAGCTGACAGCGGCTGTGTCACCCTACGCTGGTCTCCAAACCACGTTTTGTCAAGAAAATACGTGAAACGGGAAATGAGTGATCCTGCACACGAAACAGCTGTTGTTTGTTATTATAAAGATGGCAATTATAAAGACAAAGAATATGGGTGAAAGGATGGATTATTAGCACACGTAAGTAGCAGGGATTATCTGAGCTACAGAGAGAGCTTGAGGGGAGTTAAAAGGTGCAGCTCCCCGACACCCAGTCAACTCATGAATGTGAGGTTAAAACTCACAGCCCAAAAAGGAGAACAGCAAATGCACGTGTGTACATTTTCAGCTGAGGATTGCTGCTTACTTTGGCTAGCCTTCAACTCAACAATCAATCATGCTTTCAGTTAAATGCTAAAGTTGCTGTTACTGTTACCTTGTCACTGGCTGCTTTTTGTTCAGGTGCCGTTGTGCTGTTGCCCGAGGCGACATAAGTTTTGTTTTACGGTGGACGGACGGGAACATTACAGAATTGTTGTTTTCTTTAGCTTGAAATAATCCCATACTTTGGACACTTTCTTCTTTGTCCCTCGCTATTTTCTCTCTCTTCCTCCACTTTGCAAACAGCTCCATTATAATCACGTCGTGTTTTTATTAAATCGATTTTATGGATGAATCATTTCGGTCCTAGACAATATTAAACCATAACTCACAACATATAAAAACACCTACAGTTGCAGTTTCCACCTTCTAGCGCAGCTTTTGTTCTGTTACCAGTGATGTCAAATGATGCATGAGGCAGACTGTTAGCCGTAACTTTTAAAACGCTAAAATTTGTCCCTTCAAGATTACTGTCTATACACAGAAAAGGTGCTGTGAAGGTGTTCTACTACACATAAGCTGTGGTCAGAAGATTGTGTCATTAATTTTGCATAACTGCATTTCATGGCTGTTTGATAAATGTTGGAAACCGATACCTCTTTGTTAAATTTATGCCAATGCTAATTAATTATTTGAAGTAAATTGCACTTTTACAACAGAAAAAAATAATTGGTCAACATTTAAAGAAAATAAGTGCATGAACTGATTACATTTTTAAAAAAAATGTAACTTATTTTAATTAATTTAATGTCGTTAAAACGCTGTCCATTTTGACAATGGATGAACTTAATTTTTTGGCACTTTTTCTACTTAATATTTTAGCATACACTAAAATGTTTATTAATGAGTTTTCCCAACTTAAAAAAATCAAGAAGTTTGCTAAACTAACAAAAATGTGGCCTTATTTTTTTAAAGTTAGATCTAAGTAACAGTTTTTATGGTGTACGTAAAATTTAAATGAATAACCTGGGCTTTTATTTGTTTCAGTCACTGAACTCACCATGCAAATATTTGGGACAGGCATCTATATGGAACAGGCCTTTAATTCCCTTCGCACAAAACTCTTGCTCAGCAAGGACTGGTTGTTTATTTCAACCAGTATGAATATCACTTGTATAAAAATTAGGCTATTGGATAACAAATAAATAACGAATCATTCATTTGATCTCGGCCAACTTCATGCACAGAGTGAGCGAGAGACCGACCAACCATACCAGTAAATCTTAATGAATAATACTTTGGTGCTTATTGTTTCCTTTAAATGAACGACTGAAGTGTGGAAAATCTAACTAAACTAAAGATGTGTAACATGTCCATATTCCAAAATGTATAAACATTTATAATTGTATGTGCGATCTAAGCAGCTTAGAACTAGCTGAAGAGGGTGACCCAGTGGGGTCCATCCAAAAAACTTCTCTGAAAAACAGACCAGGTTTCTAATTGAAACCTGTGTTTATTTGTCAAAATGTGTAGCCACACCAGACCAGTAAAAGAGACAGGGGTCTAATTGGGACTAGGCTTTAAAATGAAGTTTTACAGTAGTATGAGGGACTTAAGTACACACCAGGTGGCAGGATGATTAAACTCAGGTGAAACCAATTCAGTAAATCAACAGGGAAGTAAAGTAAAACAAGACACAGGTGGCAAACACAGATGGCAAACACTTTCATATGTCTGTTCCAAATAAAACAGGAAGTAAAACACACACAACACAAAAGCCCCAAAACAAAATAAAACAGAACTCACAAAACTCCCCCAACCATGACATCTGGTTGTTCTGCTCCTATATTTTTTGTTCTGCTTTTCAAACAACACAACAAATGGTTGGTTTTGGATAGCCTAGTAAAATCACACAGAGTTACTTTTTGAATTATTTAAAACTATCAGAGGAAGAATGTTTAAAAAGATGTGTGCCCAAGATCATGCTTCACTCCATTAATGATTTTTGTTTATATTCAGCATTTCCACCAGACATTTCTGTGAGAAACAGGCCGCATTTAGCTTTATTTAAACATGTTGAATGCATTTCCTACATAAGCAAACATTTGCAAAACAGGTTTTCCAATGTTTCCTGCTCTGTTTCCGAATTTACATCAGGGGCCTGTACCACGAAGCGAGTTCAACGTACCCAGGATATCTTTTAGTCATCTGGCTTAACTAACCCTAACAATCGCTGTCGAAGCTGGTTAACAACTCTGGAACTCAACCCAGGGATCCCAATCCAGCCGTGAGCATGTTTACATAAAAGAGACGGTGTTAGCAGCAGATAACCAATCACCTCTGGCATCAGAGCGGCATTTTTTAGAAACTAAGAATAAACTGTATATATTACAGAAATACGACATGGTCTAAGTAACATAGCTGCAGCTGACACATGCAGGGAGGCACAAAATCGGTGACACTATGAATGCCAAGCCTAAATGAACAGGCGTAGTCTATAGTAATGCGTTGATTTGATGTGTCCTTTGTTGTGTGAAATTATCAGCCTTATTAGCTCACATTAAAAGACTCGGGCACTGAAAAAGTGGTTGTTCCACCTCCTCATCGCTTCAAAAATATATTTAACACACCCTAAGTGTTACAAACAAATTTCTAAATTAACTGCCATTAATTGTGCTCACAAATAGTGGTTGAAAGACTGAATCTCAACATTTAGGTTACTGAAAACTCACCTCATTACCTGCGCCCACATCGCAAAAGGTGAGGTCGGAACAGTCTCTGTAGTGCCTATAAGAAAGCTACTAACCTAAAATAAATAGCCTACGTTCATATTAAAATTTAGTATTTTAATATCCTTACCAAACTGCTCATAATATTCAGCCTCACATAAGATAAATGAAACCCATTTATTTTAATGGCTGCGACAGGCCGTGTGAAACAGACTGGGGAGCAAATAAAAAATATATAGGCCTAACACATCTCAAAGCGGTTAGTAGGCTACTGTAAAAACCTGTAGGCCTACAATAGCCTAAGGCTTTTAATCAGTCTCTGTAGGATGATATCACTATAGCCTACAAGAGTTTCTCCGTATCACTGCAGCAAAAAAAGTTTCCTTCATGTATAGTCAAACAAAACACTCATCATTTGCCTAAAAGTCTTCTATCAGATCTAAGACATGCAGCTGTGCTTTCAGTAGATATAGAGGAGGAGGCCCTTGAAACAGGCCATTCACTAGTGGGTCTGTAATAAAAAGCTTTTTGTAAACACTCAAGAGACCAGAATTATGGTACTTGTTTCTTTTACATGGAAGCAAGAATAAAACCTTAGTAAGATGTTTCTTGAATGGGAAACATGTGATCTCCTTCCACAGAATGGACATTTAAGTACCCTTGATTTGGATAATCATTCACTGGGAAAGAACATCAGCACACAATGTACAATCCACAGCTCATCTGCCAATGTCCTAAAGTTGGCCTTCATTGGCCGTTTTCTTTGCCATGTAGAGGTATACAACAAAGAAGACATCACTTTAAGAATAAATTTTGGACTGTAACCATAATTGTATTTTAATGCTTCTGCAGTTTTTCCTCTAGGATTTTTTTCAGGGGGGATGGTAGACCCCCCCCCCCCCCCCCCCCCCCCCCCCCCCCACACCAAAACTACTAGTGTCGCGGAGCGAGTGTATTACGGATGCGTTCTTTCGTCGTTGACGTGGCGCACAAATTTTTTGCTGTTTAGGCTTGTCACTCTCAGACATTTTTACCGTTAAAATTACAACTTCCCGATGGAGCTTGCTACAGTCATGCAGTATACATTCAAATATTGGGTGACGAGACCATGGATACGGCCCTATGAAATCTGTTTTAATTTGCAGATTCCATTAAATTTTTTCCCAAATTCTATGTTTTCTGTTTCTGTGTTTTACAATTTAAAACACATTTTGTCATCAGAAAGAGTGTGTAATCATGTAGTAGATGAATAAAGTCATGAAAAAATTCAATAAGAAATATTACATAGGCTGTCTATGAAGATTCTCAGTCATCCAGGTCATAGTTATCCAACGAAGGTTAAAATCAAGGGCAACTGGACTTGGTTGAAGATACTGGAAGACGTTTCGTCCCTCATCCAAAGGACTTCTTCAGTTCTGACTGACTGGCAGGGAAACTCAGCTATTTAATACTCAGTGGGGTCGTTGGCCCGGGTCATCAATACCGCTGGTTCGTTAGTGTTCCTTGTTGCTGTGACGACAGTCGTTACAGTCGTTAAGACTACCTGTGGCCAAGACTGAACAACCCTCGTTGGTATCTTCACCTGAAGCCAGTAGGTTACGTTTGTTGAGTTTCCTGGGAAGTGAAATGATTACATAGGCTATTGAATCAATATCAATGAATTTGGAGTATCATGCAACATAAAAATGATCAAATGTATGTGCAATTATTTATGGGGACAATTCACATTAAATGTATTGCAACAACAGGATATAAAAATACCGTAATAGTATTTAAAATCAGACAATTCACTATGAATGCATTGCTGCAATACATGTATTGTAAACTGTCCCCTATCAAACAGGTGATTACCTGACAGCCTCCATATGTTCCTGAACACACAATAATAAGTGGGTCTGTAGGCTACTATCATGTGGGCATCACTCCTCCTTGTTTACACAAACGGGCTTGGCTTAGCTCTTAATTTTGTCAAACAGAATGTCTGACTCCGCACACACAGCCACAAAATTTAAGAATTTGCGTCTTGCAACTACACATGTGGTTACACGTTTGATGAAGTGACGAGCTAGCGCACCGTCTTCAATATGACAGCGTGTGTCTCTGCATGTGTGGAGGAGACGCTGAGGGCTAAGCCCCACCCTTGCTGAAACAGCGAGGCAGAGAGGACAGAGGCAGCCTCCCTGCATTAGGGAAAAAATGCTTATAATGCAAGGGAAACCTGATTTTTGCATCAGCATTTAGGCAGATTCCATGACATTCAAAGGATACTGCTTTACGCTATCCTTGAAAAACAGGGGAGGCTGGTTTTTGATGGGCAGTGTTTCTACACTAGCTAGGTAGTTAAGCTTAGTTTAACTCACTAACCAGGCTGTAGGCTATTTCAATTCAACATTAATTTAATAGAACTTATAGAAAACACACTATGGTTTAAGATTTCTGTCTTAAAGAGTTTGGGTTGCTTGTCACAGGGAGTAGTACTCAGTTTGTACTTACTATATATAGCTTTGGCAATATTGTTGCTATACATTCATGCCAATAAAGCTAATTTGAATTTGAATTTGAAGTTGTGCTGACAGTTGTTTAATGTCTTATGTGGCTCAAGAGAAGCTTTCTAAAGTCTGAATTAATAACCCTGATGATGTCATCTCAGTCTGGGCTTGACACTTTGAAATTCTAAAACAGAAAGCTTTCATTACAAAGTGGATGTGTAGGGTTTGAAAGAAGTGGGCATTTAGTGGGGATGTGGGGCTAATGAAAGACACAAGTGAGTTGTATTTTGGGAAATGTAGGATGTGGTGTTTTGGTGCTTGACCCATACTGGAGGCTAAAAGTCAGGATAAGCCTCTGCTGCTTCATTATTTCTTCATCTTGTCTACTTTGAGTCCTCCAACTTTATGGAAGTGCAGTATTGAATTGCTGGAGTAGTTTACACCTTTAACAACAAATGCAATAATTATGGTATATTTGAAAAGACGTATACCTTGTTGGTTGACTCACACATCATCCACACTTCCATGGAACAAAGTTCAAATGTCAACATTTAGACTTACACTGCTAAAGTACTCAGGGAAATAGGGGTGTGGGATTGTGTGTGGGGGTAAATATACCGCTGTGGATGTCAGGTTGAATAAAATTGATAGCACAAACATATACAGTGACTAATTTATAATTCTCTCACTGCTAGCTTCACCTCCTGTCCCTCCTGTCTTTTTTCCTGATCGCTGTCAACCTTTTTCTGTCACTACTTTTCACTGTTTTCCTTCTCACTCCATCTTCTTTCTCCACATTCGCCTTTCTGTCAATGATGATTTCTCCATCTTCTTCTCCTGTCAGTCATCCCCTTCACCTCTCCCTGTCTTCCTCCTTGGCTGTCAGTTGGTCCTTTCCCTGGGGGCACAACCAGCTTCTAAAGAAACAATTTTAGACAACAGACAATGGAGCCAAGCTAAAGGCAAAGAGAGGGGGAGATCAATACAGTGTTTATCCTGGGAATGAAAAAGAAAGAAAGAGAAAAGAGGGCTAAATCAGGAGAAAGAGGGTCAGGGAAGATGACATAATGGAAGTTACCGGTTGAAACGGTTAAGGCAGAAGAAAGAGAAGCAGGAAATGCATAGCAAGAAATGTGATGCTACCAAGCGGACCAATTGCAGTTCTTGTGGTCTGCGTCGCTGCAACATGTAGTTAAATGTTTGGGGAGGTGCCCATCAGGCTACAGTGTAGGGTCCAGCTTAGGGTACACGGCTACGTGCAGGCTATGACGGAGTGGATTTGATGCAGAAGTATAAATCGGCCTTTGCACTGGTGCAGTCAAGAAATAAACCACCAGTCAAAGCACTGTATTCAAACTGTATGTATGTATGTATGCTATTGAATCTTTCTGTTAAATCAATGTTGAAAGCAGTATTTTACAATTGTCCAGTGTAGAAAAGATCCCAATGAAATGTTATGGTAGTGTCCAGATTTAACATAACCTATTCCATGGCTGACCTCTGGACTGGTCTGAGATTTTCTTATCATATCAAACATATTTGACATTTACAACCTGACATATGGAGGGGTTCAGTGGTTATTTACTCACAGATTTAACCCAGATCCGGAGCCAACCTAGTTCACAGTACAAACGATTGTAATTTTTTTCAGTGGATATTAATTCCCATTAGAATGCACAAAATTGTACAAATGATCTTATTTATGATTTACAGGTAATGAAATAAAAGAAATGTGTGATTTTTTTCATGCTGCAGTTCAATAGTTCAGATCAGATGTTTCATTATTGTAATTAATAATTCATTAAAAATGTGTTTTAGGATTCAAAGCCATGGCTATTTAAACTACATTGGCTTTCTTGTAACTTCAAATGGTTGACAAGTCACTGCTATCCTTTAGTATTAAATACTTTTTTTGCATAAGCCTATTACTGTGAAACATTTCCCCGACATTTTAGCTCCTTCACTCATTTACTTTAAAGACAAACTGTTAGGTTGAAACCATGCATTAAACAAGCTATGGTCATAGTAAATACTGCACAAATTAAAATCTGCTGCTCAGTAGAGGCTTTCGCTACAGACACAACTGACTTAAAGATTGTCCTCATTAGTAAATATTCAAAATAATTAAAGCTCTTCTGTTTATTCTTATTAGGACACTCATCTGTGTATAGCCTGATCCACCGTGATAACATACACTCAAATTTGTATTTAGGGTCCTGATGTGTGTGTGTGTATTCTGTATACTTGAATCAATCAATACTTGAATCAGTGGGTATCTACCATGTCTGATTTGGTGCATGGTGAGAATAACACATTTTCCAGGTGTTCCCCAGTTTTGGATTGCACTGTCACAGTTCATGCAAATACAAAAGACTCAACAGACGAACTGGCATCTTTCACCCACTACATAGCATAGTGTTTTTTCATTAACCCTCTTGATCTGTTGTTATGCTGCTATTGTTGGCATGATTTCATTTCACAAAAGACCACAAAAGAGTCTTGTATTATGGATGTTTTTTTCCTGTCTGTCTGTGTTCCTGCATTGAGCCCAAAAACCTTCCAATAAACCCAGTTTAACCTTTAGGAGTTTTCTGTTGGCTTATGTAACTATACGCTGCCACCAAGTAAACTAATTCCAGAGGAGTAGAAAGCATCTTTATTGCAAAAATGGACCAGAGTCATCTGTAAAACAGCCAAGAAATATAGTGTCATGGAATTGCTTGTTGAAGGCGAGACAGTATTAAAAGGGGTTACAGTCACAGAAAATCTTCCCATGGTCACAATATGGCACCTGTCCAAGAGCTTGACAGGAGAATGAGTGAGTGCATGACTGAAAACCACACTAAAGGAATACCTATCAGTAGGATGCAGTGAATCTTTGTTTCTCTTCTACCTCTCTCTTCTAGACCGACTCTGGACAATGAAGTGTACCAATGCTATAGCAGTGCATGTTTATTTTTTAATTTAAAAATCTATACACATAACTGTTTTACAGTGTTTGGGATGGTTCTTTCATGTGTATGGTAACATTAGACAGTAACTCCACATCACTTCTTAAGTATAAGTGGAGCCTATTAACACCATTAGTTTTAGGCTTATGCATGTTTTGCTGCCTTATATTTATATTACTCACTAACCCTAACCCAAGAAAAGCTCATAAATCAGGACTCTAATCATGTTTCATCTTGGAAACAGGCCATTGATCAGTTCAAAGTTAGTATCAAATAGGATCAAAGTGTGTAGAGGTAAATAGGGCAGTTGTGGTGGATGGGAGGATGGGAGGATCTCAGGCTTAGCAAAGCCCAGTGGCCTATGACAAAGTTAAGGGTTGGAGTATGCTCACTTTACATCCACAAACACTTCAGTGAGGATGATAAAGTATGTGGACGACACAACCTGTCAGGAGTGTGGTTTGTGTTCATGTTTTCCTGTTTAAGTCTGGTTTTGGTTCTGTGTTTCTCTGTGTAGCCTTATTATTTTATTCATTCACATGTTTTAGTTTACTTAGTATCTGTCTGCCTCAGTTCTTAGTCCAGTGCCTTAGTTCTTAGTTCTGTGCTTTAGTTCATGTTTAGTGTTATTCCTGGTCTGTGTAATTCTGTGTTATATTTTTTGATCTTGTCTTGTTTAGGGTATTGTGGGGCCTTTTAACACCATTAGTTTTAGGCTTATGCATGTTTTGCTGCCTTTTATATTACTCACTAACCCTAAGAAAAGCTCATAAATCAGGACTCTAATCATGTTTCATCTTGGAAACAGGCCATTTATCAGTTCAAAGTTGAGAGACTAACATGACAGTTATTATTATCTCAGTTACAAAGAGGAAAGGAAAATGAAAGTAAAGAACTAAAAGAACCCTGGGATGACAAATTGCATCCTGAATCTACTGAACATCCATCATCTATATTTAGATGTCAGAGTATCAGAGTCAGAGTATGCCATATAATGAGGTTTACATGCATTCAAAAACCTCTTTCCTTGTTATTACAGCCACCAAGGGTTTTTGGGGGGATTTTATCCTTATTTGTATCGTAAGGATAGAGGCTGTACAGACTGAAAAGCCCCCTGAGGCAAATTGGTGTTTCGTGAAAATGGGTTATATAAATAAATTTGACTTGACTTTACTAATGAAAATATCCTTAAATTAGCTTATTATGGCTGAGATTATTAGCATCTTAAAGCGTGTGTTTGTGTGTTCTTGTCTATCTGTATGTCTACAATAGATTTTCTGTATTTAAGTCTGTCTGTTAAGAGAGAAATAGTGTGTGTGCAATACTGTGGAGAATATCTGAGCCAAGCCGTGTAGTTGAAGGTCACTCTGAATGGAGGCAGATAAATGAACTGGCGACACCAGCAAGCTTATTACTGTAGAGCGCATGCACACATAGTACACACACTGACATGCACGCTAGCACACACAGGCACACACTGCGGAGACTTATTACAGCCACCATAGTGACATGAATTGCTCTCCCTGCCTCTCTCTAAATCTCACTGTGATAACCTCAGTTGCTGAGACTTACAGCCACTGATGCGGTGGGACTGGACACAATAGTCAGAACACTGGTACAATATAATGCAACCCACTTCAAAATGCCTGCTAAAATACAACTTGCAATGTTGTCAACCTCATGTTTTTGGCTTTAAACCTCCATAGTCTTAAGTAGTAAGTACTTAAGTTAATAATTTGACCAAATGTCCTGGGTTTTTGTGAGCGCAGTCACATTCAGAACATAATCTAGCTATAATAATCTATAATCTTAATGGACCCAGAAATGGCTCTGTTTGACACAAAACGGTCTGCACATACGCAAGCGCTCCCTCTTTGACCTATGCCTATATCTGATATTTCTTTTCATGTATAATCAAAACATGACAACACATCCTGAAGCATGGACTAACCATGGCAGGGTGCAAGCTGAATTTCTAGGTAACTTGTGAAGATCCTTTCTCTAGATCTGAGTGAATTTATGAGTGAATGTTATTGAAATTAACCTGTGTATCCCTCTAGACCTTTACAGGGAGAATTATTTGTCAGGTCTTTGCTGTCAATTTGACAGTTTTGAAGCAGGTGCAAGGAAGGTGTCTCCCATCGTTTGTGAATTCAATGAAAGAGACACACAGCGAGTGACAAGACAAAAAGTGACTGTCTGGATTTAGAGTGTGAACTGTCAGTTTTTCCCCATCGGTGATCACGCTTGTAATTGACATCCTGTTGGCCAAGCTGGACAGAAGATACAGCTTGAAATGTTCAGGAGTGGTTAAGTTTTATGAAACACATTCACTTCTACCTCTGCTAATCTGCACACTGGCACTGAGGCTTCAGAGTAAACACTTCAAGGACTCAAAGGGGAAGTAATTCAATCTATGCACAAACAAGATGAAATATATCTGCCCATCAACTGGTAAAACTAATAAGACATAATGTGCAGCTGACATCTCCAATGTTGACTCGGTTCTATGCTGAATTCATGTAACTTTTGCGTGGGTCTTCAGTCAATAGGATCAAAGTGTGTAGAGGTAAATGGGGCAGTTGTAGTGGATGGGAGGATGGGAGGATCTCAGGCTTAGCAAAGCCCAGTGGCCTATGACAAAGTTAAGGGTTGGAGTATGCTCACTTTACATCCACAAACACTTCAGTGAGGATGATAAAGTATGTGGACGACACAACCTGTCAGGAGTGTGGTTTGTGTTCATGTTTTCCTGTTTAAGTCTGGTTTTGGTTCTGTGTTTCTCTGTGTAGCCTTATTATTTTATTCATTCACATGTTTTAGTTTACTTAGTATCTGTCTGCCTCAGTTCTTAGTCCAGTGCCTTAGTTCTTAGTTCTGTGCTTTAGTTCATGTTTAGTGTTATTCCTGGTCTGTGTAATTCTGTGTTATATTTTTTGATCTTGTCTTGTTTAGGGTTTTGTAGCTTAGTTTATTCTTATGTGTATCTGTATGTTTTTAGGCTATCTGTTTGAGTCCTTAGTCCTATGTCTCGATGTTTTAGTGTAATCCTGTCTCCTGTTTGGTCCTGTCTCTGTCCATGCCCTGATTTTACATTTTTTCCATGTTTTGTGTTTTACTTTGGTTGATCTGTCCTCGTGTGTTCCCGTATACTTTACTTCCTGTTTTAGTTTGTAATCTTCTGTGCCTGGTGTTCTTGTTGTTAATTTAGTGTATGTTTTGTCTTGATTATTAGTTTGTTACCACTGCCTTTATTCAGTTCTGTACTGTATTAGTTTCCTGCCTAGTTGCCTTGCTGTTTCACTGTGGGTGCTTCTCAAGTCTCTTATTTGTCGTTTCCTCGCTCCTCGATCCTCCCTTGAACCGGAAGTTGTTCCGCTCCGCCATCTTGCAGGCCGTCCCAAAGCTCTTATTTGCGCTCAAAGGAGTGAGGAACGAGGATCGAGCAGCGATCTCTGATGGTGTGTTCACACTGAAAGCGAATTTAATATTCGCCTCCCTTTTACTTGCGCAAGTTTGACCGCTGGACATTTTGAGTGTTCACACACGCGTTTTAAGCGAATAAACACAGCCCGCGGATACAATAGCTATATGAACCCAAAGTAAACCCTTTGCTGTGATTTAATTGCAATAAACGGATCAAACTAACTGCCAAAATAACTACAATATGATGCCGTTTTGTTAGACATATGAATTCATGCTTTGTCAGGTCTGTCAACAAGTCAGTAGGACAACAACTTTTAAAATACTTGTTTTCTGAATGGAGTTCAGCTCGATCAGGGCTATGCTATGCTTACCTGTTCACAGTAAAGTACAACGACAGCTGGAATAAAGTTACAGACACACATTTTCTAAACTCACCAGGTAGTTCAACTTCCTCGCTTTCTTTTCTCCAAGTAATGTCCAGCTTTGTCCGGTTTTTATATAAATATGAAGTAGTAGTCCAGCAGAAGTCTGGTGCCATTCGACACTAACAACAACAGTGTGCATGGAAGCTAGCTGCCGAGAAGCGCGAGTGAAGATAAGTCAAGTTGTAATTCCAAAAACGTAAAAAAGTAAAAAGCTAATTTAATTAAAGCAGTTAACTCAACCCAAAACGCTGGATTCGCTTTTGGTGTGAACGCAGCATGAGGAGCTATGAGCGAGGATACACCAGTGCATCCTTCGCGGTGTCTTTCAATGACCGACATGCCCCCCCTTATTAGGTAGCTGTTATATTGATTGGATGCTGTAGCTGATTGGACTGATCTGACACATCAGTACAGATAACATTAAACTTAAATGTATCGCTGCAAAGTCTTGTATTTGATTTGTTTTATGATTCACTGTCTAGTTAAAGCTGTGTTCATTATAGGTCTGAAGAACAAAAGCCCCACACACAACTTTATTCGGCACGGTGGTGCAGTGGTTAGCACTGTTGCCTCACAGCAAGAAGGTCATGGGTTCAAACCTCGGTTGCCCTGGCCTTTCTGTGTGGAGTTTGCATTTTCTCCCTGTGTCTGTGTGGGTTCTTTCCAGGTGCTCTGGCTTTCTCCCACTGTCCAAAGACATGCGGCCTAGGTTCATTGGTGACCCTAAATTGTCCTTAGGTGTGAGTGGTTGTTTGTCTATGTGTGGCCCTGCAATGGACTGGCGTACCCCACCTTTTGCCCAATGTCAGCTGGGATTGCCTCCAGGGTAAGCGGTTGACGATGGATGGATATTTTTTCTCCCACCAACTTTTATTATGGAGACAATTAAAGTCAGAGAGAGTCAGAGAGTCGGTCTGCAAGAAACATGTTTTACATAATTTATTGTAATTTCTAAAAAAGCAGATTGTAAAAAACTTTCTGGAAGAAGCCTGCTCTATGTTCCGATGTGACATAGATGAGAACAGAAAGAACAGGTAACAGAAAGAAACTTTGGGTGTGAGGTACTTTGATCATAGAAATTCTGGCACTGAGTCCAGAAAGTTCATTTTCAATGGCCTTGTTTTTGAGAGTGACTTCTACACATAAAACAGTTCTTGCACATTTGCAGATTGCTTTCTGTCAATTTGTGGGTCATGTTATACTTTTTACACATTTGTGGAATTTTGTCCAATGTGTACTGCGGAGATCTGTAAAAAAAATATGCACAAATATCTCACTACCCAAAACATGTATTTTTACATTTGTGTTCATATATACATATCATATCCACAAAAATACACTCTGTACACACATATTTTAATTTCACATACAAAGTGTTATTTACGCATTTGTGGATCCATTTTTATGCACAAAACAGTTTTTGCACATTTGCGGATCATTTCCGGTCAATTTGCAGTTCACGTTACATTTGTGACTTCCTTTTTACGCATAAGGGGAATTTTGTCCACTCTGTATCACAGAGATCTGTAAACAGAGATCTGTAAATGTGAGAGCAGTTTATTAGCTACACCAGCAGGTGGCGGTAGCGACATTGCCTCTCATGAGTTTTAAGAATATCCACTGCAGTACCCAGAGTCATCTGTAAGAGACAACAACTTCTGCTTCTGCTCTACCACTGGACTCTACTCAAGTCTAAATTTTTCTGTACAAGTGAATATAGTTATAGTATAAGTATATAGCTACCGCCACCTGCTGGTGTAGCGAGTAAACTGCTAAACAAACAAAAAGAGAATATATTATATATTTTATAATATTAGAATATATATGAACTATAGTTAATGATAAATATAATTTCAACTCATACAACAGACACACCTGCAAATTTGTTGTTTATTTACATAGACATGATTTTGGCTTTTCCAAAGGCCCCTTTGAAGAACCCAAAACTCTTTGAACTGTCATGTTACTTTGCTTGTCATGTCTGTAAGGTAATTTTGCTGAGTTAAAAGTGTGAGAAAGAGACAGCCAGGGAGAGATTGTTTGGCAGAGAAAAAGAACAAATTCTCACTTTATAATTCCGCATCTAGTTCACAGAATCTAAAAGAGGCCCTTAGTTTTTGGGAACATGGTGATCCGGATTCTCTTGTCTCTTCGTTCAGCCTCATTGTGTCATATCTTGGCTTTCACACAACCCTTCATGGCCATGTCCCAACAACCAGATTATGCAAAAGATTAAGCAACATTTTTGACAGTTCTAATGAAATCTGATAAGTGGATATGTTATGCTTATTTTCTGCTCTGTCTTGTTTTGGGAACTCGGAACAGAAATGGAAACAAACAAAACATTTTATGAAAGACATTTTTGTGATCAAGGCAAAACATGTAGCAGAAAACTAAATGAACGGAACACATTAAACTGTTTTGCCTGCAATTGTAAATGCTGTGTATACAGTATAATACAGTATAAAATGTGTTTAACTAGACAGCCTGGTGGGTGTTGATTGAAGTTAGTTTTCTGAAGTGACAAAAGACGGATGTGTTTTGTTTTCTGTCTACTGTGTGTGTGTGCGTGCGTGTGTGTGTGTGTGTCAGAAAACAAGTAAATCCAAGGTAGTCAGTTATGCGTCACTCCATCCTCAGAGCCTGGGGGATCGTTTTTAGAAATAACAGACTGGTGAGTGTAGGAGGGTTCTCACTTTTCCTTTCTTTCCCCCTCTCACATCTTCTTCTTTCTTACTTTCTCTGTCTTTCTTTCTGACCAGAGGCCCTCCTCTCACTTCCTCCCACTTGCATTTAAGAGGGAAAGCATCTTAAGAGAAGCTGTCTTCCTTTTCAGACCTGTAATCCCTTGTCTATTCATCTTCTTTTTTCCCATCCTCTCTCTTTCAGCAGACATTGAAATGTCAAATACATGATTATCTGCCTTTCTCTCCTTTATCCCTCCCAGCTGCCCTTCTCTTCCATGGCCCCCCCACCCTCTATTTCAAGTTCTGGTTAGTATGTCTCCGATGGTCTCCTCATTTGTCTAGGTTTCCTAATATTAATTAAAGGTGGGAACGCAATATTAATTCAATACACATCTTTTTGTGTTGATTTTTGACTCAACAAAAGTGAAAAAAAGCCTAAAATAACAAACCCAAAGTGAATCAGGTATAACTCCTCCTTATTCCTACATACTGTACATATTTATGGTCTCCTTTGATAGATCAGAAGATAAGGAATATGATATGATATGGTGATGAATACCCATCATAAGCAAATTTAATCTGTTATCATTCCAGAGTAAATGGAGATGCAATAAAGGAAAAGATAAGATTTCATCCTTGCCTAGTATAAAATCAAAATTTCAAAGGCAATATCACCAAAACACCTTATATCCTGTAGATAATCATGCAGTCAGATGTCTTCTCCTGCTCCTTGACTATTGCAAATACTGTAAATTTGATGAAAATGAAACACTAAAATACAACATGTACAATACAATTTGTTATGGCCTCTCCCCTTCGTGCTTCCTTCTCCTGCAATAGGCTGCAGGCAAGGAGGCCGATTGGACTGGGCCAACACTTGTGTAGCTCTATCCCAGAGCTTATTTAACCAGGGCTGATCATTCTGTCATTCTCTCCTCCTAGGCAGGTGCCTCTTCAGGTGCTATGGTGACGGATATATTTTGTGTAATTTTGATCTCTACCTTCTATCCAATTGGCCCAGTGGTTTATGGAATAGCTTTGTTTGGTTTAGACTGTCTTGTTTTTGAGTAGTGTTTAGCTGGTATTTGTTTGCCAATCTATGAGTAAAGGGGAATTTCAGGTTTGGGTAGGCCAGTTAGTAATCCTTATGAGAGAGGTACGTCGCCCCTTTATCAGTGCCTTAGCTTCGCTGACTGAATTAGTTGTGTTGGACCTTAGCTAGGTTGTATTATTAGTATGAGCAAGAGTACTTTCCCCTGTTAGGCTTAACAGTAATTTCCCTTAGGGAGTTTGTTGTGTGGTGTTTTAGGTAACAGTGAACGTGGGTAGAACTTTGCTCGGGAGCACCTCTGTGTCTCTGAGAGGGTCGCTTGTTTTCTGGTTACCCTTTTCACCCCACTGGTTTCAAGTGCATAAGTACTTCCCACAATTAGCTGCACAAAGATGCCGGAAAAGTTAGCTAGTTAGTCATTGTTGAAGTTATAGGTAGAGGGGGTGAGTCTCAGGGTCAGCAAACCCAGGTTTGTTATCTGTAATGGAGGTTGCAGTTGATTGATATATGGCTTCTCTTCAGCATTTTCTATGGGCATGCACCGTGCTCAGACAGATTTTTTTTTATACATGCTCAGTTACTTGAATGATGTTTGACCATGTCTTTTGCTTAGGTAAAAATGGTTACCATGAGTATGTGTGCCATATGAACAGGTT
>NC_060166.1:20928852-20936580 GCF_021292245.1 Micropterus dolomieu | reverse complement strand
GTGTGTGTGTGTGTCAGAAAACAAGTAAATCCAAGGTAGTCAGTTATGCGTCACTCCATCCTCAGAGCCTGGGGGATCGTTTTTAGAAATAACAGACTGGTGAGTGTAGGAGGGTTCTCACTTTTCCTTTCTTTCCCCCTCTCACATCTTCTTCTTTCTTACTTTCTCTGTCTTTCTTTCTGACCAGAGGCCCTCCTCTCACTTCCTCCCACTTGCATTTAAGAGGGAAAGCATCTTAAGAGAAGCTGTCTTCCTTTTCAGACCTGTAATCCCTTGTCTATTCATCTTCTTTTTTCCCATCCTCTCTCTTTCAGCAGACATTGAAATGTCAAATACATGATTATCTGCCTTTCTCTCCTTTATCCCTCCCAGCTGCCCTTCTCTTCCATGGCCCCCCCACCCTCTATTTCAAGTTCTGGTTAGTATGTCTCCGATGGTCTCCTCATTTGTCTAGGTTTCCTAATATTAATTAAAGGTGGGAACGCAATATTAATTCAATACACATCTTTTTGTGTTGATTTTTGACTCAACAAAAGTGAAAAAAAGCCTAAAATAACAAACCCAAAGTGAATCAGGTATAACTCCTCCTTATTCCTACATACTGTACATATTTATGGTCTCCTTTGATAGATCAGAAGCTAAGGAATATGATATGATATGGTGATGAATACCCATCATAAGCAAATTTAATCTGTTATCATTCCAGAGTAAATGGAGATGCAATAAAGGAAAAGATAAGATTTCATCCTTGCCTAGTATAAAATCAAAATTTCAAAGGCAATATCACCAAAACACCTTATATCCTGTAGATAATCATGCAGTCAGATGTCTTCTCCTGCTCCTTGACTATTGCAAATACTGTAAATTTGATGAAAATGAAACACTAAAATACAACATGTACAATACAATTTGTTATGGCCTCTCCCCTTCGTGCTTCCTTCTCCTGCAATAGGCTGCAGGCAAGGAGGCCGATTGGACTGGGCCAACACTTGTGTAGCTCTATCCCAGAGCTTATTTAACCAGGGCTGATCATTCTGTCATTCTCTCCTCCTAGGCAGGTGCCTCTTCAGGTGCTATGGTGACGGATATATTTTGTGTAATTTTGATCTCTACCTTCTATCCAATTGGCCCAGTGGTTTATGGAATAGCTTTGTTTGGTTTAGACTGTCTTGTTTTTGAGTAGTGTTTAGCTGGTATTTGTTTGCCAATCTATGAGTAAAGGGGAATTTCAGGTTTGGGTAGGCCAGTTAGTAATCCTTATGAGAGAGGTACGTCGCCCCTTTATCAGTGCCTTAGCTTCGCTGACTGAATTAGTTGTGTTGGACCTTAGCTAGGTTGTATTATTAGTATGAGCAAGAGTACTTTCCCCTGTTAGGCTTAACAGTAATTTCCCTTAGGGAGTTTGTTGTGTGGTGTTTTAGGTAACAGTGAACGTGGGTAGAACTTTGCTCGGGAGCACCTCTGTGTCTCTGAGAGGGTCGCTTGTTTTCTGGTTACCCTTTTCACCCCACTGGTTTCAAGTGCATAAGTACTTCCCACAATTAGCTGCACAAAGATGCCGGAAAAGTTAGCTAGTTAGTCATTGTTGAAGTTATAGGTAGAGGGGGTGAGTCTCAGGGTCAGCAAACCCAGGTTTGTTATCTGTAATGGAGGTTGCAGTTGATTGATATATGGCTTCTCTTCAGCATTTTCTATGGGCATGCACCGTGCTCAGACAGATTTTTTTTTATACATGCTCAGTTACTTGAATGATGTTTGACCATGTCTTTTGCTTAGGTAAAAATGGTTACCATGAGTATGTGTGCCATATGAACAGGTTGCATCATAAAAAATTGGAATGAAACACTTCTAACCCAGTAGACAATTAAGCTGGATTCATGCTCGATGAATGGAGGTAATGGGAGTCCCTCAACAGATACCTACAAGGCAGGTTTAATTTTCAGTAGATCACTATTGCACCATTTGACTGATATTAAATACCCAGCAACTATGTTTACATTCTTTATTTTACTTTGTAAGATAGCATGAATAACAAACTACACATTAGAACTGGAGTTACATCCAGGTAGCTTCTGTTTTGTCTTGTGTCATTCTTGTCAAGTGCTTGTGTTCTCCACATGGTATCTTCGTAGCAGCTGCAGCTCAGATGGTTAAGCTATGAAAGCAGTGCATATCTACGCTGTAGCCCCATAGCATACAGCTATAAACAAACTGTCTTGTTGGTGGCATTAGAGATAAGGTCAGGCTTAAATTTAACAGTTGCAAATACTCTATAAATTCTATCCAAATAAAGTGTTACCACATTTTGGCAAACCAACCAGCAGAGAGGATCTACACAAAACCAGAATGCACCTGCCACTCCTGACATTAGGCAGAAGAGCTCGATGAACTTGAAAAAGTTAGAAGTGACAGAATACTATGGCAGTGAATTTTACCCTGAACATTTGCATTTTTGTACTGGATCTTCTAGGTGACAACGACACTCTGTAGCTGCATCTGATAGTGAATGTCTCTATTTATCTAATATACAGAGAAAGTAAAACGGTCATTAAACTGGCAGATTAGAAGCTGGATGAGAATTAACAAAAATGCCTAAGCAGAGGATGCAATTCAAGGAGGAGCTGTCCTTCATGGAAGGCAAGGCAGTGGGGGGTCGTTATGAAGCCAAGCTGCAATGTCTACACCAAAAAAGAGATGAAAGTAATCTGTAGAGCTGCAGCAGTCCCACAAAGCTTTAGAGGATATAAAAACTAGATGGGTTAGTTAAGTATCAGTCAGGCAAAGCAAAAGGAAATAGCTTATTAAGAATGCCAGTACATTTTAAAAGGTCAATACAAGTCAGTCCATGCAGTCACACAGGACACAGTCATGTTGGGATGCAGTCAGAACCACAGAGCAGGGCATTCTAGGGCAATAAACAGAACAATCTCCACTCCTGAATTCAGTCCCATTTAAAGCACCCCAGGAACACAAGATATGCTCACCATAGTTCAGCCATTTTCCAAAGATGAGATTCAGGGCACACAACAACAAGATCCTGTGACAGGCAACATGTTTGACTACTCAATGAGAAATAAGAGACCAGTTGCACACACACACACTGAAAGGTGACAATCACAAGGCTGAAGTCAGAAGCTGGGCAAGCGCAGAGTGATTAGCACAGATGGGACCATGCACAGGAAGAATCCAACCAAATGGCAGCCTGTGCTTTCAGAAGAGCACTGCACTCTCATTCTAATGAGCTGCATAAACGAAATGGGTCACTTGGGCACAGAGAGGCAATTAAAGTTGATTAGGGTCTGTTTCTTTTGGCTCAAAAATACAAAGACATATAAACAATTTTTTTCACAAATGTGCAAGTGTCTCAAGAACAGAAAGCAGACAGGCTTGTGCACCCGTAATATGAATTGCAACTATTCCAGTTGGTTTCACTGTACATCTTGTATCATGAATGTATTTGTGGTTATGAGACGACACTTGTGACAATGAACCATAACACACACTTAGTTTATCTGAGTAAATGCAAATACCAGCTAATGAGCATAGTTTAGTTTTTCAGAAATACTGTGCCACACCTCCTGATGGGACTCAGTGTGCTCTTTAGTATCTGCAGGTCTCAGGCGAACCTATGTCACTCGCAGGATGGACAAAGAGAAAGATTAAACGGAAATGCTCTCTTTATATTAAACACTTACTGATGAGCGGAAATGGAAAATTCACCCCAACCCCCTAAGGTGCCTATAATTGTGCAGCTAATGGGGTCACAGGCTCAAACATTTATACATAAACATAAATGTACATATGTATACATATACACACACAGACACACAGTTTATCATTCTTTAAAAAAATAATTTTAGGTGGGTAAACATGGATTTATCGTCTTATACATAATGAGGGGACTTGCCACAGTCCATATGACAGATGGAAAGAAATGCGTCTGAAATGCTTTGTGTCGTACAGGCTTGACAAAATTCTGCATTGGGGATTATAGACCAATCATAAAGCTTAAGGCATACAGGAGACATAATGCTGAAATATAGTTGAAGCTACAGGACATAGAACATAGAAAACTAACTCCATCTTAGCACATTCCTACATTTAGTCTGCCAGCTTGAGGGTGGAGAAATACATCACTGGAGTTGTTTCATGTTCCACAGGTATGATATCCACCAGGAAAATAAGTGGTTATTTTTTGCCAGGATTTGCTCCAGGTGAACACCCAAAGCACCCCCTCTGATGAAGAGCAATACATAGATGTGTGTACTTGTGTCACAGCTTCTACACTTCTCTAGGACAAAATTCAGCTGTTTGATGAATTATTCCTCCCATAGGCTGTTTGCTGAAAAGCTTGACGGCATCTTAATTTTTTCTGTGTGCTCTTAAGAAGTCAGTAAATTTGGTCTTCAAACTGCAGGCCAAGTTGCCAGCTTTAAAGAAACTTTTTGGTGGCAGTGCCAAAGTATTACTGACTTGTGAGAGAATCCTGGTGCACATTAGCCAATACGCGCCCTCGTGGTCCAGTAAGTGAGTGTAATGCCAAACCCTCTTTCTTCACTCCAGTCTTTGGCAATGAGATTAATGTGAAACAGTTCCAGCATGCTGAAAATGAAGATAGTGATGTGATTCATGACACGCACATATACGCAGAGGTACTGAGCATTGTGCAAGCACAGTTTCTTAAAATCAAATAAATGATGAAACTGTGGCACAATCTTATTATTAAGGGCCACAATGAATGCAGGGCCTATTCTGATGTGAGTTTCCTGATAGACCACAGGGACTGATGGTAGGTTTAGATCTCTAGGTAGGGCTGTCAGACAGATAACTTAAGCCTGCTGTCAGCTTTTTGATAAGTAATAGTGTTCCGAGTTCTTTTTTAGCCTCATTCTGCATCTCTTTTCCTCTCTCTCTCCTATGCCAGACACAATTTATCCTGAACAGCTTTGATGTTTCTCTCTTCCACTCTTCCCTTCTGTCCTTTATTCTAATCCACTTAGTCTCCCCTTTCTGTGTCTCTTTCCTTCCTGGCTCTCCCTGTCTCTCCTCAATCCTTTCCTCAGTAAAATTCAGGTGAAACTTCCCAAGTTAAGAAGCTGTTCTTCTCCGCTCCTGTCTTTCCATCATCCTTCCCTCCCATGCTTGCTGATTAGCAGCTGCTCTTCTCCACCTTTGTCCTTTCCGTTCACCTCCGCGCTGAGTACATTATCCTCACAGAACGGAGCATGATATTTCAAATAACAGCTGAGCTGAGAGAATAAGTGAGAGACACAGGAAAGACATGAGGCAACAATAAAGAAAAGGGAAGAAGAGAAGAAAGTAGTTACTGATGAACTGACAGAGGAACAGACACAAAAATCAACCTGTATAGACACTGACAAGGAAATCAACAGGACAACCAAGATCCATTAAGTTAAAGAGGTGGTATTATGCTGATTTTCAGGTTCAAAATCCTATTCAGAGGTTGTACCAGAACAGGATTCTGAACAGAACAGGATTCCATCCATCCATCCATCCATCGTCAACTGCTTATCCTGCGTACAGGGTCGCGGGGGGGCTGGAGCCAATCCCAGCTGACATCAGGCGCAAGGCGGGGTACACCCTGGACAGGTCGCCAGTCCATCGCAGGGCCACACATAGACGAACACCCACTCACGCTCACACTCAAGGACAATTTAGGGTAACCAATCAACCTAGCCTGCATGTTTTTGGACGGTGGGAGGAAGCCGGAGCACCCGGACACGGGGAGAACATGCAAACTCCACACAGAAAGGGGGGCAACCGGGGTTGAACCCACAACCTTTTTGCTGTGAGGCGACAGTGCTAACCACCGCACCACCGTGCCGCCCCAGAACAGGATTAAATGGTTTAATTTTCAAAAAACACCATATTTTTAAAACATTTATTTTTTTTTTTACTACACATTGCTGCAGCTCCTCTTTTCACCATGTGCTGAAGGCTTCTTTTTTGCTATGGAGTGATACATCTTGTCTCGAAATGACCTTTGTTGGGAGTTGCACATGCGCAGTTCCTAGTTAAGGACTACTAGCCAATCAGAAGCATAGAAGGGTGGGTCAGCAAAAGGCCGGTAATAGCCAATCAGAAGCAGAGAAAGGTGAGTCAGCAAAAAGCCCGTAAACAGCTTCGATTCAGCTGTAGGCTACATGTTGCTGACCAGGTTGGCAATTTGGACTGGAGCAAGAGTTTCAGAGTGGTGAGTTATTAATCTGTAACAAAAGTATCTTTCATCCATAAAGTTTTAACTGAGCTCTGTCTCTACATCACAGTAACAACTTCATGTCCATTGACTGCCTGGAGGGTAGGTAGTGTTTGGAAGGGAGAGGAGAAGTGTGTGCTGCAGCTCAGTGTTTTTCCACCGGTGTTTTTGAGGGCGTGTCGGACTGGTCGCTCAGCGAGCATTCTGACACGTATTTTCATTGTGACATCACAAGAAAGGGAAGTAAAGGCTGGGACTACTAACGAGCTGTTTTCAGGCAGTTCAGAGCAGAGTTTTCTGTGGGAGATGGGAACCCCCTTTGGGGTGGACTTTGGGCTTTTTCACTTTGCAAACCTAGTACATGCACAAAAAAGATATATAACTCAATAAAGGAGAGGGATAAAGCCAAAAACCATAATACCACCTCTTTAAAGGGGCTATATGCAAGTTTTTGATTTTAATAAATCAAATTGTCATTGCCAAACTGTCAATGGGCACAAAACTCACTTAGAAATTAAGCACACACCTGTTTTCTCCGTTGCTTGCATCAGCCACTATTCTGGTTTTAATGTGAGGTCTCCGGGTCGGATTCAGCCCTGTGTGCGCTCCCGAGCCTCTCTTGTACTATAGCGACAACACGGTAGCGAACGACATGCAGTCCACTAACACCATAAAACAACCGGCTCCCAGCAAAGCACAGGCTCCATGTAAGGACACAAAACAACAATAAAGGTTCATGTGCTGAAGCCCATCAGACCAAACAGGTTCAGATGATGTCGAGTAAGAACAAAGTGAGCATTAGTAAAGCTTGAGAAACACAGAGAAAGTCACGTTAGCTCGCCGGCTAACACCGAGCAGTTGCTAATGTTATCCGATCGCTTTCCACATTAATTCACCAACCAAGGCGACCCATATTACCATCCTGTGTACCACAGTTATTATGTCAAAGTGTCAAAGCCCGCAAGAAATGATTTAACGGTAAAAAGCAATGTGCTATACGATCCTATAGTGATGCAGCCTGAGCAGCCAGCTAATGCTACATTAGGTCAGACCTGCCACTGTTTGCTTCGTAACGTTCAATTTAGATTTATTGCCTTTTACCAATACTCAGGTACCCAGCTTCTCCACCTCTCAGTTGCTGTAACTAACATGACCCACATAATATACAACCCAGAGGAAGAGCCATCCACTGACACTACAGTAAATTTACTTACTGTGGTCTTATTATTATAAAGTGTGACACAATCTCGTTATAATATTCAGCCCATCTCACTACCCGTTTCGTTATCATCCAATACATTTAGCTGTGCTGACATTGCTGAGCCTCCGGTGAAAGATACACAGATAAAAAGATTACTGAAAGCAGCAGGCGAGCTAACGATGTAGCACGTCGGCTAAATGCAATAAATGTACTGTGATCATGTAATGAGCATGGATTAGTTCAACCTGCAGTTGATGAAACTATTACTGTAATGTTGCAGTAGGGGTTTACCTGAGTTTCCAGCATGTTG
>NC_060166.1:20921331-20928752 GCF_021292245.1 Micropterus dolomieu | reverse complement strand
TAGATTTATTGCCTTTTACCAATACTCAGGTACCCAGCTTCTCCACCTCTCAGTTGCTGTAACTAACATGACCCACATAATATACAACCCAGAGGAAGAGCCATCCACTGACACTACAGTAAATTTACTTACTGTGGTCTTATTATTATAAAGTGTGACACAATCTCGTTATAATATTCAGCCCATCTCACTACCCGTTTCGTTATCATCCAATACATTTAGCTGTGCTGACATTGCTGAGCCTCCGGTGAAAGATACACAGATAAAAAGATTACTGAAAGCAGCAGGCGAGCTAACGATGTAGCACGTCGGCTAAATGCAATAAATGTACTGTGATCATGTAATGAGCATGGATTAGTTCAACCTGCAGTTGATGAAACTATTACTGTAATGTTGCAGTAGGGGTTTACCTGAGTTTCCAGCATGTTGTGTGAAGCAGTCTTCCTGCCTGCCAATAGCCGCTGTCACTCCGGGAGGATTGTGCCGATATGCGGCTCGCTGCACTGAATAAATGAATAGAAGAAATAAACGTTACGGAGCTGGTATTGAGCTGCCTCTGAGATGGGAACGTTGAAGTAACGGACCCTGAACATGTCTGTGTGAAAAGCCACAGCCTGCATGCTGGTGTTTCTGCATTTATTGCAGTATTTCTGTTTGAAAGTGGTTGTGTTTTGGATTCTGCTCGCTCATGAGTTCAAGCGAGCACGCGTACGAGCACATGCCTGGTTCCAATCTTAAAACCGCACCGCTAGTGGCCGCTGGAAACTCCATAATGCCCCTTTAAATGCAGACAAGAAGTTAGACTATGTCACTGTGGGTTATGCAGGGTAATGGGGATTAAACCATACACAGACAGAAGAGACAGACTGGTACAGTTCAGTGATTTGTTGTTCATGAACGAGCTTACAGGCAGGCTGGTACACGGAGGTGAACAGACAGGCAAAAAACATTTAACATACAGGCAGACAGAGGTCTAGGTAATGTAGTGAACAACGGTGTGGATTTGTGCATTTTATATTGAATAAATCTGGAGCTACTCTAAATTCCTTTCTCCTCCCCAGAGAAGAAGGGGAGGGGTCAAAGTTGCTTTCTCTAAGTGCTAGCCCGACCATAAAACTGGCACCTTTTTGATTCCGAAGCTGATAACGCAGGGCCTGACAAAGGGACACGAACCAGCCATTGGCATTTCCCTGAACAGCCTATCAAAACTGGCCCCCCACACATGTTTCCGTGGCAACTGACCTTATTCTTTGCTTTATTACCACATCAAAGGGATACTCCTTGTCTCACCTAGGTGTGACACAATCCAGGACAGCCGAACTTTGAATGGCCAAAGACTGCAGTCTCCAAAGACTCAAAGCATTTAATTAAGTTTAATTAAATCTTTAGTTACCTGATTACGTTTGCCTCTATTTGAGTAGTTATGTTAACTGTTGTTACTATCCGTTGTTGGTATTAGAGCTGAAAAGAAAGTTACTTGTGCAGTGTTTTTATTTTCAGCAAGACACTCCTTCATCTAATGTAATCCAAGCTTTCCTCATGTAACCTGAGCTTCCCCAAGTGGACGAAATAAATATTACATGCCCTCGTTGGAAATGCCGTTAAATGTATAAATATCCTGACCAATAATGTGACAATTGTTTCCTGTTACCAAATGCCTAGAACAGTACAACCATTTGACCGTTGAGGTTCGATTGTGGAAAATGTTTGATTATAATACGCGCAAATAGATTTCTTTTTAGACATTAAGTTTAGAGAGGCAGTCCCTCGGGAAACCTGAGACGCCCCCTGGGGAACCACACCCCAGGCAACAAAAGAGCGACACGCGACCTCGCTTCGCGCTCTTCTCTTCGCTGTTGGCTCTCTTCCACTCTGCTCTGCTCGCTGGACGCTTCAGCACGCGTGCGGCGTGCCTCGCCAGGCAACGCCCTCAGACTCGGCCAGCGAATTTGTTCGCCTGAAGCTACACACCTGAAGTGCCGTGACATCGATCTGCCTTCAGTTTGTTTTATTTTCTTTATTTCTTTTGTTTGTTAAAGTTATCAGTCCGTTAAGTTACACTGGACTAATTCAGGAACGACCAAGTTCCATTTTAAGCCTTTTTTCGTCGAGCCAACTTCACTGAGGTCAGACCAAGCCACGTGGTCTCGCCAGCTACAACGAAGGAAACCTGAAAACAGCCGAATTGCCAAACGGAGGACGACGTTTTCTTCTTCAGACACGGAGAACCCCGGAGAATCCCTAGCAAAAGCCAGGATCGGCAGCTAGTGGGACCAGCAACAGGCCAAGCAGGCCGCCGGCAAGCAGTAAGACCTAACACAGCTTCTGTGATCAGATATTTCTTTTTTTAACTCCTAAAATCATAGCATTAGTTTACTTTCATTAGCTCTTCTAGGCCATATGAGTCAAATAACTGGGTATCAGTTCTCATAAATTTATTAAATTGCATAACTAAATTTAGGTTTGCTACAGTAACAAAAATTAACTAGGCACATGGCAACTAGGATGAACTGTGAACCTGGAAACCTTAGCAAACAGGTGCAAAACGTTTTGAGACTGAACGCGCCCCAGTGTAGTTGGGTGTGGACATGAGGTGATAGGAAAAATAAGGAAAGTCCGAGGGCACCTGATGGACAGCTTGAGGATGGCAGGTATGGGGAGTTAAAGACAGGGATCAATGCAGAGGGCTGGGGATGAGAGTGTGTGGCTGAGGAGCTAACTGTGACAGACTGACAGAATGACTGAGAGGAAGACAGTTACAAGCAGATACAGACACATAACAGACATGGACAATAGGACATGAAGGGCACAGACTGAGAGAGAAACAGGGAAGTGGCAGGCAGACATTTTTAAATTTACAGTGTCACATTTTAGACACATAGCTGAGGGAATGATTGCAACAGTAGAAAAAGACCCAACTAAAGTTCCAAAGACAAAGACAGTAGGCAAGCGTGGAAATGGATAGGCAGATGTTAAGGTAAAAAGACAAGTAGGCATGTAGATAAGCAAGGTGCCATGCTGTATTCAGATTAGCAAATAAGCAGATGCGCAAGAAGACAGACAGGAAGTTGTACAAAGTGAGAGAAAGAGAGATGTGAATGCAGAACAGTCAGAGAGGCAGATAGGTTTGGCAGATGGGCTCGGAGGTGTGCAAATATGCAGGCCTCTGGGTGGGCAGACACAAACATACTGAGAGGCGAGCAAACTTTGAAATGAAAAAGGCAGATACACACACAAGTAAGCAAACAGGCACAACAAAAGACACACAGGTAGAGAAGAAGAGGAGAGATGGGAGGAATATTCAGTCAGCATCATATGATGGTATTGCTCTACTTTATTTTTCTCTCTGTCATCAGACACACACACACACACACACACACACACACAATCTCGCTTACAGACACAGACATACAGCCAAGCAATCCAGTGCTTACCCAGGCATGCCAGGCTGAGTGCCATCGGGAGCCCGGGAGAAGCAGTATGCAGCTTTTGAGTGCTTACACACAGAAAGACACACACACACAGAAAGAAAAAAGTGAGAGAGAGTATTGACATCTGTTACTGGCTCAAATTCAGGCAAATCTACTTACACCACACTAGAACAGAACTCCCATATGTTATTTCTATGATGTGAAACTGTTCATTCAGTATTTCTCAACAACGCCAATCTTGCACAACCAGAAACTTGGTGCAAATGCACATTCAAGGCTCCAACTAACATAAACGTAGATGTGAAAACAACTATTTGTGATTTTAATGGTTTGGAGCTATTTCTTACTTCTGGCAGTATCTCCAACTGGCGCGGGTTGCCAGATATGATTGGCAAGGAAACATTTTGGTAAGAAGGTACAAAACCTGGCAATCTGAGATGACTAGACCACGGGATGCCGTGCAAAGTCACTGCAACCAGCTGTTGTTTACCAAGAAATAGTTTGAGCACATAAACACACAAAAATCTTGGTGTTTACATTTACATTTCTGTTATGTACAAGTTAAACTGTATATATATATACACACACACACACACACACACACACACACACACACACACACACACACACACATATATATATATATATTTCACCTTTGTTAAACTTTGTTATGAGTGTTTCGTGTTAGTATGTGTATATTTTTTTACAAACCGTAAGTCTAGGCTAAACACTAGCTAAGCCATGCTTAACACTGAATCCAGCTCTGTACTTAAATCTGCACTCCCCTATATTTTTATATTAAAAATTAATAAATTGATTGTGTTTATGTGAATTATCAGACACTGCAATTCCATCCATTCCATCAACCACTTTTCCAGGCAGGCTCCTATAAATCAACACTTGCAGTATATTAAACAACTTTATTTAGTTTTATAATGACCCTGGTGAAGGCCTGATGCATGAGTTGGTTTCACAACAAAAATTTTTTTTTAAATAAATATTTAATTAAGATTCAAACTAAATTAGGGATAAAACCAATCAAAATAAATATCATAGATGCATCGAGAAACAAGAAATAAGAACATATTTTGCATAAGCCCCAACCTCACTAGCCCCCCAGACATCTCTCCTCTCTGCAGTTTTAACTTCAGACTTTTTGCTCTTCTCAATGCGCCTTGACGTGGCCATCTCGGCTCTGCAAAAACAAAAACAAAAGACAGACAGTAAGACAGTGTTGGTGAACACAGATGGGCAATTAGCAGCTAAGGAGACATACACACTGCCTTCAGGAGTTGGTGAAGACCAAACCAGAGCTGGAGAGAGAATAAATATTGGACCTATTTTTTTTTGAATGCCACAAACATGACTTGGTGATAAAGTGATATTATGTCAATGTTAATACCTCATCACAGTACAGTATAATGTGCTGCCCCCCACATGGCTAAAAAATCAATTAAGGTAGTTTATCGATCTCCCTCTCAAACAGAGGACAGATGAGGACGTTTTCCAAAATGTTGAAGTGTTACTTTAATTTATAGGTTCTGCTCTGTGGATTTGAGTATACCCAAGTGGCAGGATCTTTCATACTAATGACATCCAAGGTCTCATGAATTTCTCATCACAACGCAGCCCGGCTGACGTTGAGTGTCCTGTGTTCTTTTGTTTCTTTTCCTTCGTCTCGCATTTCTGTTTTCTCCCCTGTGTCTCCTCCCCTCTCCCTCTGTGTGTGCTCTCTCCCTCTCCGCTCCGGAGCCCGGCTGATGATCCGCACCTGTGTCTCATCAACCTCCACCTCCGCCCGCCACACCTGCCTGCCATCAGCCTCATCTTCAACAGTATTTCTACCCCGGTTCTCCAGTCCATCTCTGCTTGATCGTCGTTGCTCCAGTCCTGGTGCCACTTCTACGTTCTAGCCTTCTGATGTCTTCTGATTCGCTCTCTGATCTCTTGACCCCTGAATCTAACCCTGTCTTTTCTTTCTCCCCGCCAGGTCCACTCACCTCCGTCATCCAATCAGTCAGCTGGGCTCGCCTACCTGCCTTCTCCCCTCGCCTCGCCTCCGCGGCGTTCCCCCGGCTTCCCTCCCCGCTCCTCGCCCCTCTTGCCTCGCCCTCCTGCCCCCTCTCGGTCGCCTCACCTGAACCTTTCCAGCCCCGCCAGCTCCTCGGCCCCCCGCGCCCACGTCTGCCGGCATCCAACTTTCCCCTTTTCACCTCCTGTCTCGCCTACCTTTTTTTTTTTTTTCCCCCTCAATAAACCTCTTTTGCAAACTGACAAGCCTTGCGTTTGGGTCAGTTCTGTCCGAAACCACAACAATTTTAGTGCTTTGGGAAAGAGTGATCCCTGCGCCCAACCCTGAAATTAATTCAAATTTTATCCTTTACAGTGTAGATGATATTTCTACTATTCTTATAGACAGTATTGCATATATTGTTTCTGCTGCAATGACCCAATTTCCCCACAGGGATCAATAAGGTTTCTTCTTAAAATGTATCATTAGAGCTAAATTTAGGAATACTGGCATATGCTTAGAGTAGGAATATAACACCTGGTTAAGCTGCAGCTGTCACTGTGCTCCATGTTCCAACAAACTTCACTAATAAAAGTCACTAATATGCTGGACTACACCACACTGAACCTCTTTGCTTTGTGTTGGTTAGGTTCAGCTTGAACATTGTCTGCACGGGTTCTTACTCGAGTCATGCCTTTTTCCTCTAATATTGCTCACTCAAATTTCTCCCTCTTTATTTCCCATTCCTATTTTCCCCTGTGATTTAGGTGTGAACTCCTACATTTGCAGCCGCTATGTTCTGCCTCGCCTTTTCCTTTATCCCCATCTCCCTCTTCCTCCTCTACTCCTTCTTACCCCTTCAGGCACAGTAAACGATCCAACTTAAAATCAAAGTGTGACATTTAAATGAGCAAGAGCAAACAGAAGGAGTAAAAGAGAGAGAGGGTGAAACGGTTAGGAAAAGTCTTCGGGAAGAGGCTGATAGGTAGAGGGAAAAACTAGGTGAAACGAGTCAGTAAAGGGAATAGGAGTTAAAAGATAAGAGCGAAAGCATGGGAAATGAAATGGAAAGTACACACATTTAAGTGTGAATTTAAAGAACATTGGTGAGTTCAGCTCTGCCCTCATTTAAAATGGAATCACTACCCATGTCATCATAACCAGCTTTTTGCTGCCTTATGTGTTTAATTAAATTATTTAATGAAATTCTCCATCTATGGTTAGCATTACTAACTTTGCCTGATCTATACATGCAAAAAAGGGCTTCATCCTTTTGTGTTGCTGTGGCATTAAAAAGCTATTTGCCAGTACACTCACCTAAAGGATTATTAGGAACACCTGTTCAATTTCTCATTAATGCAATTATCTAATCAACCAATCACATGGCAGTTGCTTCAATGCATTTAGGGGTGTGGTCCTGGTCAAGACAATCTCCTGAACTCCAAACTGAATGTCAGAATGGGAAAGAAAGGTGATTTAAGCAATTTTGAGTGTGGCATGGTTGTTGGTGCCAGACGGGCCGGTCAGAGTATTTCACAATCTGCTCAGTTACTGGGATTTTCACACACAACCATTTCTAGGGTTTACAAAGAATGGTGTGAAAAGGGAAAAACATCCAGTATGCGGCAGTCCTGTGGGCGAAAATGCCTTGTTGATGCTAGAGGTCAGAGGAGAATGGGCCGACTGATTCAAGCTGATAGAAGGGCAACTTTGACTGAAATAACCACTCGTTACAACCGAGGTATGCAGCAAAGCATTTGTGAAGCCACGACACGCACAACCTTGAGGCGGATGGGCTACAACAGCAGAAGACCCCACCGGGTACCACTCATCTCCACTACAAATAGGAAAAAGAGGCTACAATTTGCAAGAGCTCACCAAAATTGGACAGTTGAAGACTGGAAAAATGTTGCCTGGTCTGATAAGTCTCGATTTCTGTTGAGACATTCAGATGGTAGAGTCAGAATTTGGCGTAAACA
>NC_060166.1:20915913-20921231 GCF_021292245.1 Micropterus dolomieu | reverse complement strand
CTTGTTACCACTGTGCAGGCTGGTGGTGGTGGTGTAATGGTGTGAGGGATGTTTTCTTGGCACAATTTAGGCCCCTTAGTGCCAATTGGGCATCGTGTAAATGCCACGGCCTACCTGAGCATTGTTTCTGACCATGTCCATCCCTTTATGGCCACCATGTACCCATCCTCTGATGGCTACTTCCAGCAGGATAATGCACCATGTCACAAAGCTCGAATCATTTCAAATTGGTTTCTTGAACATGACAAAGAGTTCACTGTACTAAAATGGCCCCCACAGTCACCAGATCTCAACCCAATAGAGCATCTTTGGGATGTGGTGGAACGGGAGCTTCGTGCCCTGGATGTGCATCCCACAAATCTCCATCAACTGCAAGATGCTATCCTATCAATATGGGCCAACATTTCTAAAGAATGCTTTCAGCACCTTGTTGAATCAATGCCACGTAGAATTAAGGCAGTTCTGAAGGCGAAAGGGGGTCAAACACAGTATTAGTATGGTGTACTTAATAATCCTTTAGGTGAGTGTAAGTTACTGCAAATGTAGGTTGCTTGGACTTTTCCAGAAGAAAACATGTAAATGTAAATAAATATTTAAAATGATGTAATCACATAGTATAACTATAAAAGGTCCGCCATAGCAGGGGTTTTGTCCCCTTTGAACGTGCATATGTGACCATGTGATCATTGTGTTTATATTGTATCAACATAAACAATATAATATAAAAAATATCAATATAAACACAATGTGAGTGTTTAGATGATAACATCACTTCTACAGAGCTGAAGAAGCCTCTTAGACGCGAAACTTCTTCAAGTATCTACAACCATGTCCAGTTGCCCTTGAATGTTAACCGATCCTTCGCCCTTTCTGTCAACTGATGATCCTTGTACAGGCCTATTAAATTTGAGAGAGAAAGAGTACTCAGAGCTCCTTGTTATATTTCACACAGTGAGGTCTACCACGCTATCATATAACCCATGTGGATGTTTCCTTATGATTTGTACTTTACTCAGCCCATAGTGTTTAAGCCTAAGAGTGGTTATCTTGACAGTATCTCTCCTTTCATCTGACTTGTTTGAAGTTATTTCTTGTAAAGTAAAGTCTTTAGTTCCCCTCACTGTTCCACCTCTTCTGCCCATATCAGCAAACATCATTTTAAGTCAAATGGCACCTGGAGAAAGCTTTTGCTATATTCTTGATAAAACAGGATTTTTAAAGGGGGTGTATTATGTATTGTTCAAAAGTGTGAAACCACCAGAGGTCAATTAAAGATGCAGTTGACCAAATCTCTTAGTTACACCACTGTTAGTGTCTGTAAAAGTGTACTCAAATTGTTTCATTTGTGAAATATTACTGCCTTCACTGGTTCTGAAGCTGCAGGGTAAAAGTGTACATTACATGCAACACACAAATTGAGATAATTTGTGTCATAGTGAGTAGGCTGATTTGGCAAGTACAAAGAGGAAATCAGTTAGCTTGAAGACATTTAAAAGCATAATCCAGAGGGTTTTTTAATGTTTCTTTTTCTGAATTTAGGGCGTATTCTAATGTCTCTGACATCCTAATGATGTCCTTATACTCTTATGTCGACTGGCTCAGTATTTAGCAGCCATTCTTTTCCCAGAACAGACATGACACACGAAGAGATTTGTTCCAAAAGGAAATATCGACCATTGATAATGTCAGTTGAAGAATGTTTAAATAATCGTGAGCAGACAAAATTAATAACTACATGAATACTTTTGTTTAAAAATAAAGTGCAGGTATCCACTAACAGTAATTTCTACAGACCTTTCAATGATCAACACTCTGTTTATGTTTTGAGGCACAGTCTACATGGTCCCCTTGATAAAGTCTTCCTACTGCATGTCTATGGTATCTAGACTTCATCCTCATTCAGACTTCTAGATAACGGCATGCCCTGAGATACTGATAAACAAAACAGAACAAAGAGCATGCCATTTGTGATAAGAAGCAACCTGCTCCGTGCTAGAGTGACTCAAGTGGTAAAATCCTGACTCTCAGGCATGGCACATCTGTGCTTTAGTAACCAAGAAAAACCTAAAGTGGAGAAACAGTCAGTCTTATAGAGGTATTATGAATGTGCTACGATAGAAATAGAATATAGTCATTCAAATATCTATGGATGATATCGCACATGGCAGTGACACCAGGCTTAGCTTTAAACATTTTGCAGACAATGTCCAACGATGAGCGCAATCAATAAGGGCACAAACGGTGCCTGATTTTTCATAAACAATAGACTCATAAGAAAATAATAAATGTAGTCTCTCCACTTGCACTTTGCCAGCTTCCAGGCCACATGCACATTTCTCACAATGTGTTTTAACTCAAGAGAATTGCCTGGTTTATAAGGCTCTCTACTGCATGGCTCTCAGAAGAAAAAGTTACTGAAAACACTGACAATCAAACACAAGAGCTAGGTAAGTAAGAAAGGGTGTTGTTAAGGTAACAATCTCAGGAACATACAGTAGAGAAAAAAAGGAAATGGTTGAGGATAATCTGACGAAGTTCACTGCAGAGTCAACCAATCGTGACCCAGATTCAGATTCTTGTGCTCTCACCTCCATAAGCCATAAAAGAGAGATAAGAAAATATAGTTGTTCAACTGTCTGACTCTAACCCTCTATGAAAACTATTTTTTTCTGGGTGTAACTGGAGCTTGTTGAAACAGAAAATGGTCACATTTGAGACAATTGCTCTTCTCAAACAAATAGGAAAAACAAGCTAATCAATTTTTTCAAGTTATGAATCACAGCAGAAGCACTTTAATCTTAGAGACAGTTTGATTTTCTTGTTTGTTCATTTCCGAGCACCGTGCATATTTTTTCATCTTTTTTCAAAGACACAACACTGGAAAATGCAAATTAAGCATCATAAAAAAATACAAGAGAGGCATTCACATATTAGTCACATTTTGTAACTCATGACATGTCACTTGTAAAGTTGCACACCCTACTTGTGCCGAGTCAGCATCCCAGTGCACATCAAGTCCAAGTCCTACTCATTTGACACACCAAGATCAGAGCAGATGCTTAGCATTAGTTAGCAATATCCTCTCATCACAGCAAATGGACAGTATCAGATACAGAGGCGTTGTATATTCAATCTATTCAATGATTGCCCCTGATCCCAGCAAGTTCAATGTATTAAATTACATTCAGAGTATAAAGCAAAGTGAAAATGTGAAAGCGATTTTCCATAATTCAGATATACTGTACCTTCTAGGCTTAAACATGTTGTTGGAAAGTTTTTTTTACTTGTGACTTTGTGAATGTACGTATTTAGCAAGCCATAATAGAAAAGAAAAGTCCAAAGAAACATCCACACATCCACAACACTTTTACATGCCCCCTTTCAAATGACCTATTCTGTCATTACCACCTGACCTGTATTTAAATTGAATTTTGTCTCAATTAACACAGAGACAAAAGTGACAGCACACTGCCTCGTGTGACCATAATGTATCAAGCATTAGAGGCTGACACTTTTATGGGAATCCTGTGGATCACGGGATTCCTGTGAGATTCCTGAGAGATGGGAGTCAATTTCACTAATCATCGTGGGACTGAGACGGGACAGCTAAAAAAGTTAGTGGGATCAGACAGGACGAGAATCATAGGTCAGTTTATATATATATATATATACACACACACACACACACACACACACACACACACACACACACACACACACACACACACACACACACACACACACACACACACACACACACACACATTGTATATATTCACCTTTAGAGTGTTTCGTGTTAGTATGTGTATTTCTATATATCTATATATAAATAGTGCTGGGCAATTATAAATTTTAATCACAATTAATCGCATGATTTTCTGTGATTAATAGCGATTAATCGCATAGTTATGCAAAAAAATTAATAATGAATTCTAAAGTTGTGTATTGCGCACTTTTAATTTAAATGTACTGCTATATACAGAAAAAGTAGGTTTGCAAACACTTTAAATGAATAAGGTGCTTTTTACCAGCAGTATTCCCTTTACACAGTAGAAACAAAATATTTCTTGTAAATCTCAACTTAAACATTAACGTAATCAAATATAAAACCAAAGCTATTTGCTGCTGCCAGGACATTAACTTTTATTTGGCTTGTTAAAACAAGTTACCATCAGAGTCCAGAGCCACGATCATAACATCATACCAGGCACCTTCTGAGCAACCGGTTAACATATAAATCTGTTTCCTCGTTTTTTTTCTGAACCATTCTTTTCTGTATCAGCAGAAACATTTTTCTTTTATCAGGGAGCAGCATAAACCTTCTATGTTCAGTAGCAAGTGTCCCTGTTAGAGTGAGGTGAAGTGGTCGCCTCACGCACATGCCCACTGCCGAAGTTGAATTGTCTTGAACTTTTTGTACGTGACGCAGAGCACAAATCATTGGAAGAGAGACTGATCCTGTTTGCAAGTTTCCAGAATCTATTACCGTTTACTAAATAGTTATCAGGACATCAACAGGAGCGAATTCACAATGGCAGAGCATCCCCGAAAAACTAGATGAAGGCCTATCAGGTAAAGTTATGTAACGTTAGCCTATAATTTTAACTTAAATTAAATAGGCTACAGCTGTAGCGCACAGAAGCCGTTGCTATCGTTACTCTCCATAGATCGCTTGCCGTTTACTTCCTTGCTCCACTCTCACTTTTTCTGCATTTTAAAAGCAATGCTGCTCCGTATGTTGTCAATATACTTTAACCTAGGAGACAATAATCACTGTCCTCTCTGTCTCAAGGGATAATCACATACACCCTGGTGTTGACAATGAAACACATTAAATTTTATTCATGAGTCTATAATAATAATAATAATCCTTATTTGTAGAGCACTTTTCAAAAACAAGTTACAAAGTGCTTTAACAAGTGTAAAGAATAATACAAAAAAAAAAAAGATAAGAGCATGAAAATTTAATATAAAATTAGTAAAATACAATAAAATAAAAGGGATAAAATAAAGTCAAATAAGATCGGGAAAAGCTCTCCTATAAAAGTATGTTTTAAGAAGGGACTTAAAAGAGTTCACTGACTCAGCCGACCTGATTTCCTCGGGCAGGCTGTTCCAGAGCCTCGGGGCCCTGACAGCAAACGCTCTGTCCCCTTTAGTTTTCAGTCGAGACTCTGGAACAGACAACAGACCTCTGCCCGAGGATCTCAAGGTACGTGCTGGTGCGTATGGGACTAAAAGGTCAGAAATATAACAAGGCGAGAGGCCATGAAGAGCTTTAAAAGTGATCAATAGAATTTTAAAGTCAATTCTAAAAC
>NC_060166.1:20878761-20915813 GCF_021292245.1 Micropterus dolomieu | reverse complement strand
TGCTGTATGTGCGCAGCTAACATTTCTGAGCCCCGTTTGTTTGGGTGAAGTCCGTCTGTCTTAAAAAGAGACATTCTTTGCCAGAAAATATTAAAATTATCCACATAAAACACACGGTGAGCCCTGCAGGCGGACTGGAGCCAGTCGTGGAGGCCAAGAAGTCTACTGAAGCGGCCAGCACCGCGACCAACTGTGGGAATGGGACCAGAGATAAAAACGGATTTTCCGCACTGCTTTAAAAAGTTAAGAAGACGGTTAAAATCTAATTTTGTCAGCTCAGACTGCCGAAGAGCTGTGTCATTTGTTCCGACATGGACTATCACTCTAGAGTTTATTGCCTTTGTTGACATGTCATGTCCATGAAATGTAAATCTCAGCATTTCAGTAAAGCAGTAATTTTAGCTGTCTGATGAAGTTCAGAAGTTGTATGAGCGTACATTTGTTGTGGTATTGTTGCAAGACAGACCCATGTGAAGGACACCGACACAGAGGTGAGGCATTTATGAAGGTGTATTACAAGACACTGGGGAATGCAGGCTACGTAAAATCCGGTCATTTTAAGCCCTTCAACAATTGACCTATGCTGTCGTTTTTTGGGTGCGGACGGGCTGAGTAGAGCCAGTGTTCTGTCGATTTGTGATGCCTGTCGAGATGTGCTACTTAGCATTTCTGCGCATGCGCATGACCCACAATCTTGGTCTCTGTTCCATAAATCTATGCAACCTTGCTGGTGGTGAGCAATATCTAAAAAACACTTTTTAAATTGTGCCTTTTGACCTGTAAGCATGTAAATTAGCTAACTCGTCATGCGTACTTTATGTTGTGGTTAGTGTTAGGGGATCAGGGTTAGGGTCAGCGCAAATCGATAGACTCTGCTGTTGATTTGCACTAGCATTTTTCGACAAGGCAGCATGCGTCAACAACGACAGAACACTGGGACAGATAGCTGGAGAAGGTGATGAGTCGATGGGAGGCAGGTGTGCAGGCTGAGAGAGGCAATGAGCTGATTGAAAGCAGGTGTGCAGGTTGTGCAGGAATCCAGGAGCTAGGAGAGTGCGAGAGGGAGTGCCACACAAACACCTCGCCCACGACACAGACAGGAGCACAGGAGACACAGGGGAGGAGGGAAACATAAGGAGACACAAGGGAAAATACTTGGGGCATGACCGTGACAACATCACAATTGCTCCGCATCTGAGCTGAGGGCAGTAGAGTATATACAGTAGGTGACGAATGAAGAAAGCGAAAAAGTGAAAAAAATAATGCATTAAAGCAGGACACGTTTTCTTATTTGTCTATCATAAGGAAGTATCTCACAGTTTCACATTGACAGGTATTACTTGTGTGCGTGATATCTATAAGCATGCCATTGCAGTGACCTGTAAGAAATGTTTGATCAGGTCTGCTACCAACCAACAGACAGGCATTTTACCCTTTGCCACAAATTGTAGCCCTTGGTTTGCTATCTATTCCCTTCAGCAACACATAGACCAGGTCTGTGTGACTTTTTAGCCGTGGTGGAGAAGAGTTTCCGCATAGATAGCTGATTGGAGAGCCTGTCGTCATCAATTGGAGCCAAGCAGTTGGTAGACAGCTTAAGAGATGTCCTTGTTACTGCTGGGTTTTAAATCCACCAGTGGTCTTGCAGTGCGCACAGTGTAGTGAAAAACCTGCCAAAGAGGCCCATTCCAACAGCATAAAGATTTGGCCGTGACAAGATGGCCAGAATAGATGAGTCCCCCACATAGGCTTCAAATAGATGTGCATGGGAAGATCATCCATTCCCACGGGGAGAACCTACTGTGTGGCACATTCATAAAGTAATGGAATTTCAGTATTATCCCATGGAATTAATTCCACCATTCTTAGCTATGCCCTTCTCTTTAAAGTCAAGCTTTTCTTGAGTAACACATAAGGTTTGAGTCACTCTTGTGTTTCTTATCAGTCCCTAAATAATGACTGTGTTATTGTTTTATGTTTTAATGAGACTGAAATAATCCATTAGGGATTCAGAAATGATGAGAAGTTTAAAATTTTCTGCTGAGGCCACATCAGCTCTTTTATATTCCCTTTGGAATTAGATGCATATTACAGCATTTGACGTTATTTAGCTCACATTAGTGTAACTTCAACAAATGTAAAACATGTAAAAGAACCAGCAATATGCTTTTTTATCTAAAAAATTTGCTTGAACAGCTAGTTCTGTGTTTGAGGCTTGTTGAAGCTTTAGCGCAATGTCCTGGCATGTTTAATAGTCGAGCATAGACCAAGCCCCTTCATATGCCTAGACTTAAATGTTATGACATATGCAGATGCATTTCATTAATTAAAAGTCTCCTGTTGACAGACAACTTTGCTTTCGGATGAAAGATGTCATGGTTCTTTCAAAACTGTTCAGACAAGACTGACTGATAATGATAATAATTAATAATTAATAATAATAATAATTTCTTAGCCACAAAAGTCCATAGTATGACCTGACTCTTTTAGCACAAAACAACCCACAGAATATTTTTTTCACATGAAACATATTAATTATTAGCTGGTAATGTTAATGGCATTAACATTGATTGTTATTCATCTCTAGTAAATTTATGAAAAATAATAGTAATAATAATAGTTTTGATTTAACCAAAACAGTGACAATTTTAGAAATATCAAAAATTATCATTGAGGGCACTGCCAAATTTGCCCCCCTAATGCAATCTTAAAGTGGGAGTCTTGAACAGAGTAATAGAGGGCTATAATAGGCAGTCAGTTCAGGAATGGGAATAGCTGACCAGAATCACAGGTGAGGCAGAGAGATTGGCAGCAGGTCAATGGTAACATGTTTTTTTTTCTGTCTGGTATAGACAGTAATTCACCTACGTGTCTGCGAGGTGGTTTCTTCTCTTGTTCTAGTAGGGTATACTTTAAATCAATGCAATTGATTATATGTAATTTGGTGTTAATAAAGACAAAAAACAGTCCTTTAAATTAAACATGTTTTTTTGCCTTAAATTGCACTTTTTTACTTAAACAGACAATACGCTCTAACATTTGCAAATAGGTTGCAGATAAAAGTACTTAAGTTGAAATTGCAAAGAAAGGAATTCAAGAATACAGAGTTGATGTAAAGATAAAAGTTGAAAAAAATGTTGCAGATGTTATAGCAGCTGTACAGTGTAGTATGGCGGTAGTCTAATTAATTGCAGAATAATAATGTAAGTCCAGACATACATTGCAAGACAGAGATCCCAAACATTCTCTGAAACTGAGTAAATACTATTTTGCGTTTTTAGGATGATATTGCAGTAGCCAGAGAGTAGTTCAGGGATAGTGGAGCTTAGATCCACTACTTGTAAAATAAACTGGGGTTGGAGATTAAGTATGCTTTATGGTGGCAGAAAGATGTTGAAAATGTTGCTTGCTATACAACCTGTGTAGGTGATCAAGAGAGAGTGAATACACAAGCAAACTTCACAGATTCACATAACTATGGCAGAACAAGACAAGACTGAACATGCAGTGAAAGACTGCATTTACTATAAATGATTTGCTGAAATCCTAACAAATTAGAGATCAAAATCAATATACATATTGCATTCGAAGTTGATATAAATGGATATATCATAAACTCCAAGGCGGTGTCTATCATGGGTCAAAATTGAGCAGTGAATATAATGGATGCACGAGGGCTAAACGAATGAAGGCATGAACAAAATGACGTGGCTCTTGCGAGAGCTTGGCCCTGTCACTGAAAATCATTCTGACCATGCTGAGGCACTTCAGCTGAGAGCAGTGATGGAAAATGCTATCACTCTCTGGAGGTCTTGGTTGACCTCTGTCAGCAATTTCATGTTGTCCGTCTAGAAGAAGAAAGAGACTTGTCAAGATCAGGGCCTTTGTGTTTTATTACATCACCTGTTCTAAAAGTGTTAAACTAGATGTGGACTCTGCAAATTTGATTTATGTGGATCCAGATTATACGTAACCAATATCACAGTAAGGTAATAAACTAATGAATGAATACTGAAGTGTCTGCCCTAACCATATAATGCACAGCTGTTATAGTAAATACCAACAAAATTTCCCAACATTCCTTCATCCTTGTCAGGACATTTGGTATTAGCACATATGCACACACACAGAGAAAGAAGGCAGCTTTCATGGTTTGAGAGGCGTTGATAATTTCAGTTGAAATGAGCTTGTCTTCATTAATGACAGTCACTGCTAAACCGTTTATCTTCATATACCCAGGTTACTGTGCTAAAATGACTCTCTCTATGCATTTCCTACTAATAGCTCTCTTTAATGTCAAAGAGAGAGCACAGCCCTGGAGGAGAGTGCTTTCTTTCTGTTTCTGATACATATAAAATATACATGAAGCATGCATGTGAAGAAATGTTGTCAAAAGGTAACACTGAAGCACAGCAAAGCCACAGATTTTTATTCTCTCCATGTCCTGGTTGTCCCTACAACCACTGCTGTGCAAGTTACTAAAAATCAGTAATAGTTAGTTTCTGTTACTAGTTACTTCTCTCAAACACAATTGAATTACTTAATTACCAATTACTGAATGTAAAAGTAATTAGTTACTAGGGAAAATAACAGAGACAATATGTTAGAGTTGTTGTGGCACAGGGTGAGACAAGCAAACTGTCAAATTTTATCTATCTTTGTACCCATTATCACTATGATAAAAAGTAAGTATTGGAACAACATGCCTGACAATCATTCTGTAAAGTTTAGCAAATTTTAGTTTGTAATTCAAATTTAGTTACATTTCTAGTTTGCGTCAATGGTGGAAGAACAGTTAACACGTTACTCCCAGCACTGCCTACAACCCATGTAAGGTGATGAGCAGGTGTGCGCTAATTCATGTAATTCAGTCAGCTTTAATATGAATCAAAGTAGAAAGGAATACAAATGATAAGAACAAAGTTAGCTCACCATGGTCATGCATGGGCTAAGCAACAAGCACAGTGTAAAATCTTAAATGGCACAGTTTATGATCAGGAGACTGTACACAGGCAATGTTAGCATCAAGAAATATTAATATTGTTTTGGCCCCTAGACATTACAGGTGCAATGAATTCAATCTCTTTCACGTACATTAGTCCCTACGGTATGAAAACTTTCAGAATTTTACGATATGCAGCTTTTTATCCTTACTCTCATTCTTGTGCATTAGCCATTGAGAGCCTAAATCCTGGGGAAAGCAAAACCCTTAAAGTGGTAGTTTGGCTGAAACTCAAGAAAGCATATAAGTGCTTTTATGTCCCTTGAAATAGACAGGGACATAACAGTGCAGTGCACCAAATGCATAAACTAGATGTGCAAGGATTTTTTACAAGGTCATGTACTGTATGTAACCAATAGAACAAGTGTAATACAATGCTTGCATATAAATATAAAACAGCATAACAAGCCAAAAGACCATCAGTGAAACCTGTTCCCATAATAAAAATCCAAAGGGCCTCAGCTCTTGCCAGAGATGGGGACTCGAGTTAGAGACTCAGACTCGAGTGCGACTTAAGTCGCACACAAGGAGACTTGAGACTCAACCTCAATAGACTTCAGACTCGATTCGGACTCGAGTTGCGGGACTCGTGAACAATGTTTATTTTTTAGAAAACTTCTGATGAGCTTGCCAGTTATTACCTCCCTCCGTTACTTATAACTCGCCTACATAACACGTAGCATCTGCTGCGCACGGCCGCACGTGAGAGAGGACAACAAACACCGCAGATGCCCTGCCATTCATCATAAAATTTGGCTTTAAAACTTCATACAACAAGACCCAAACAAAGAAGCGCTGAACGCAAATAGGTTAGTAACCTGTGGTGAGTAAACACCACCAGCTCAGCTTTTTTTTTTTTCTTTCAACCTGTCCTGCACAGCAGGTATAGAGCTAGATACCATATTGTGCCAGACAGATTTTACTTTAACAAGAAAGTATTAATATACTCGTTTGTCTGTTTTATCATTTATTTAATTATGTATTGATTTGTCACCGACGGGACAGGGGGGCAGACATGGGGATGGGGGAACAACAACAAACAAACACAAACAAACAAACAATAATAATAATAATAAAAGACAACCAGCCGAACAGCAGCAATAAACAGCTGACAGAGTAAGACAACTAAGAGAAAAATGAAAACAAGAAACAGTCAAGCACAATAAATAAGCAACACAGCACAGCCATGAGAGCTGGAATAATAATTAATTTAAATAAGTAACAAAGAAAAGCATCTGGAATAATTCTACCAGGGACAACCTAAATTTGTTTGTCTCTATGTGTGAGACTGTGTGTGTCTGTGTGCGCGTGTGTGTGTGTACATGTGTGTGCGCATAAGCCTGTTAAAGAATGTAATTGTTAGTGAGAGTGGGACACCACGACTGTGCCACACGACCCCAGCAACAGGCAGGCAAAACCCCAGTAGCCAATAGGGGTGGGAGAAAAAAAAAAATATATGACTCCCAGATGCACTGCAATGCAAACGCTGAAGACCCAGACCCAACCAACAGACGCCCTGAAAAAAAGAAAAAAAGATTTTAAACGACCATCCAAATGCCAACTGACAACGCAATGCCGACAGAACACAAGAGGCGTAACCCGCGGAAGAGCAGCGCCCGGAACGACCGCGGTGCACACACAACATAGACCAGTGCTCGCCCACTACCCAGCAGCGTACAACCAAAACGCCCAAATGCCATGCAATCATCAACACCAATGCACAAATGACGAGCCTAACGCGACTACTGCGCGAGCCCGGCAGCCCCATGCAAATCCCGCGTGCAAGGTAGGGCAAACGAGAGAGAGTGAGTGGCAGAACACAACAGCAAAAGCCAGCGGAGAGAGAAACACCAGCAGCAAGTCCCAGCCCGGCAGCAAACGCGCCATGCAGGCCACCGTGCACCCGCCAATAAAAGTCCGCCGTCCCCCCAACTGCAGGAAAAATTACGGCCACCTGCGCCAGCCGACATCCCCCATGCACAGCATGCCCCCAGGCCGCCGTGCAACGCCAGCCAAACCAGCAATGAGGTAAAATCAACTAGCTCAGTTACATGCCACCACCAACCAACCCACCCGTTAAGGACCAAGAACTCCAGGCAGAAGCCCAGAATAAACCGGAGCACAGCCCTGCCCCGCACCCACACTGCACATCCCGAAAACTAACTTTATACCTCAGTCTCCAGAGGGTGTCGACAATTGGCCGACAGAGAAATGGGGAAGCATGGATCTGAGGCCAATGAAGCAAACCAGGGACGCAAACCGGTCCCTCCAAGCCAACAAGGAAATGCCTCCCCCGGACTCCAATGCACAAACTAAATGCCCAGCAGACATCCAGAGACCCTGCACAGGGAAGGAGAAAAAACCCAAAACAAAACAAAACAAAAAAACCCCCACATTGCATCAAGATGCATCGACAATCGCCCTACAATCCCATCACAGCCCTCCAAACCGCAACTGGATCAACCCACGCAGCGCCCAGAGACCCCCACCCCTAGGCCCAGGGACACACCACCCGCCCAGAAATGAGCAAAAGCCAGAAGCCCGAGTCCGCAGACCCCTAGGTCCAGAGCAAGCCCCGACGCCAGGGGAGCCATGCCCCCCGATCCCAGGTCAGGCAAGGCGGACACCAACCCCATGGCAACCCCGATGCCCCGGGGCTCCAGGGGCAGGACACGAGGCCATTGAGAATTCCCCCAGTCCTTCAACCCCCCTGCCTGCCTCTGTAAATGTATCGTTTTGTGTTGGATGCACATCATGGATTGTGAAGTGTGTATGGTGGAGTAAAGATAAGGTGTGTGGTAACTAAGGCGCAGTTAAAATTGGAGGTTAGTTGTGACACAGGCACCCCAGAGCATTGGCCATCTAACGTTAGCTAGCTTCTTGCTTCAGCTACAACCTACGAGAGGTTTACTCCAACTGACGTTCGTTATGAAAAGATGAATGAGCATTTGTTTACTTGCCAAACTTAAATTAACGTAATCATTTACGTCCCGCTGGCTGCCATCACGTTAATTATTACTGTTGGCTAGAAAGAGGTTACAGGTTTACTGTTGATCATGTAACCTTACAGTTTTATTTAGTTATAACGTTACACTGGTTTGAGAGTGGGATGTGTTGACTTACAGTAGTTTAAGCTGTCATTGATTGCATTTAAAAACAGGTTACAGCTTTATTGTTGACCATGTAACTTTACAGTTTTATTTAGACACTTTACACTGGGTTTGAGAGTCAACAGGGTTTGTTGACTTACAGTAGTTTATAAGCTTATAGTAAGTCATTAATTGTAGACTAGGTTTGTACATAATTGTACATGGTTACATGGTTGTGCTCTGTAAATGAAAAACAGGTTACAGTTACAGTATTCCTTATAGCAAGCATTCCTTATATGCAGTTTTATAAGCAACCTGGATTGAACGCGGAATGATATAACATTCATAATAACCACGAGAGACTGGAGACTTGACTTGGACTCTAGCTCAAAGACTTGTGAGCATCTCTGGCTCTTGCATATGCTCATACAATAGATACGACCTCTAAAGGGATGTTTAATACTCTCTATGGTCTTTCTTGTGTTCTGTGTGTCAATAGGGATTTTGTCTGTTGAATCTGCTTTTGTGGTCTGTTATCTACAGTATGTTGGATTTTCCAATGCACAGTTTGTGACAAGGACTCTGTATTTGTGTAACTGTGCTTTCAGACCAAAAGTGAAGTGAGCGTTCGGGGCAGTGAGTTTACATACAAAGTCAATGCAAAGACGCGTATAGCCGCGATTTCCTGTCGGGTGGCAACGACGCCACGGGGACGGTGCCGGTGACGCGTAGACCTTCACGTTGCCTTTGCGTGATTTGATCATTTCCAACTCGAGCGAATTTTCACGGGTTCTAATCGCCTCCTCGCGTTGTGTGTGAGCACTTGCAGCTAATGTACTCACAACAACTTGCATGTCTGTGTAGCTCCTATGGGTCGCCAGCAGAGGCCAGACGGTCTCTGTTGACACAAAGGACCGCTGTTTTTGGAGGGAAAACAGCTAGAACAGCGAAAATCGATTCCGTCCCCTGTATCGGGGAAGTCCGTTGCCAAGTTTAGTGTCAGTAAAACTCAAGCAAAAAAAAAATCTGATAAAATATGTTTTACAAATAGATTATATTTTTATTAATCTGCTTGCTGGGTTAGGCTGAGACCTTAGACTGTATAAAAGAAATGGACGTAGTCATCATGACGTCACCCGTTGGTTTGTGGACTGCCGTTTTGAAGCCTCGAGTTTGGCCAATAGGACCCTGCTATGTTGCGTTTTTGCAGCCAGCGTGACCAAATTTGAGCGAGACGGTTGAGTTAACGGCCGTGTGCGGAGCTGGCTAGCTTGCTTAGCTAGATGCATCTGTAATTCACGTCAACTGTCATTTTAACAGGGCTGATAACATGGTCTAGTGAACAGTCTTAAAACTATATGTAGTCACCAGAGAAAGTGAACAGCCAACTCCTAATAAGCTTTTTCAACAGAGCTGCTTAAATTTACACACTGAAGTGGGTACGAGTCGGCTCTATCCTGATTGGCAGGTTGCCATCATAGATAATCCTGCCCTGAAGCATACTCTGCTTTATGGTCTATTTTTAAATAAATGGGACCGTAATGTACTAAATGAACATCATTTTGTTTTGAAGAAGACCTGAAACTAGCGACTGAGACCATAAACTCATCAGGAAAGTGTTTATTAAGGTAATTATTTAGTGCGAAGTAGGGTCATTTTGCCATTATTTCTAATGGAGCCGTACTTATTTTTGCAACCAGAAGAATCACCCCCTGCTGGCCTTTCAATAGAATGCAGGTTTAAGGGACTTTCCCGTTCGCATCAGATTGCTGACCAGAAGCTTCCCGCTTGCCTGAGACACATCTTTCTGTTCAAACAAGTAAATGTTCTTGGTTGTACATGAGTAATTATCTTGAGAAATCCAATAACATTTTGTCATAAGGCAACATGAGTTGAGGTGAGTTCCAGCTCACATGCTCAATGAAGTTCTTGTTCAGTGGTTCTTAATTCTGGTTCTCAAGGGGACAAGAGAATCTTCATTCTGGTCATCAAATCGGTAAGTGAGTTACACCTATGATACAGGGTGAATGCAATCTACTACAGTACCCAACAGGATTAAAGACAGGCAGTACTCTGATCTCCGAGGGTCAGGACTGTGAGAAACCAGTGTGTGGGTAAGTTGAAAGGCTTAATTTATAAAAAAAAAAACACATTCATTTTCCATAATTTCCTTTGTGCTTAAGATATATCTAGAAATCATAGATAAAATATGCAGGTATTCAATTACACATTGGAACTCAAGTTAAATCTTTTAAATTGCCTGTTAACTTTTGAAACTGGCAGCAAGTTTCCAGATAATATAAACACAACTACAGTCCGAAACACACTGGTGCCCTCTGACATGCACCAAGACAGCCACCCCATAATAGCAGCACTTTCTTGAAACTTGCTTCCTCACTTGGCACATCCTAGTTATTGGACCATGACTTCTGCTCTTTTCAGGTGATGGCTCACCCTCTCTAGAGCTCTGGTAGCTGTCACGATTAAGAGGAAGAGAAACTCACTGTTGAGGTGGGAAAAATACCAAGCCTCTGCAACAGACACTATTGGATATTTATAAAAAAAAACATTGCTTGGTGAGCCATAGCTGGAGAGGCTCTTCAAGTGAGCAAACAAGTCATATTAACCAAACAAGAATCCTGAATCCATGGCAGCAGTCCGCATTTACTGTATATGATAGATATATAGTATGTTGGACTTGCTGATGTGCCATGTTTGCTGTGATGCCTACTGGTGCAAAGTGTAATGCATGACTTGCTGCTGTGCGGTGGCAGCAGTATGTTTTCAGATTAACTCTCATGGACCTTTATATCACTATTATTGACTCCAGCAAGGTTGTTTCCAGTTGAGGTAGAGTTTGCTCTGGGAACACCAGGTGTCAAAAATGCCCCATTTTCCACTACACAACCTTGGGAGTGAGTGACCCACCACTGTGGAGTGCACAAAATGAATAAAAGAGAAGTCAGCCGTTTCAGTTGACGTAATGATATGACAACATGCTTTCGCATGATTTGGGTAAGATAAATAAATAATTGCTTAAATAATTTCAGGTATTGTCGGTGGATTACACTTCAAGGGTGTTGATGTTGTAACCATCTAGAGCTGACCCCGAATAGTCAAAGATTCGATGCTTCGATTTGCGGAGCCTGATTCAACTGTCAATCTCACAGTCAAAGCTTCGCAGCGAAACAAGGATCATACCGTTTTGGCGATATGGTGGTGCTCAACGTCTGAAAAAAGCTTTTAAGAAAGTTTTTAAAGTGTGTGAATAAATTCAAAATTGTAACCCTAACCCTTAAGGTAGGGGGTGTCAGTGTGCACGTGTAGGTGTAACCCCAGATAGCCCCAGCTTCACCAGTGTTGTGCCGAGTTGTCCGCATATCACGGGACATTTGGGTAATTTATCACTATATTAGGTTTTGCCAGGCAACTAGCTCCTTCTGCTGCCTTACAAATTTGTGAGTTTGGTGGGAGGAGCTTAGCGTTTAGTGATACAAGCAGCTCCGCTGTTTTGGCGCTCCAGGCAGAAAGACGGAGGGGAAATGAAACAAAGTTGAACTTATTTTAAAAACCTAAAAGATCCGGGTCTTTTGACAAAACATTCGGGGCTTAAGCCCAATTAGCCATGGGTGACGTCACGATGAAAACGTCCACTTCTCCTGTGGGAGAAACTAGGGGTTAAGGGTCTTGCTCAGGGAGGATGTGTCGCAGTGGGAATTGAACCCAGGTCTGTAACACCAAAGACGTGTCTTATCCCCTGCACCACCGCTACAACTGTTGCCGAGTGCAGCTGTGTTGACACATTGCATGGCAAACTGGGCTACACAGATACACTTGACGTGAGATTAAGCAGTGCAAAATAGCGTCAAAATAGGTCTAAATTCCTTTAGACTAAAAGATTAAACCTTAAGATACCTTAAGATTAAATGCAGTTCCTGTAAAAAGAGCTGATGAAGATGAAGAAATTGAGACTTCAAAGGAAAAACAGATGCTATTCATTGCCCATGAGAGGACTGCATTTGGTCATAAAATATCAGGGTTAGGTAAGAGCAGGGATAGGGTAACAGAATGAAAGCCACTGTAAAATCATTGTAGGAAGATTATAACCAGCTACTAAAAACAGTACTAGTTTTTGATAGCGGATAACACCACACTGTATGTAGGCAGGAGAGCAGTTTTTATTGATTTCAAAGGGAATCATCCTTTCACTGGGTGATTACAATATCTAACACCTGCTGTCTGTAATAGAGCCTGGGGGTTAAGGTTTAGGACCACCATGGAAAGCCACATCCATCAAAGCTTATAAATTATTCACGGTTTCAAATTGATCATAGCGTCCACACAGTAACAGAATGCCCTGAGGAAAAATCAGTCCTTGTTTTCAAAGTAAGAGGGTCTTGTCAGTCAATTTGTATGGAAATGCAGATGCTTAAGCAGCAAACCTGAAAACAAGCAATTAGCAGCATCAACCACCTCACTCTCAACAACGTTGAACAAAGTTTTCTCAAAGGGATCCTCACTATTGATGCTGAAATTGTCCTTGGTGGTGTTCCCTGTCTGTCCCCAGAGAGTCTCAATTTCTTTCCCTGTCTAAGTTGCTGTTCCCTCTCAAAATTATACACTTCCCCCTTTTCCTCACTGGTCCTCACTGCTTTTTCTTTTTCCCTGTTTCCTTTTTCTTTCTCTTCATTTTCCATGTCTTCCATTTGCATTTGTAGGTGTAGCCAGTTGTTCTGTAGTCAGCTCACACCCCATCTCTCCATTATCTTGTCAGTACCAGCAGACAAGCACCTGCCTACAAATGAGGGAACGAGAGAAGGTGAAAGAGGAAAGTAAGGCAGGAGTTCAACAGCTGTGGATTATATATATAGGTAAGGAAGAGGACATTAAAACATACAAGAAGATAAGCAGTTATATTAGCATATGCATGTCAACAAGCACATATGAGACAAGCATATCTCATTTGTCACTTGTAAGCCCCACTTACATATGATACACATTGTCATGGCACACTGTTTCCCTATTGGATGTCCTGTATGGCTGTCAGACTAGAGGGAGTGGGCTTAACTGTTCACACAGTTGGTGCTAGTTTGAAAGGGGGCGACTGGAATGATTCGAGTTGTTTTTCTTAGTGCTGTGACTGAGAAGGACGTCAACTTTCCATTTCAAATAAAGAAATAAAAATATATTGAAATAATTGCTTGATGTTAGATTAACGTAGTTGTAATTTGAAGGACATTTCTACGTTTGATTTCTATTGCTGTTTTCTGATAGATTGGTAGATGGAGCAGTGATTTAGTTGTGTGGCTGAGGTAGGTTTAGAATTGTTATCGCAGATTTTGGTAAAGATGCTGGTCTTGGACAATAGCAGTGTAGTAGGTAGGGCAGTCTGTTTGTGGTTTCAACTTGTGTAGCATTAAAGGTACAATGGCAACTGATTTAGTTGATGTTCCAGTGCCGGTTAATGGGCTGACTCAGTTTATTGCTATGGCAGAGTAAGAGAAGCTTTGCTAGAAAAAGACATGACCAAGCCAGAAATAGCAGCCCTTTTGATTAATGTACTACAGTTGGAGCGTGTTCAGAACAAAATAGCGAAAGGGATTTTGAGCTCCAACAAAAGGAGAAGGAAAAGGACAGGGCCCATCTGGAGATGGAGATGTTGAGAAAGCTGCTGTAAGTGGATGCAAGTCTGAACAGAGATATTAACCGAGCACAACGTTGCATGCCATATTTTCATGAAAACATTGTGCGCACAATCTTTGAAATGTTTAAGAAGGTGGCTATTGAAAAAACTGGCTGCTGTTGGTTCAAAGTACGCAAACTGGGAGAGCCCAGAGAGCAGTGGCAACTTTGGAGGAGAACAAGTTGGTTGTGGTTCACCCTGCAGAAGCTAACCGAGACCGGGTTAGAGAAGCTGTAACCGGTGTGATGACAACTGCTGTAATGGGACCCGAGTCTACTCCTAGGCCCTAGTGGAAGAGCAGCAAAAGTATCCATCACTGGACTATGCTTTAAAAATGGCAACCTGTGTTGGGGAGGCCAGGGATGTGCCTATAGACTATTTTGTTCTCCTGTAGATTTAAGTAGGCTTAGTAAATTTAATCTTAAACAGGTAAAATGTGATGATTTTGAGAGAGAAAAAAACACTTGTAAATAAGGGTATTATAAATTTAATTCTTTTCTTTTGTTTTTTGTTTGGAGTGCCGGGTAGCTCACCTGGTACAGCACGCACTCCATGTACAAGGCTAAAGTCATTATAGCAGCGGCTTGGATTCCAGCCAGCATCCCTGTGCTGCACGTCATCCCTTCTATCTCCCACATTTACTGTCTCTCCAGCTGTTCAATCAAAAAAGGCAAACAAAAATATTTTTGTTTGTTTAAGGGGGATGAAATGTCACGGCACACAATCTCCCTATTGGATGTCCTGCATGGCTGTCAGGCGAGGGGGGATGGTCAACTTTCCTTTCGCCCCCTATGAAGTTACTGTCAGTGTGTTTCAAATCTACCAATTATAAAGTACAGGGCCTATGCTTAAGTTTGTCAGTAGAATAGATCCTGGATCATCTGCCAGTATAAGCACAGACTCCAGCCTCAGCCAGTAGGCTACTAGCACAGACCCAGTCCAGATATCTTTAGCAGGTCACAAAGACCCAGATGAAACACTGGCACCCTTAACCAGTACGAGCACAGCCAGAGATGTCAGATTCAGATACAAGCAGCTCAAATGCTAATGGAACAGTTGCTGCTCCACCAAATGACCCAACAGATTGGCCCCCAGTCTTTACAGACTTTAGGAGGACTGAGTTAGTGCGCAGAGGTCCATTCAAACCAGCACAATGACGGACAGTTTTTAAGGAGACTTTTAGAGCACTGCAGTGTCAGGTGTGACTGTGGACCAATGGCAAATAGTTTACATGGCTCACAAGTCAGATAGGAGGGCCCCATAGGAGAATAGGCCTTAGGTGGTGATGTAGGTAGGTGTGCTTATGCTCCAGTCAAAGCCCTCTCTCACATGGCATTGCCAATAATAATAATGGGCTAAGCAAGGGAAGCTGGTAAGGCACATACTAACACTTTCAAAAATGTATATGGGGGGGGGGGGTTATAATTAAGATGTATTAACTGAAAACACAGTGTAGTGTACAAATAGTGTGGATTTGTGCATTTTATACCTCCCTCTTTGTTTAATTACCTCACATCAAAGAATATTCTCATTTCACAGCCAGATGTAAATGCGTGAGAAACTCCAGGACACCCGAAAGACTGCCCTGAACTCTTTGCGTAAACAAAGAGTACTGTCTCCTCAAAACTCAAAGCATTACCTGGTTTAATTAAATCTTTTAGTTACTTGACTAGGTCTCTCCACTCCATTTGAGTAGTTATGTTACCATGTTGGTGTTATTTGTTGTTGAAAAGAATCTAAACAAGTTAATTTTGCAGTGTTTAATTTTCAGCAAGGATCCCAGACCTTTATTCATTTCATGTTGTAATCAATGCTTTGTTCTACACTTTCCTTTAGAAATGATGATAAAGAAATGTCATTGTATACTACTCGAGCAATTTTCCAGCTCAAATTTAAGGTTAAATAACTAAATTCCCCAGCTCCTGAGCAAGAGATTGTTTAGGGTTAATCAAAGCTATCCTCATGTAACCCGAGCTCCCCCAAGTAGACAAAATACTCCCACTGAAGTCGGACCCTCTACGTGGTCCCGCTAGCAGTAACAAAGGACGACCAAACCTCTGACTCGAGCCAGGGTTGGAAAGGCCCCCACTGCCAGTTTCTTCAGTAAGCCGACAAAAGACGGACCTCCGGAGCAATTCCCTGGCAGAGAAAGCGACTGGCTGACGGCTTTAAGCTGTCCTAACCGAGAACGCACGGAACTCCGCCAGCGTGAGGCCGCCTAACGTTACCAGCAACCCGGCTGGGAGAAGCGACAAGCAGTAAGACCAAAACCCTGCATTCTGTGGTCAGTGATGTCCAATAGTCTGTTAATCCATTATCTTTAGTCCTTAAACTCCTAGACAAATTTAATCAAGTTAGTATTATCTACTTTCATTAGTTCTCTTCCGCCGTATGAGTCAAATCCTCCCCACAATAGAACCCCACATTCTCATTGTTTAGCCATTGTTTATTTCTTGGATGTATATTTAACCGCATTTTTATATTCACCTTAATTAGTTAATAAATTTCACTGTAATCAAAGGAATTGTGTGTGTGTTGCCTAACTCCAAGTCCCTGCCATGAGAATTTACCCCTTCAATATGAGACTGACTGACTGATTTAAGATAATTGAGCGATTGTTAACTAACTGATCACTAGTGAATAATTGTCTAAATTATTAACCATACCCAGGGAATCCCGAGACCCTGGGCGAAAAGAGAAGCTTTGTGAATTAATATTTTCTGAATATTAAAATTCATAATTTGGTATTAATTCTCATAAATTTATTAGATCAAAAGTAGTCATTCTACAACAGACAGTGCCCAAAAACAAATTTCACAGTGGATACAATTCGTCTCTGTTGATTGACATGTCACCGTGATTGCAACTTGTCAGTCACCAAGTAGCCACGCCCTAAATCATACCCTGCTTTGTCTTCTCTTTTAAGGGGACTATAATTTGTCAACATCATGCTGTATTGAAGAAGATTTGTAACTAACGATTGACATCATTAACTCGCTAGGAAAGTGTTTACTGAGGTAATATTTCAAGTAAGTCATTTTGTAGACTCTAATAAGACACTTCTGCATTAGACGTTGTCATGGGAGTGGATCCCATCCCGTTCCCAATAAAAAAAATCTGAAAATAGCTTTTACTCATTTTAGAAATGCATATTTATATATAAGAAACGGACCTACTGTTTTCATCCCACCCACTCCCCACTTTTTTTCTTGTCGTGCACTGGCCGTGACGAATAGCGAAATTGACTCCCATCTTGCGGCAATCCCACAGGAATCCCATGACCTACAGGATTCCTGACAAAAATACAGCCTCTATTCTGCAATGACTTCACTTTTCAGACCCAGAAGTAGTCACTTCCTTCAGGCCTGTTCAAGACTTTAAATGACAGAAATGATAATACTACTAATGTGCTTTGTCACATTTCATTCTTATGTTAATACACATTAGTAAGTCATTTATAAACATAGTTATCCATGATGTATTCTTTATTAATAAGCTCATCTAACGTTACTGGTGGCGTGGAAAAGCCTCACTGTTACAGGCCCGGTACTGTATCCCTGAGACAGATCATCTATCACTACCTGCTCATCAATGATATGCTAAATGATTGTATTTGATAAAAAATATTATTCCACTGAAAAACCATATATATATATAGATATATAGATATATATTTATGCGCCTGATCATGTAGAAAGTTTAAGGTATTATTTAAGTTTTTTCCCTCTAAAGTAAGGACTATCTAGGCCATACAAAGCATTACAAATGAGATTGAAAAAATCTCAATTAGGCTTCTTAAGTCTTCTTTACGGCCTGGGTTAACACCCCTTTAGTGTTGTTTTTGGACGTCTCGGCAGTCAAGTTAGCAATAATAAATATGTAGCGTCCGGTCAAGTTAGCAACAACAAATATGCAACATCCAGTTAGGCTTTAAAAATAAAACTAGTGAATAACATTTTGAAACGGAACATTACTTGCGTTCCATGCGCAAACAAATAAAAAAAACTCAATAAGACTCAAAGACTTTGTGTTTAACACAGGAAACAAGTGAAAGTACGGTTTCTGGTCAAGCCATCCATCTCAACCATGTCTCCTCCTTACCATAGACTGTAGCCCACATAAAAATACGAGTCTTAAAACAGCGCTATTTTGACCCTCATCCAGTAATCTCTGCAGTGTGCGCTCACTTTAGCGCCAGACTGCACCGAGGAAGAACAGAGAGAAGTGGACTTTGGAAAAACGAGATCCCGCGGGCCCAGAAGCGGGTCTTAAGTGTAAAAACACCATCATTCAGGATTTTTGGATGCCGCCATTTGCTGAAGGAGCTTTTTTTCCCTGGAAACTCCGGTGAGTAAAGTTTGTAACCTCTAGGAGAGAGCTAAAAGTGCAGCGTGATGCTAGCTTTAAATGGGTGCGTTAAAACCATATACTGTAGGTTAAAAGTAGTCAGAGGATGTTGTGAACACGATGTTGTGAACTGTTCGATAGTATTTTGTTGGGTCGTGGTTTCAAACTAATCTCTGGAGGTACTTTTGGATGTGTAAGCACATGTAGTACCCTTAGAGGTATTTCTATTTACAGTATTTATGATAATACATGTTAAAGGTAATTTCCTTGCCTAAAATGTGTAAACTGTGTTCAGTATTTTTTTGGTTGTGATTTAATGTAATGTAATACTGAGAAATGGAGAAATTTCATCAATTCATAGTAGTCATGTCTTGCTTAAATGCTACCTGGTAGTTTAGTCTTTGGTATAACAATGTAAAACTTAAGAAGAGTCCCTGACCGCGGTGTGGCCAGCTGCTTCGGATCCCATTCAACAGGACTGACAAATCAGATTATAGGACACTGGCAAATAAGAAAGATCTACCACACATTCATTATTCTTCCTGGGCAGAGATGCAAATAATTTAAAGACACTGGACACTTTTAAAATTTTTATTTTTTATGAAAGAGCTCCTCTTATTCTGGGGATTGTTTCAAACATGGTTGGTGCACTATGAGAGAGTTAAAGGCACTGTAATAAACCTGCCCACTGTTCTTTAATCACACACAGTCTATTTCTTAGCCCTACACTACTTCTCAGAACCTAGGTTGGTAAGTTAGCAGAAGTGCTACACTAGTGTTAATAAATATACACCTACCTTTAGCATTCAAAAACTGTGCTACAGGGCTTTCCCCAGTAAGTTGAACTATGATGCTAAGGGGCTCCCCAGTGTGTTATAAACTGACAACAAGGGGTCTTGACCATTGGTCCATATGTGACGACTTAGGAGTGAGAACAGGTTGGATTGTAGATGGTTCATTTTATATCAACAATGGTTTATGAAAGAATGGCTGAAAGACATTTTGTAAATAATATGTTCTGTATCCCTTTGTGTTTTGTCAATTTCCTTTTTCTGTTCAGAAGATTACTGATACGTGTGTTACAAAATCATTTGTAAATGCTTTGTAAGACATAGATAGTCCTCACTTTAGATGAGCTCACACAAAGTACTTACTAACAACTAGTAAATGCTTTGTAACTACCTGAATTAATCATGAAATACTGTATTAACAAATGTTCAGAGAATACTGTATCTATTGCCTTTAAATGTTATTTGTAAATGCTTAATGAGGTATAGATAGTCCTCACTTTAGATGAGCTCATGCAAAATACTTTACTAACTATTAGTAACTACCAGAATTAATCATGAGTTGCAGTATTGTCATAAAACATCTATGAACACGCACTATTAGATCATTTCTAAATAATTACATGTCATGTCAAGTTAGTGGTTAATCAAAGCACTGGGGGGCGGGGGAGAAAGATTGGTGTGCTTCAACAGACCATCCAAGCAACCCTTTGCTGGTCCTATTACAGCAGATCTCTGGAAGCGCAGATCTTGGAGTTTTGATGAGGAGTTCAGAGAAACGGCCTGGCATGTAAGGTGAGGCTTTTCCACGCCACCAGTAACGTTAGCTGGGGCATCTTTCGGGTAGTCTCAGTAGAATCCTTTGGGCTTTGTCATTGGTAGATTTACGAGTTATGCTGAGATTGTTTTTACTTACTAATGTGTATTAACATAAGAACAATGGTTTATGAATGATGAATTAAAAATGTACTAATACTTAACAACTGCTTCATTATGTGTAGATAATAAAGAATAAAACATTTCTAACTGTTTATGAATGACTTACTAATGGCCATATTAATGTATGAACAATGCTTTATAAATAATGAATTCCGAATTTACTAATACTTAACTAATTCTTTATAGGGTGTAGTTATTATAAAGTGATAAACCTAAAAAGGACACTCAAAATAACTGATGTAAAGAAGTTGCAAATTGTGGCTGTGTCTCACTTTGCAACTATACAGCATGGACATTTTGGGATTCAGCAATTCACTGAATAAAAGAAAACCATTATAGGTTAAAACTATTATATAGAAGGAAGCTATTAAATCTTCACTGTGTTACATTTTCAGAATGCCTTTTCTTCTCTTGTCTCAGTATAAAAAAACTTTGACAAAGCAAATTGCTGCCTTGTAAGGTAAGAACCTTGAAACAGGCTCAAATGATCTTTGAATCATTATGACTGATGACTATTAGATGAGTTATTATGTCTCCAAAATGATTTTATGACCATTTATGGCTGCTTAATTCAATAGAGATCCAGTATGTGGGCTGAAATATATAAGACCAAAAAGCCATATTGTTGACAAAAAGATAATTGTCTCTCAGAACTTTCTCAATCTGAAATCACGTACATCCGCTGCTTCAGTCAGGAGGGGATGATTTAGAGTTAGGGGATCAGCATATATAAAGTAACTATTTGGTTTACATTTTTCTGGAATGGCCATTCAATGTATTTACATTCATTAATTATCTGTCTAGTATTAGTTTTAAATACTATAATTTAGTTAATAGTAGTTTATATTTGTAGTGGTGCCGTTCCCACTGTGAACCAAGATTGCCTACCTTTGCGCAAGGGATTCACAGGAAAATGATGTATGCATATAATTCAGCACAGTTTTATCTCATTGAAAACACCCTTAAAGTTTACTGTTCACTCTCTTTAGAGCTATATTGAATTAAGAACATCATACTGCCACTCAGGCACAGAGCTGATGGCTCATTACATAGGGGGCGAGCACCTCTAATGGGCCCTTATACCGTGGGCACTTTTTTTCACACTTATATTGTTACAGAGAACAGCGAGGGAAAGAAATACAGCAGACAGGCTGCGAGCTGCTTTCACACCTGTGGTTTGTTTCATTTGGTCGGGACCAGGGGGGAAAATTGTACATTGCTGCATTTTACTTCTGGTCCTGTTCCTGTCCGGAGTAAATGTGAAGTTATGTATATAGTCGTTCAGTTAGGCTGATTGGGTTTAAAGTTGGCCCCTTTGAACCACGGGCCCGGGACAGTTTGACCCTCTGCCTACTTGATATCATTTTATTATGAAGAAGGAAAACTGCCATCTACTAAACTAAAATTAGTCAATGAGAAAAGTCTGACACTGGGGACACACAGGAGGCGGAAGTATAGTGCAGCGTCAATTCAGCACAAACAATTGGTGTAGCACAGGAGCTTTGGACGGCTGAGAGGAGGAGGTTTTCCTCATAATTCTTAATTCTAAAACTAAAACGTTTACATTTTTCAAACAGAAACCATGGTTTATAACATCTGTGTAAAGTAACGTATTTAACTTACATGACAAAAAAGAGAATGAATTAGGTACAGTACAGTGGAGTCACAATATGTGGTCCCAAACGTGAAAAAGAAAAATGAATTCTGTGACAGCCATGTAATAACGAGGAGACAAAACAAAGATTTAAAAAAATGTCCAAACAGAAGCGAGCGAGTCTACTCATTAACTTCAGTTTTATAAATAAGCCCAAATTTGATTCACTAGCTTGACTGACAAGTGATGAATCTGACAGTGTTAGTTATCTGAGTGAAGGGTGAGGAGGCAGACATTGGTGACAACACTGTCCTGAAAAAGTGATAAAAATAAGTGTCACAGAGGTTAATGCAAATACAAAACTAAAATAGACTTTTAAACTTTAGTTAAACTGTAAGAAAATAAAAGGAAAATAACATTTCATGATGGACTTTTATCATTTATTGCTAAATTTATATATTTTACGGTATGTTCTTATGATAATATATTTTTTATTTACTCTGAAGGACTGTTAATAAGGACTGACAGGAGGATAGTTGGATAATCAGATTAACAGAATGTCTGGATGGTTGGACAATCAGATGCTAGAGATTTGTTGACAAATCTACCGACCAGAGACTGCAGGTACAGTGGACATTGCTAGACTCCTTAGTTATTGTTCTTGGTGACTTTAACAAAGGAAATCTCAGTCATGAACTCCCCAAATACAGACAATTCCAAATATCCATTGTCAAATGTCCAACCAGATAGGACAACATTCTGGATCACTGCTACACTATAGTATGCAGTGCCTATCACGCCATCCCCTATGCTGCACTGGGTCACTCTGACCATGTCATGGTCCACATGATTCCTGCATACAGTTAGAAATTAAAGCTCTGTAAACCTGTGGTGAGGACAACTAAGCAGTGGACCAGTGAAGTTATAAAGGACTGGGCACCATCATCTCCCAGGACCTCAAGTGGGAGCTGAACATCATTTCCCTCACCAAGAAGGCCCAGCAGAGGATGTACTTCCTACACTGACTCTCATGCCCACCTCCCCAAACACACACGCATTCACACTCACACATACACCTGACCCCACACTTTACAATAACGCTCAATGGTGCATTATGCTCATATTGTGAATGTTTGTACATACTTGTTAATTATCTCGTATATTTTGCACTTTTTTTTCTCCATTAGTGTTATAGTATTATTGTAATTTTTTACTTTTTATATACTGAGGCAAATTCCTCGTATGTAAAAATGTACCTGGCATTAAACCTCATTCTGATACTGATACTCTCTTACACCATCAGTGAAGTTAATAAAGCCTGAAATGGTCCACCCAACCAGCCATTCACTCCATTGATCACATTTATTGATCACTTTATATCCTTCTAGTTCAGTTTAGCCATTTTCTTTGGTCTTGACAAAATGAACATATGGACAGTTGGGCTTTGTGTCATTTAAAGGTTCAATATGTACTATAATATTCATAATTTTTCAAAAAGAAAATATAAATCATAAAGCTAATGCAAACTAAACCATACTCAGAATTTCAACACAACAACTCATCATACTGCAAACCATACAAGGTACTGTGTATTAAAAGATTGATTTCACCAACAATTTGGTGTAATTGTGGAGGTGTTAAACCTACAGGATTACCCAGAAAACAAATAAAATGGATAAGATTAATATAAAAGATTTCCTAAAATTAATTCAAACCATCTACTATTATGAGACACATATAAATGCCTGACAAAATAAATCAATCGTGTTAGATTATAGACAGAAAAAAAGAAACAGAAATCTGTGCCTGTGTCTGCGCACACTGCTGGTCTTAATGGGGCTTGAAATGGGCTCAGGTACAACCAATTGCACTAACTGATTAAATTAACTTGTGATTTTGCAGAGTGATTAGATAGATATTTTGATCTCACAGACTGACTTAACTAACCTGATGGTGACAGAATAGAGGGTCCAAGTCAAATGCGAATCCAGTGTACTACAGTCCGTAGAAATCAAAGGACTTCAGGCATTTAAGACATGACTTGTAATCTTTATGTAAACATAGGAACTAAACCCATAATGGAGATGGTAGGGTGGAACAAAGACTGTGACTGGAAATCCTGGAAACAATCACAATGACACCTGGAAGATGACAATGTGACTGTGCATGTATAAAAAGAACACCACATCTAAGTAAGGCAGTATGCTCCAGTATTACTACTAAAATTGTCAACGTGAAAGTTGACCCTACTGTCAAACTTGTACATCCCTAACATTGCTGCTAGTTCATTGTTAATAGGGCTGCTGTCCCGGCTGAAATTGACAGTTTGCTGAAGGCATGTGTCGTAGAGAACAATTATGTCTTCCCAGGTTTCCTGTACAGTGGTTACATACGAGAAAGCAGGTGGAATACAGGTGCTGACCTCACCTGTGACCTCAGCAGTGTGATCACACACTGCTACCCACATGGTGGGTGGTCTGGATGGGAACTTGTTTGTTCTACAACTAACTGATCTAGCAGATGCATCTAACCTGCTGTCCTTATGGGAAGATAAAGGACCCCAAATAGCACTGATCACACATGGTGGTCTATTTGTGATTGTGTAGGGCTTCCTATTGTGCCACTGCTGCAGAGCATGATCAGAACCTTCACGCTGTCTTTGCAGAAAGAGGCTATGCTCACACACAATAAATGTCACTCCATGAAGTCCAGGCTCATGCTTTGGGTGAAGCATTTGCTCAAGTACAGTATATGTTATTATGTGACATGTTATATTTTGTCAATAAAAATAGCTTTATGATCAAACTCTATTTCTGTTACCATTCTCTTTAACTTTCAGTTTCCAGGATTTAGCATTTTCAAAATATAACTTTGAAAAAATTGGAAAACCACTAACATAGATAGTGGAGGATGCTTTGCACCAGGGGTGGACTGGTAATCTGGCATACCAGGCAAATGCCTGGTGGGCCAACAAAGCTTTGGGGCCGGTGTAATGTAAATTATTTATTTATATAACTGTTTTTAAAAAATGGGCTAACGATTGGCCCATAGAGCATGGACATTTCTATACTGACATTGGGCTGACCCAATCAAATCTCTTACTAGCCCCCACCCCATCCCCCTCTGCCCTCTGTTTCTTGTGTTGCGGGCCAAAAAAATTTAAAAATCTTCAGACTGATGCTGCCAAAGCTAGGTTAGAATAACTGATATGTTTGCTACCGGGGCTGCAGTAGATTCAACATCAGCTGCAATACCCAACATAGTGCAGGCACAGGCACTTGAAGGAGCAAAGGGGAGACGTGAATTTTGTGCTTCCCTTTCTATAAATAAAGAAATTTCCACCAAAAATTGGCATAGAAAATGTCTACAGAATGCAGGAAATTAAATGTTTAATGCTCAAAATCTTATGCGGGAGAAACTCCCAGACCCCCCAGTTGTATATTTCATCAATAAATATTTTTTCCTAAATAGTATTAAAATATCTTCTTGTTTTGTTCTCATGACCTTGTGCAATGTCACATCTCGTGGGCTAAGTGCTTCGTCACACCCCTAATTTGAGCCCATAAATGTCCCCACCACTTTTCAACACAAAGTGATGCCCTTGGCTAGAGTGTGTTCCATGACTTAGTGACAATGATGATTACTTCAATTAAGGTCAATGATTATAACATAATCATAACACTATCATAAAGTGATACTGTCATCTACTGCTGGTGATCACTCACTGTCATACAGCGCTGCATAAGCTATTAGACATTGTTTTTGTAGCTAGCATAGTTTCCTATTGCAGTCTTAACTTCGGCTAACTGTCCTAATAGCTGAGGCGAGGTTATTTTGTCAGCATAGCATTGGCTAATCCCACGCTGCTGTGAAAAAGACTTGTAGGCTATACTTGAGTATGAGTTGTGTACTCCATGGCCACCTCTGATCACCATGGACTCAGTAAATGAGTGCAAATGAGTACACTGATTCACTTACACTTGCACTGGTACACTTATCCACGGCACATACCACACAGCAGATTTGGGGGAAAATTACAGGGAAGATTATATATGGAAGGATGGTGTATTGGTGAGGGATGGCAGGGCCGATTTTTTGCCCCAGTCCAGCCCTGTATTGCATAACCACAAGGTTGCATGAGAAGGAAGGCATGGAAATCAGAACTGTGCCAGCTACAGTACATTTTGCTTAAAATGGGATGAGGAGCCCCAACAGTTTCTCATATAGCAGTGGGGGGCAAAGAGGTGGCAGTCACTGGCTGATTGGATCATGTTTTTGTTCATGGGTGAGAGTGATAGACAGTCCCCAATTGCTTAAAACATTTGTACTTAAGTCAGTATTGTCTGGCAGGGAAGAAAAAAATAGGAGCATGTTCCAAACCCATTCCTTTCCTTTAACTTTCTCTGCTATCATTTTCTATTTTTTAAATGTTTTTAGATGACAATGTAATATACAATATAAAAGAGAATGGTAAGCAAGGTTTCTACAAATATGCGCAACATATTTTGACTTTGAATTCACAATGACTTTGTTAACCTGGATACATCTGCCTGCAGGTATAGGTGAGAGTGAGCAGTGCCTACTTTTTTTATGTTAACAACACTCAATAACACAATAACAGAACCCTTGAAAAACACATTACAGTATAAACAACTGTGTAAATGTAACATCACATAGACAAAAGTAAGTTAAGTAAGTTAAGGGCATGAAATAAGAGGCCTGAAGCCATACTTGCTTATCTGTGTGAATCTAATACTCAGTGGACCCTGGGGATCAGAGTATTTGTCCCTTGTGCACCAGACACAGCATTACAGCTCTCTCTGCTTTCTCATGCTGACTGAATATGAATTGGCAGCAGAGCCTGAACTGTAGCAGCCTGTAGGTCAGCAAGGGCATAGAGATGTTGTGCAATACAAAACACCCCATCACTGAGAACGTGCAAGGGCATGCATGTTTCTGATAGAATTTTAACAGGGGAAAGATCTGAGACACCTCAAAACAACCCAAAGTAACACGGGCAGACCAACCAATCGTATGTTGTCTGATAGAATTCAACCTGTCATCCACCCATCAAGTTTCTTATAGCCAGTCAGGTCAAGAAATCTGTGAGCAACAACATAGAGATAGAGTGGAAGGTTGTTGTGCTCATGTGGAATTTTCAATTTCTTGTGTATATAAACTATATTCTACTATACTTATATACTATAAACTACAAGACAATTCCAAACTCTACTACGTGGTGACACACTGACCAACACAGACTCTCACAGCGCACACAGAAATGGAAATCATGAATTGGCCTTTCCCAGTGGGCCGAGGTTCCTTTTGGGCTGACACTGTCTTTTTTTGTTTTGTCTGACTGGCAAGCTCTTGTTTTTTTTTCATAACTGATACTGGGCTGGCTGAATCACATCTTTAAACCCCTCCCTCGTGGGGCTCAGTGCCTTCATTAAACAATGCATCTGCAACAAAAGACAAAAGACAAAACGCAAGTGAGGCAGGGAAAATATTGTGGGCTAAAGTGCAATTTATACTTCTGTGTCAAATTGAAGGCGTAGCCTCTGTTTAGCCCCCTACCCTGCGGCGTCACCTACGGCGTAGCCTATCGTGCACCTCCTCAAAAATCTAACTACACGTCAAGTCGACGTAGACCGTAAGCTCTATGATTGGTCGGCTGGGTAGCCTTGCAATGCCTCCGAGCCTACAGGAAGTGCCCGTGCTTTGAAGTAACGGCCAAAACGGCAGCTGTAATGCGGTGGATCAATATATTTGACCGTCACAACCCGAGCAAAATGACTAGTTTCACTATCAGAATGTGATCCACTCGATCGATAACATTTGAAACGGCTACACCAGCCGCACGGATACAATTTTACCCACATTTACGTTAGCGAAGGGCTAAACCGGAAGTTAGCTTGCTCGGCCGGCAAAAGTCAACAAGGTGGACGCTGTAGCACTACTGCTGACTAGCGTTTGGGGGTGTAATTGCAGATTGACGGACACACGGACGCACAAGTATAAATGCCTGGCTACGTGCGTACGCAGGAGTATAAATAGGAGTATAAATCAAGCTTATAATGTTCAATTACTGTCAATGAGAATGAGGAGAGGGAGACTGGAGGGAGAGTAGAACTCGCAGTAAGCAGAAGCTAATAATAGGCTGGCTGCCTGGCTCAACCATAGCCTATGTAATGAGGGATGAAGATGATTAGTATTAGACTATACGTACAGCCTAATACTAATCAGCGTCGAATCGCTCTATACTGCTCTGGAGTTCAGGAACCCATTAAGATACCCTTGTTAAAATTTAGAAAAAAAGTAATAGTGTTGTAAGTAATTTTGATAACACTACAATAAAACAGATTCTGTATGCTTTGCTCTACTTCAATTTGGCGAGCTTGCTACCTTTATGAAGGCAGGTGTACCTAGCTAGGTAATTATACTGTCAAGTTTCCATGTAGGGAGGTCCCAGTGGCTCGCTAACACATTGTGCACACTGGCTAAGACATTAGTAAACATTTGCTAGCGACTAGCAAGATAATGCTCTTATGTTTTCCCTGATAAGCTGAAATTATATTTTATTATTACCCTGATGAAAAGGCGTGAGGTGATAATTCAGAATGGAATTTAATGCTCTCATTCTGTTTTGCTTATGTGTGTAGAAGAACTTCCCTGCATCATCCCTGCTGAGACATGATTAGTTCTTCACTCCTCTTTTGTGTCTTTTATTATGAGAAGTAATCTCTTTAAAGGTGCATGTGGTACCTTTTCATCACATGGCACATCAATGATAAATGAATATTAATTCATCTAGGCTATACAGCCCTTTAATAGCTTCTGTGTTTCAGCAAGTTTTCTGTTCATGTCCAAATCGTTCTGCGCACTTAAACTCACGCTTCATCGGAGGTGGAAAACCAAAACTAACTGAAAACACTTCTGATCAGGCATAAATCTTACCACAAATCCACCAATGATAACTTCACCACCTCCCTTGAGGTGCAACCCACTCCCATTTCAGTGGGAAGCATCCTGGAGTAGTGTCAGTGACAGTCCCAAACAGAGCAAACATAGAGACAGTGGTGAAAACAGCTACTGTACAGTGGAGCCAAACTTTTTACATGTCTAAATAACTGGAGACTGCCACGAAATACTAAAACGTGCACATATAACTTGAAGCAAGCTAATTCTATTTTGACTTAATTCTTGAAATCTTAGATTGCTATTATTTTGTTTAGTGGCCCTAAAGGCTTATGTTATTGTCTTATTTCTTGTTAATTTGTGGCTGACTGTTAACCGCTGGTGTATACATTGACTACACACTTACAGACAACAGTGGTTTTAAACTCCCTTTTTCAGGACACTGTATTTTAAAGATAATTCTGTAAAAAAACAAATAACTTTACAGATCTTTATGGTATATGATGTATACAATGTTTTTCATGCTTGTTCAATGAACCATAAACAATCAATGAACAAGCACATGAGTACAGACGGTAGGCAATTTTGGTCAAAGTTATAAAAACACTAAGGAGACCTTTCTAGTGAAAAGAAAGATGCCCAGGGTCACAGGTCATCTTTGTGAACTTGCCTTAGGCATGCTGCAAGGAAGCATGAGGACTGCCGATGTTGCCAGGGCAATAAATTTCAATGTCTGTACTGTTAGATGCCTAAGAAAGCACTACAGGGAGACAGGAAGGACAGATGATGGTTCTCGCAGTGGCAGACCACATGTAACAACACCTGCACCGGACCCTTCCTTTGTTCAGGCACACATTTTCCATTTCTATTACTTAAATGTCTGTATGAAGATAAAAAGATTCAACAACTAAGACATAATCTGAACAAACACAAAATTTCACAGACAGAATATTAACATATTAATAACATATTTTCTTTTTTTGCTGGGTAACTTTTTATTTTATTTTTTTCTATGGACAATTCAGTAGTTGCTGCATATTGGTAGGGATATGCACCAATTCTACACCCTTGATTCATAAAAATTTGTCAGCTGGCAGCGTTTGTTGTTTTTTTTATTGCTATGGGGTGAATCTTTTGGATCTGAAAAAAGAAATGTGTTTGGGAGCCAGCTTTTGTGTGTGTGTTGATGGACAATATATAGAAATTAAAGTGAGACATTGATGCATTTATATATTTAATAAACAACAATTTGCCCATTACCTTTATTGTATTTGTATGCCGATGCGTATTGTTTTTGCTCTTCTTTATCATGAAGTCCAAATATTCTTGACCCGATTGTATCATTATGTTCAAGCCTCACCCAGTTGTGTCTCTTCTCATGTTTCCAAGAGCCAGGTTGAGCTAGCATCCCCAAAGGTAAAGATTGTCAGGGAGAGAGAAGAGAGCAAGGAGCAGGAGGACATTGATTACCTGCCCTGGGCCTTCTATGTTACTGATATTTTTAGACCACCACCCACAACAGAATTCCTGAAATCTAGTAGCGCAGAAGGTACTCACCTGTAAAGGTGGCACCAGGAGGAAGTGGCTCACATATTGCAAGGGATGTCATGCATTGTTTTGTTTTGTATGTTTGGCATTTAGAAAGAGGATTGACACCTGCATAATCATTACTGGGACGTCAGATTGTGGGCATGTAGACTTACACATACTGTTCAGTCTACTGAATGACATAGTTGTGTTCATCAGGGAGTCCTGTCAGAGGATCAATCTGTGGGAGAAGCAAACCCAAGACAAAGGCTACAGACGGCTCTCTTTAATTGAGAGACACAGAGGTGGGCTTAGCAGGATGCTCCCAAAAAAGTGTTTGGACATTTTGGTAGGAAGGCCTCTTCATTGATGCAGTGCTCACAGTGAGAGCCATAGAACAGCGGGCAAAAGAAAAGCCAACTATACATGCCAAAGTTTGAGGCTTTAAAGAGGGCCTCCTGAGATATAAAACAGCACAGATATTCCTGAGAGCATTTGACCAAATCCCTCTACTGTCCAAGTACCTCCTGACAGAAGTGATGGACATCCTCCCTGCCCATAGAATGATGATGGCCACACAAGAGAGCCTCAAAAAGCATTGGCAGGGGTTGCACAACTTGTGCAGGCAGCTGCAGACGCATTTGTCAAAATGACAAATGAAAACATTGAAGTGGGGGAGGAAGGAACAGACATTGAAGTGAAGGCTGCACTGCCTCAGACAAGAACAAAGAAGAAAAAAAGCAGGGCCGGAGAGATGGCTTAAGATGAGGCACTAAGTGATGCAGAGAGAGCAAATGAGGTGAACGTACACAACACAATTCTGGACAAGGCTATCAAGGCCATCCCCAGAAGATTTATTTCACGTGGCACTCTCTTTGCTGATTTGGCATGGCTGGATCCCAGGAACTTTCATCAGATCAGGACCGCTTCTCTTCCCAATAATGGACTCCAAGACCTCAGTAAATGTCTGATCAAATTTGACAACGGGGCTACAGTGGACAATCTACAGTCAGAACTGATGACAGGATGCCATCACTTGTTTGATAAAGATCTTGTCAAAGGAGTTCACCTGCATCCTTTTTGACTTGGTGGGTTTACAGCTTAATCAAAGATACTTGTCTGTAAAACACAGATCATCTGATCAATCATTTATCATGTCTACTTTCTCCCTCTCTTTCCCTCACACACACATGATGCTATCACTTGTTTTATAAAGAATTCATCAAAGTTCACCTGCATCCTTTCTGACATGGTGAGTTTACTACTTTTATCTAGAAGACACTGGTCATCTGATCAATCATTTATCATGTCTACTTTCTCTATCTCCCTTCCTTCCTCACTCTTACACACAGGATGCCATCACTTGTTTTAGGATTCAGTGCAGTGAATTCATCACAGTGGAGTATACAATTTTGCAACTTCATGTTACTTATCTATAAATATACCTTGAGTCCAAGGCTTTAGTGTTTTTAAGGAGTTGCACTGTTTCTAAACATATTCACAGGAGCACGAAGATGGGTGGTGTGTGATTGATTGTGGTGGGCCGGTATGGGCCACAATGCCAGTGTTGATTTCTCGTCCAAGTCCAGCCCTGTCTATTAGGAACATTAATGTACACCTCAAATTTTTTGCTGTATTACTAATTGAATCAGATCATATGATCAATGGAAAATTGAAAGGTAGTTATGATTGTGGTGCTAGGGACAATGTCATAGGGCTAGCAAAATCAATAAACAAACACAGCAACTTTTAAAAAGACAAATACATACAAATCTGTCAAAAACTAAATGTATGCCTCTTTTGCTCTTAGTCTCTGTCTGTTGTTCACACCTATCATCTTTTTTAAGTTTAACTTAACTTGTTTAGTCAGCGACAATGTAGAGCGGTGGCTAAAGGCTTGAATTACCTCACTCCTTCTGCCACTGGACTCCCAAGGCTTTGTGCTAGTGATATATGGCCTGGTCAAAACAAGAAACACTACCTGTCAATTTCTTTTTGTCTACACACAGTGGACACCATTAGCCTTGGGCTAAAGGAAGGAGACTGCTTAAGTCTAAACTCTAAAAGATTTGTTCAACTGCCCAAAACTCACTTATACTTAGATGCAAGGACTTTATAACATGAGCACTTGGCAGTACTGCAATCCAATAAATACAAACTAACTGTCAGTGTGAAGCCTATAATGTTCAATTACTGTCAAGGCAAGGCAAGTTTATTTGTATAGCACATTTCAACAACAAGGTAATTCAAAGTGCTTTACATAAAACATAAAAGCAACAGGGAAATATAAAAAAGTTTAAAAGCAACATAGGGAAATTGAAAAAATACACATTAAAATATAATAAAAGTTACAGTGCAGTGTACAATCAGGGTTAAAAGAGTTAAATGGAAAATAAAAACAGGCTAAGGGGTCGAGCAAATAATTGACTTACAATTATTTTGAAAAGAGAATAAACAGAGAAGTACACTTAATCTACTCTCTCTAGCTAGTCTGTACTCGGGTCCATAGCAATCTTTGGGTCCACTGAAACTCCAAAAACCCCCGGAAACTACAGAGAAACCAGGACATGTCTGTCCGCAGGCCACTTTGATCCAGTTATACTCTGGACCCACTTGCGCGTTTACAGGTGGTCACAGGTTCCTGCATATCGCTCAGGCGCGAGATTTAAGACCACTTCCTTCACTCTGTTCAATCTCACTCTCATTATCTTTTCACTCAATTACCTACTCATTTCTCACTGTTTAAATATTTAATTAAAAGCAATGGTAAAAAGCTAAAAACAAAGAAAAAGAAAACAGGACAGTAAAAGTTACAGTGCAGTGTAAGTCAATCTACTAGTTAAAGGCAGTGGTAAAAAGAAAAATCTTAAATATTTAATTAAAAGCAATGGTAAAAAAAAGAGTCTTCAGTCTTAATTTAAAAGAACTGACAGTTTCAGCAGACCTGCAGTTATCTGGGAGTTTGTTCCAGATATACGGAGCATAATAACTGAATGCTGCTTCTCCTTGTTTAGTTTTGACTCTGGGAACAGAAAGCAAACCTGCCCCAGACAACCTGAGAAGTCTGGATGGTTCGTAACGAAGCAGAAGATCAGAAATGTATTTTGGCCCTAAACCATTTAGTGCTTTATAAACTAACAGCAGGATTTTGAAATCAATTCTTTGACATACAGGAAGCCAATGTAAAGACCTCAGAACTAGAGTGATGTGATCCACTTTTTTGGTCTTAGTGAGGACTCGAGCAGCAGCGTTCTGAATCAGCTGCAGCTGTCTGATTTCTTAGGGAGCCCTGTAAGGACACTGTTACAGTAGTCGAGTCGACTGAAGATAAATGCATGGATAAGTTTTTCCAGGTCTTGCTGAGACATAAGTCCTTTAATCCTTGATATATCCTTCAGGTGATAGTAGGCTGACTTTGTAATTGTCTTAATGTGGCTCCTCAAATTCAGGTCTGAGTCCATGACTACACCAAGATTTCTGGCTTGATTTGTGGTTCTTAACAAGACTGTCAAACAATTTTTTAAATTTGTAGTTTGAAATGTTTTTGAATTTGAGATGCTGGTAAGAATTGGATGTTAAGTAGGAGATGAGATCCGATAAATGGGGATAAAAGGGAAACGGCTCACACTTTTGGTCAGTCTTTCCTGGAAGGATTTCATGTTATTGCACTTATTTGTACTCAATGAGGAAAATAAGTGTTGACGTTTTGGAAGTGCCCTTTTGATAGAAAAGGTCAACGTGTCATAATGATCAAAGGGTCATTCTTTTCCCTACAGACTTCGGCAGACACATGGAGGCAACAAAAGGGGGGCAGTGATGATACATCAAACGTGATTGTGAAGTACAGTAGCATGACCTAGCGTAATCTTTCTTGAAAGAATTTCTTTACTGCACCAAAAGTGACAGAAGTAGTTGTGTGGGCAATGAAAAAGAGAGCTTGAGAGAGAAGTTCAGACCCTGCTTACTTTCTCACTTGCACTTACTGTCCCCGGCCTATCCCTGCATGAAGTGGGCGTGAATGTCGGATTGTCCGTTTCTGACAGTTATAGAAAATTGCAGTCCTTCCTCTTCTGATGCCAAAAAGGTGTGGGGTGAAGCTGTTTGAGCTGATATTCGACCATCCAACAATCACTTTAGTTAGGGCATACTGACACCTTTCTGAACCAATTCACGTGATAAAAATATCAGATATAAGATGTGTCTGAGCAGCCTGTTCAAGAAGGCAGTGGATGCCACAAAATGTGGACAGTCTTCATATGAAAATGGCAGTCTTGTCCCTATTGTGCTTCTCCTCCTACTCTACTCTGGCAAGTCATCAAAATTTGAAAGCAGGCAAACAAAACCCCCTCACGGTGCATTATGGAAAATTGCATTTAATTGGTCCAATGTGCATCTGCACTAAATAATAATTATAAGCTAGTTGCAGGTTTGAGGGTGTAGAGCTGAAACCTGCAAGGTAACTTGAATGACCTGGATTAGGACAAGAGCCTTCGGTCCGTTGCTCCATGCTAGGGCTATGCGGATGTGGAGTGCACCACTGCTGGGCCATTAGTGCACCCAGCCAGTTCAGCACCTCAGTGACTGCTTATTCCCATCCAAACTAAAGCAAGGTGAAGTGCTTCCTATCTAGAGTAATCATTCTACATCCATGGACGTGCTCTTGCTTCTTGTCAAAACAGCAGAGCAGAGGGGAGGGAGAGCAGTATGGAGCAAAGTGTAAATGTGGCTTTGTGAGTATGGATGGTCAAACAATCTTACCTCCTGTGGTTTACCTCCCTGGTCATAAAGTTTTGATAAAGTTTTGGCATCTATAATCTCAGTGACCCTTACTTCATTCATCCACGCACTGGTGTCAACAACAGCTGATTGATTATATTTGACAATGAACTTTGTCTGACATGTGGTGAGTTACGGCACCATGAGATTCTCCTTACAATCAGATAATTTCAGGAAAACTCTTGTCGTGCCCCTTGTTCACATGTCAAACTGTCTCACAATGTCAGCCTCTCTGCTGCAGAATTAGATGTCAGATGCCATGTCAAACTCTGTGAAGTCACATCAACCTCTGTTTCCCTTCATTGGCTTCATGTCCCATGTCCCTTAAGGCAGTTGTCTTTAGCTCTGGCTTCAGATACCTTTCCTTAAGTAGATTAATTCTTCTAAATCCAACAAGATATTCTGTTATTTACTTGTGTTATTAGTTTAAAAATTGCCCTGGATAAGGAAGTTAAGTTGACCTAAATTATGCAAAACCTTGAGATGTTTGTGGTGTTATCCCCAAATGCAGTTGGTGCTCCCTAATGGAGAAAAGCTTAGCTCATTAAGAAGGGAGCTTTCCATCTCCATGTCCTCCTTCCATTCTCCTCCTCTCAGTCTTTACCCCTGACCTTTGTTTTGGTTCCTCTCTCTGTCTTCATCTTCTTCACTTTCCTCTCTTTCTCATCACTTGTTATTTCATCGCCTCTCTTCACTCTCTGACTCTCCTGTATCCCCTGCTCTTATCAGATATTTACTACTGGTAGATATCTTTCTCTCTCAGGTTGGGATCAGTGTTTTCCCTCTTCTTAATTTATTCCCTGCTTATGTTTTATTTTGTCAGTTATTCAGGGATCTGGTAAATATTTGCACAGAGAGGCCTGACGGTAATCAGCCAGTTGGCATATCATCACTGTGTGTCAACTGGAGCAAGCCTGTATGTGGATGTGTGTTTGTTTGAGAAACTGTGAGAGTTTGTATGTGTGTGTGTGTGTGTGTGTGTGTGTGTGTGTGTATCTATGTGTGTGTGTGTGTGTGTGTGGGTGGAGGGGGGGTCAGGGACGAATTCAAGGTTCCAAAGGGAAAGAGAGAGAGATTCAGGATTCAGCAGTGGCAGCAGACTGGTTGATTCGGTTTGTCTTCCACATAGAAAACAAACCGTGTGAGGAAAAAACAAATTGGAGCAAATAAATGCTTTTAATAAGAACCATGTTTTGGGCTGACCACCAGTAGCAGAGAGCTAAAGAGGGAGGGAAAGTCGAGAGGGGAAAAATCAGAAAGGGGATAGAGAACTAGTATTAAGAAATGGCATGATTCAATAAATGTACTTCATGTACTGTTTGTTACAGCATCTCAAATCAATTTTGGAAATGTCCGCATCATGGCCATGGCTTGATGCACAAGCATTTTTAGCTTAACGATATAATTGATGTTTAGAGGAAATCTGTCTTTCTGTCACATTTTAACATGGTTTTGTGTTACAGTGACATACGTATGGGACAGTGACAATACGACGGTAAACCGTACAGTGCAATACACATTCATTTTATTAATGGGAAGAGATAATATACAGTGCCTTGCGAAAGTATTCGGCCCCCTTCAACTTTTCGACCTTTTGCCACATTTCAGGCTTCAAACATAAAGATATAAAACTGTAATTTTTTGTGAAGAACCAACAACAAGTGGGACACAATCATGAAGTGGAACGAAATTTATTGGATATTTCAAACTTTTTTTAACAAATAAAAAACTGAATAATTGGGCGTGCAAAATTATTCAGCCCCCTTAAGTTAATACTTTGTAGCGCCACCTTTTGCTGCGATTACAGCTGTAAGTCGCTTGGGGTACGTCTCTATCAGTTTTGCACATCGAGAGACTGAAATTTTTGCCCATTCCTCCTTGCAAAACAGCTCGAGCTCAGTGAGGTTGGATGGAGAGCGTTTGTGAACAGCAGTTTTCAGTTCTTTCCACAGATTCTCGATTGGATTCAGGTCTGGACTTTGACTTGGCCATTCTAACACCTGGATATGTTTATTTGTGAACCATTCCAGTGTAGATTTTGCTTTATGTTTTGGATCATTGTCTTGTTGGAAGACAAATCTCCGTCCCAGTCTCAGGTCTTTTGCAGACTCCATCAGGTTTTCTTCCAGAATGGTCCTGTATTTGGCTCCATCCATCTTCCCATCAATTTTAACCATCTTCCCTGTCCCTGCTGAAGAAAAGCAGGCCCAAACCATGATGCTGCCACCACCATGTTTGACAGTGGGGATGGTGTGTTCAGGGTGATGAGCTGTGTTGCTTTTACGCCAAACATAACGTTTTGCATTGTTGCCAAAAAGTTCGATTTTGGTTTCATCTGACCAGAGCACCTTCTTCCACATGTTTGGTGTGTCTCCCAGGTGGCTTGTGG
>NC_060166.1:20854188-20878661 GCF_021292245.1 Micropterus dolomieu | reverse complement strand
TTTGTATCCAAATCCGGCTTTAAACTTCTCCACAACAGTATCTCGGACCTGCCTGGTGTGTTCCTTGTTCTTCATGATGCTCTCTGCGCTTTAAACGGACCTCTGAGACTATCACAGAGCAGGTGCATTTATACGGAGACTTGATTTCACACAGGTGGATTCTATTTATCATCATTAGTCATTTAGGTCAACATTGGATCATTCAGAGATCCTCACTGAACTTCTGGAGAGAGTTTGCTGCACTGAAAGTAAAGGGGCTGAATAATTTTGCACGCCCAATTTTTCAGTTTTTTATTTGTTAAAAAAGTTTGAAATATCCAATAAATTTCGTTCCACTTCATGAGTGTGTCCCACTTGTTGTTGGTTCTTCACAAAAAATTACAGTTTTATATCTTTATGTTTGAAGCCTGAAATGTGGCAAAAGGTCGAAAAGTTGAAGGGGGCCGAATACTTTCGCAAGGCACTGTATATTGTTTATATTCTAACCCTGTGAAGCCATCATAATGACTTACATTTTGCTGATTTAATGAGCACCAGAGGTGAGTGTTGGACTGGGTTTTGTGCTGTACCAGCTGCACGGCAACATCAGTGGCTATTTGTTTCAATACAAACAGGAGTTTTAGATGCTTAAGATGAACGACCTGTGTGTCTGTTTGTACCCTGTGCAGGATTGTTGTGTTCTACCTATGGTACATCGTGACTGCGTATTGTTATATATGATGTATTCTACAGGATTTACAATGCAAATAAACCTGTTTTTACATATAATTATACTGTACTTCAAGGTACGGGTAATGTTTATCATAATGATAATGATGAATGAACACTTTTACCAAGTTTTTTTATATCATGAAGTAGTAAGCAGAGATAGTGAAGAATAAAAGGCCAGTGTTTTTTGACATGAGGATAACGATTTTCTCCATCAATATACTATATCCTAGAGTGGCCCTATACATTTGATTATTCATTGGTGTTGCATTAGCCCCACACACAATGTAGCCAGTAGCCCCAGTTACTCAAACACAGTGTTGGAGCAGCATGTAGAACAACTGGAAGTAGAGCTTCAACAGTGACTACAGCAGTACAATTTGTTAGTTATACATGAAATATTTAAACAGCATAGTGGTTATGGATGAACGCTGTTTTTGAACAACTATCCGGAAAGATTAAGTCTTTGTGTGTTTATAACGATTATGTGATTTTAACAAAAAATAAGTTTTTCTGCTGGCTAAGATGGAAAACTTGGATGAAAAATTCAATAAAGGATGATGGAAACATTTTTTGGAATAAACAATGACATTACAGTACCTGCTATGGTTTCTTCCCCTCCACTCGAACAGAAACCTCCAAAAAATAAGAACAAAAAGGGGTGTCCTATAACCCAGCCTTGGATATAATAGCCTATTACTCTTACATAAAGGTACCCTTGTAACATCCCAAAAGCAGCTGATCAGAGTGGGGTTGTTTCTGTAATGCATCCGGTAATACTGGTTCTTTACTAGTTGTGCAACATTCCTACATTCACTCGGGTATATTTGCAAAATCTATTTGATGAAAACCTGCAATGATTAATATTTTGCAAGCATTTACAAAATCACCTTAAAACATTGGATTTGAATGGAAACCCTGTGGTGCTGTTGTTTGAAATGGAACGTTCTGTTGCATCGATCTTGCAAGCTAAAAACATGGCTAAAATATAGCTGCCCAACTTGCCAGCTGGCAAAATATAGTATAAAGTCCTTTGCAGAGACAACCCCACAGGTTTGGTCTACTCATCCAGAATGGCAGAGTATGTGCTTGAGTGCCTAATGCCTATAAAGTGTCATTAGAATAAAACCTGTGTAAGATTTAGCAGTGCTTTCAGAATTCATGTTTTGTGTGTATAATAACATAAAGTGTGGTTTTGTTATAGGCGGACAAAGAGCAGTACCATTATTTATTATGTGCTTTGTCTGTACATGCGTTTGCATGTGTATACAAGGCTATAACAAGGGCTGTATGCCTGAACATCCCACAGTACTTTAGAAGTACATATTTTCACAGACTCACAGCAGAATTATCCTTGTCAAGATCTTGTCTTTCTCTACACCAGTCCCTCATTTCTCACTCTGCTTACCCTTCCCTCCCACACTCCTCGTTCCTCATCTCGCTCTCTTTTTTCCCTTTGTGTCTAATCAGAGTTATTCAATACAAAGGGGCCGAGACCTTGAATCAGTGCACAGAAAGCGGAGGGCTGATATGACCAAGCTTTGAGATACTAGAGTGTACTGTATAGTGTGTGTGTGTGTGTGTGTGTGTATAGAGTACACATGTGTGGAGAAATGTGAAGAAATAATGACAAATGCTTTTTGTGAGTATAATTTTGTCATTGTGATATAACTTGAGATGACTATTTCAGTTTCAGTAGCTTCAACAAGCAAGCATAACCCACCACATCTAACTGGTCTGTAACTTATTTATACTGTACCCCAATTTAACTTTTGTGGTCAGTTTTGAAACACATTTGCTTCAACTTGATAAAAATAAAGTTGCATTTAATACTTCAAAACTGGAGTTAAGACATTTATAGGCATGTTGTGCAGAAGCCTAGATAAAAAGTTCCACAGCTCATGCTCTCATGTTGCATTGTTTTTGGAAGCTAAAAGCATTGCTAGAATATAACTATCAAGCCAGACAGCAGGCAAAATAATAATTTTTTTTGCGTTTGATCGAGATTTGTTTTTTAACTGTGACGATAACCATGAGGCCTAGCATGTTTACTTTTTCAAATAAAATGACAGCTGTCGCCAACAGATTCTATCAGCTCTTGTGGGGGGTATGTACTGTTGAAACAGTTTTAATACAACAATGGCGCCCAAACTGGCAAGACTGATTAACATTGCGGTCCTGTATCTGCACTGGACACACTCCCTACTCTACTTGTGGACCGGAGTAGTAAACAACTCCATGCTGCCGTTTCTGCAGGCATTAAAACAATCATGATTTTCTCTTCCCCAGTTCTTGATCAAGTTGCGCCATGGTACATTTAAACAAAGTTCAGTTTTTTCAACTTTCCCGTGTAGCTCCACTGTGTCCCTTTTAAATCTCTGTAGCTTAGTGAGTGGTGCATTCATAGTATATGACAAATAACGTTGCATCATCATACTCATATTGCAGCAATTTGCTCCCTTGAAATATATCTTTTTTTATATATTTATTAATGACTGCATGTTCTCTGAGTTTTCAGAGAACAATTCAGATGAGTGAGTCGCAGTTACTGGAGGTGTGCTGCCACAAGCCTGCTGAACATTAGTGTCAGATTTATTGTTTGCTCTTGTCAGACCAGCAGCAATGCATTCAAAGTCCGGTAAGACTATTGTGGATGCTTATTCAGTTAATATGTATACTAATTTATCATGTATAATAATTTACTACCTTATTCATTTTTTAAAGTGTTTAGGCTGGTGTAAACATTGATGGATAGAAGGGGATTGTTTGATCTTAAAAATATGGTGTACATCAGGCATACTACTTCCAGTCCAGTCAAGTTTCTACAACTGCCCAAACTCATGCCAAATGTCAGGTGTGCAGAATCACATTCATCGAATCCAAATTCACGTGATTCAATTGTTGCTGCATTTGTAGGCAACCTAAAATACGCTTGGCATATACAGAAATTCAGCAACAAGGACAAAGTGAGTCAGTATAAAATAATCAGATCTGAACTGCTGAGGTATTCCTGTAAGAAATAGAATCAACACAAAAGTGCTTGGTTTTGCCACTGACAGGCTCAGATTGTTATTCTAGGTGTCTGACAACATAATGGAAACCTACAGAGATAGACCTTTTTGTTAAAGAGTAAGATGACTTTCTGACTGACTTTTCCACTGTCGTCTTTCTGCAGCAACTCACCTCAACTCAACTAAAGCACTTTTAGGGGTGCAATTGCCCCCAAGGGTTATATTGCAGCCATTCCAGTCCGTTTCGTGGCTGCGGCTTGGGCGAGCTACTGGATCAATTTCTGTAACTATTAGTCATTTAGACCTCAAAATAGGGCCCATGTTTTTCAATACCAGGATTAATCAATCATGTTTACATTTAAAGTTTAATGAGGATTTGTTTTCTTCTGCTAGTTGTGCTTGCACATGGTATTTTATACCAGTATCATTATATAATGGTATTGTTAATCATTATCTTTCTTACATTTTCTTTTGGTTCACTTTCCTGACTGGTTGCTCCACCAGATTATTCCCGGCAGTATGCACCAAGATTAACAGACGCCTTAATAAAAGCACATACCTCCCACGCTAACAGTGAACACTCACACAAACATTTATATGTTTATCTATCAATCTATCTCCCTCAGATTATTCTCCACGGTATACGCCAAAATTAACAGACCTAAAATACATTCCTCCCACGCTAACAACACACACATAGATGCAAACAAACAGGCAAACACTACTTTTTGCACACACACTAACTAGTACACACATTAGTGTTGACACACTAAAATTAACCTTATCTGTGCGGCATTTGCTTGACAGCTCTGCAATAACTATGTACAAATTCTACTATATAACAGAAATAGGAAAGTTAAAATAAAATACATTAAATGTTACATTAAACATTAAACCTTTGATGTAAGCTTTGAAACACGATAGTTTGAAGAATTGAAGTATGATAGTCATTACAGCAGCTATCTGGACAGGAATGACCATTGTGTGAGGAAGCTTGTCCAAGGTGAGATGGTGTATATTCTAGTCCCACACATATCTTAACTGTGTGTTGTTCTGTGTGCGTTTTTGCTCTCTCACATCTTACAGTACATTTTAAGCTTACACATTCAATTATCATATTTTAAAAACCTCCATTGGGAGTTTTTCCCAGCTGTGTGGACTGACCTAGAAGCTACTGCTGTTACTGTAATGACACATTTATTTAATATTTGCATTCCCATAATGGCAGGGTTGTAAAAGTCCTCTGTCCACTTCAAATTCAGACTAAATGCTGGGCATGTACAGCATCAGTTCATTCATAGCTATAGTGCTTTCTCTATAGGGGCAAATTGCAAACACACATTCACACACAAGCAGGGAAACGGTCAGACACAGATAGATGTAACCTCTGCCGTCATGATAGGGATGTTGCCTAATGGAGGTATCTTCACCATCATTACTGCTTTTATCCTGGTCCTGAGTTTTCAGCGTGGAAAAAAATTGCTGCAGGTGTTGGATTTACAGATGTATCAGGCAGTGAGAAGGCACCTGCTGCTATAAGGCCTGTGAAACGGGAGGGGCACTAACCCATGGAGAAATAGTCTGATCAAGCAAGCAAGTTGGCAAAAGTAGGTAGTCCTGACTGGGCAGCAAATGCTGTATGTAAATTTTTAGGATGCAGTGGAGAGTAATAGCTGCAGCTTTGTGAGACCATTAGATGGTGCGGACGGCACAGAGCTTTATGGTACGTGTCTCCTGTCACGCTTCATCCTCCTAAACTGACTTGCTTCCTGTTTCTTATTGCCTGGGGGCACCATGGCAACATGGTGACCATGAAATGATGGATGTCACTTTCTGTATGTGTATCTATTTGTGTGTGTGTGTGTGTGTGTGTGTGTGTGTGTGTGTGTGTGTGTGTGTGTGTGTGCGTGCGTGCGTGCGTGCGTGCGTGCGTGCGTGTGTTTACATGGTACCACTGTGGCGAAAAACCCAAGTCCTCATAACGTAAATCATTAAATATTAGCGTGAAAACTTGGATTAGGATTCAAGCGGTTAGTCAAATGCAATGTCCTCGGAAGTCATTAAAACATAACTGTGTGTGTGTGTCTATGTGGGTGTGAGAAAAAGAAAGACCAAAGGAAGGACAAAGCACGTGTCTGTGTGTCTGTGTGAGTGTTAGATGAAGAGTTTTAAGGGGATGTATTGAGACAGGTGCTGCCTCTGTCTTGTTCTCTTCTCTTTCACACGTCCCCTCGCAAGCTCTCTCTCTGTATCGTGCTGTTTGTTGGCAGGTAACTATGACAATGCCAAGAAACAGGGCTGAAATTGAAAATAGCACATCTACATCATCATTATCATCATACTCGCAGCAAAAGCCTCACTTCCTCCTGAGACGGCGGCCTTGTTGCCCAGGAGGCAGCAAGGCTCTGTAATTTTTATCGTTCAGGAGGTTAATCAAACCCAACCACTCTCGAAACATGCTGGTATTTTGAGCACCAGCCACAATGTCTCAGTAATTAGAGGTGAGTTCTTTGAGTGCTTTATCAAATGGAGAATATTGGTTAAAAAATAATCATTTTCTTATGGGACTGAATAGGCTACTGGGGAGCCCTTCACTCGTGAGAAGGGCAGGTAACTGTCAGTTTTCAATATGGTGTTCCTGTTAGTGATCTCTGCCCAAGCTGCAAAAAAAACTGGCTGGTAAGAATTAAATTCTGACTTAAGAATTAATAGATCTGGAGACCTGAATTAGTAAATGACTATTATGACTGATGAGGACGTATCAGGACCATCCTGTTACCAACTCTTTACAACATAATACATATAATACCACAATAGAGATGAAGGTAACTCTAGAGAGGAATATCATTCATATACAGACAGAGAGATTTTTGCATTGAGTATATTCAGCGTCCAAATCAGATCAATTCTAACTTTGAATGTGCAGTAGCTTTCATTTAAATTGATGATTGTATGTGCACAGCCTGGACTCTAAGCATCAATGTGTAGATGGTATGTTATTGATTTAAGGCCATACAATTTTGAGTCCGGAATGGTGTAATCTAATACCGCCTATGCAAATTACTCACGCCCTCTGTCACACACACACTCACATTCAACCAGAGATCAAAGTGGCCATGTGCGCCTTGAGATTTTCTTTGAGAGTTGTATTGCATTACTCTTGCCTGATTGACCAAACCGCTGTTGTGTCACCATGTGATGGTGACTGTCATTGTTACTTCTCTGATTCATTACCATCAGGCTTATATCTATTTCCATCTTGCTTTATGTTTTCTAGTAAATTCTACATCAGTGCCGTGTTCCTCAAAACTGCAGTATTTTAGCTCTTTTCTCCTTCCTCTGGTGCCACCTGTAGCATTGGTAGGCTCAGCTCTGGAAGACAACCAGCAAAATGTACATAGGTATGTGGTGTATACGTTTTGGTATGTATTAAGTCCTGAGTTGCATCACACACATGGAAATGGGGTGGTATCACAAGAATATCGTCTAAATTCTAAGTGAGTGCAGTAAGGGCTAGTATCAATCATTGGCAAGCAAATCAGCTCCTCTCCTCCCCTTTAGGAACCACGACAAACTGACAGTTTGGTAATGGAGTGGAGAGTCCAGACCAGCTTCATCAGGGTACTAATATTCGTGCCCTGCAGTTGCAGCTTGTAACAAGTGCAAATCTAAAGCAGCCAAATATACAAGGGTACATGATTTTAAGCTGCACTCACCTCTCTGGACATATCGAAAGCAACAACCACATTTATCATTTATCATTATTCGTTTTTGCATAAATTGACAATGGTCTTAATCATGCCTTTTAACATTCCACAAATAACTGTGTATATTTTGTTCCAAAAATTATGCCAAATGTGCCCAAATGCAATAAAATGTATCCAACACAATTCTGTCCATGAACAGTCATGATTCTGCCCTTGCACATCAAACTGTTAATTGTTGCTGCAGAACTCTGTTGCAATTAAAGTGCAATGCCTTAGGCACTACTTGCCAGACCTGATAGAAAGGAGGAGATGATGCATGAAACTGTCGCAGTCTAGTGTCCCGCTGCTTTAAGATGTGCTAGGACACCAAGAGACGATTGGTGGGATTTGGCAGTTCTGAGGACGTTCAGTGATGTAGAGAGGTTAAACTTTTAATTGCCCTCGTATTTTTCATAGAACTATGTGTGTCCATTGGTTCCTTGATTTCAACTCCCCTGTTAATCAGCACTGCATGAACCGGGGAGAATGCAGAGTCAAAAACAACCAGTCTGATTTCAACAAGAGCACAGGAATTTCTGTGCCTGCTAGTGGTTGCATAAGATTTAACCATTAAAGGATCAATTAGGTCGGAGTAATTCTGGTATGCCTGACTGTGCTTTGACCATAAACCTCAACTGTGTGCAGTGCACTGCTGACCTGGTCTGGCAGATGGCAGCAAACAGAGCAAAAAGCAGTCAATCTTCTCACCAAATTGCAGAGTGCTCCTGGATTGCAGGTGACAGATTCCCACTACACCTCCCTTCCCTCTGTTCAGGTAGGAAGAAAACCTGACTGTTTCACCTAGTGCACTGCGCTAGCACAAATATATGCTCCCCTGTGTCAGTTTTAACAGTTGCCAAAGCTTTAGGCCTCCGTTGCCATCAGTAGATTGGCCTATCAACCAACCTTAAGACTAAGACATAGCATGACATCATTATGATAAAAGAGCTGCAGATTTTCCTTTCCCAATTCTTCTATCTATACAGAAGAACTGGGAAAAGACAAACATAGCAACAAGAGGACTTGTATTCCAATAATCATAAAATACAAGTAAGGAGGACAGGATGTTAAAAAGATCAAGCAGTTGTGCCAATATCTCAAGCAAGTGCAACACAATTTTCAACATCCACCTGGAAATCTTGAGATAATTCCGTCTATTGATCCCCACAGGCAAGTAAACCTTTAATTCTGGGCATATTAATATTGTACACATCATCACTATCACTACTCTCAGCAGGAGATACTAACTTTAACTTTGATGCATTCGTGAATTGTTTTTTTTTACAGATTTCAAAGATAAAAGTTTGGGAAACTGACAGCAATTAAAATACAATGCAAACCTTCGATTCATGACAAAAAAGCAACTTTTTGAATAATTTTCATACAACAGCAATTGCAGCAGAACTTGGACAGAACTATGCTGCTTAGAAATATAAACACACCAATAGGAAGGAAACAAGTTTAAAAATAATTAAAAATGTATTTTGAATTAGCATATGTCTTAAGCTCGAACAGAATAAGAAAGGCTACAGGGAAAGTATCATTTGTGTGTGTGTCAAACCTTGTCTGGCTGTGAAACAGAAAGCAAGAGAGAGAGACAACGAGTGTGTCTGGTTATGTGATATGTGTGCGTGCTTAAAGGCCACAGTGCTGCACACAGGCAAAATCTGTTTGAAATGCTCTGCTGTGACAGGTCATAACCAACAACTTTGTGTGAAAACAGTTGTGAGTGTGTGAGTTTGTGTGTGTATGCGTGTGTGTGTTTGTGTGAGAAAACTTTTGTATTCACTTTCTCAGTTTTTTCAATGCGTTTGTGTGCGTTATTATCTGTGTAAGTGTGCAGAAGCTGCCTGATGCAGGCTGACAGTAGCTACAGTTTCAGGGTTTCAGACAGAAAATAACATGGTGTTAAAAAAAACACCTGATGGGGCTGTGTGGTGGTGGAGTGTTGCTTCAGGTGCCACTAAGATGATGAAATATGATCCAGGAAGGAAATTTAAGAAATAGATCCATGAGTTTCAAGGCTTATCAGATGACAAAGCATGTACAGTAGTAGTAGTAGTAGTAGTAGTATTATATAGTACTATCATGAAAGATTTTACAACTTGGGAAAGTTATCACGGTGGTAATAATTTCATCCACCATATAGATAACTGCATGGTTAACAGCAGTATACCTCAAAATATGTCAATCCTATCACAAGCCAAGAACACAAATATTATATACATATATAGACATATATGAGGTGTTTTATTCCATCAGCTATTGGCTTTTTAAACAAAATGTAATTTGGTCACTAGCTATGCTGCTGCAGCTGTAAAGCTCTGCTTTATTCTATGCTACGTTATATAACAACACTTTGTAAAAGTTAGGGGAAGATCATGGTTACTGTTAATAAAGAGACAAATGTTAACGCAGGTGTGTGAGGGGACGCAAACTCCGGTCTAGTGGATGTAAATCGTGAGGTGCAGATTCATCCAAAATGGGTGTAAATTCTTTAGTGATATTGGGCTGAAATATGCACTTTTGCTGGAACCCCCAGTGTTGACACCCACAGTGTGAGTCCGCTTTTTCACTCAGTGCTTATGTCAGTCTGAACATGGCCATACTTAAGCATACAGAGTGGTAGGGAAAATATACATATAGGTAAAGATAGAGAGGGTAGGCCTAACAAACAGTCAGAGAAAACAATAAAAAAGATAAAAGATGGACAGAGCACTGGAGAAACGGGGATATAGAGGAGAACAGAGTAAGACACAGACAAGCTGAGAGCCACTGCAAGGAGCACTTTCAACCCACTAGCTTGTAGTTCGCTCTGCTTACATATTTCCTGCCCAAGGAGACAATTTTAAAATCAAGACTGAATAGACCAAATGCTCTTATGCTCTACATCACTTTGCTTCATATCAGAGGCGATATCCTAAAGTCACTGCAAGCACTTTTTTCTATAATTTTTGTATTTCACTGTAAAATCTGTCTGTGCTGGTAAGCCCCAAAGTAACATTTTAAAGATCTTTGCCTCTGTCCATATTGGAGCTGAAGTTGAAATAGAGACAGAAATTCATAGAAAAATAAAACATGGATAAAGTGGCAGAGAAGCAAGAAACGGGACGTTAGTCTACCACATCAAACTTATAATATGTTTTATGTATGATTTTTTCCCCGTTTATGTATATTCGGGTTACGCAAAAATTAGTGACCGATTTTTAAAAAATAAATTCTTATTGATTTTACTGACTACAAAGATTACCGAGGTCTAATGATTCTTTTCTTGATGACAGACTTGATGACGCTGTTTATACAGCTTCCAAAAACATGTTATCCTACTATTCCCTCCCCAATAAACACATGAATCATAATGAATTAATCAAGAGTAACGTTACAGTAGCTAGAGTAGATATGTCGCCACCAGTGTTTGAGGGAATTAGAAAGCTCATTTCCACCACTGGTCACAACACGCGGAATCAACAATATCCCAGGTGAGTCAATGGCCAAATCTCAAATTGTCACAGGCAGAAGATGAGACGGGTGAATACAAAGAGTTTGAATTTTGTTATCATTGCATTTAAATGGAGCTCTGTTGATAACTGAAACACGTTCTCACTACCAAGTACCAAGTGTCACTTTTTAGCACACTAGGTACACCTTTGTCATAATTTCTGGACGTGCAGGGCTCTGCGGTCAACTTAACAACAAATAAATAAATAAACAATAAATATGCTTTGTCCAGTCAAGTTAGAAATAATAAATATGTAATGTACTGGTACTGACTTCTTCCCTCTCCTGTAGTCTTGTGCTTTCTCGTCGCTGTCCTCTCTCCTCGTATTGCTTTCTGCAGGGTATTTCTGGCTCTGGAGCTGTGGAGTCTGGATCTGTGGCTGTGAGTCACCTGCTGTCCTCCTGTTCCTGCACAACATTCGCTGCTACAGTTATTACTAGTCCTATTATTATTATCATTATATTACTATAATGTTCAGGACCCTTATTCATTTTCTGTACAACTTTTACTGTATGTATTACTTTATGGATATTGTGCTGGCTGGCTCTCTCACCCCCAACTGGTTGAGGCAGATGGCCACCCACCCCGAGTCACTATTCTGCTTGAGGTTAGGCCTCTTAAAGGAAGTTTTTCCTTGCCTGAGTTGCCGAGTGCTTCCTCATGGTGGGAATTGTTGGGTCTCTGTAAATAATATAAAAAGAGTACAGTCTAGACCTGCTACATCAAAAGTGCAATGAGATAACTGTTATGAATTGGTGCTATATAAATAAAATTGAAATGAATTGAACTGGTTAGACTTTCAAAATAAAACGTGGTTAACATTGTGAAACACTCGCAGTTTGGTTAGGTTGATGACTCTTAAGGGGTACCCATTTCGTTAAAAAGTGTGGGCCTGACACCGGGTAGATAATTGATGTTTAGAGAGTGTGTGATAGCCATGGGTAACATCTTTGCATAACTTGTTTCACATATAAATAACACATTTGACAGGAGAGCAGAAAGCCGTGACATGTTTTCTTATCTCCTTTTCATAGAAAAACTTTAGCCTTAGGAATAAAGTGAGGAATGGACCAGGGAAATATGACACAAACTCAGCTTTATCTTCTTTTAATTAGGTTTTAAGATGATTTTACTTAAAGGTGAACAGAGACCTATAATCAAAGCAATTGAATCTGTGAGCTGTTTGTCCTTTGTTAGCCATTATTGTGACTTCAACGTGTCCATCTCCATCTTTGCCCCAACCGACAGAAAACTGCTCTGCTGTCAGTTTCTCGTTAATGATTTCCTGTTGTCAGATCAGGCACATGAAAATGCAAATGCACACATACACAAAGAGAAAGGCAAAGAGATGCAGGACCACACATGCATAGTAAAAAAGTATAAACCTAATCATACAGAGGTTGATGAAAATTATCTGGAAGTCGGTTTATTCATGCTTGGACTTGCAATGCATTGCCATTGCTCATTTTTTTAATTAATTTCCAGTTTCTCTCTCAAAAGTGACACGTGTTTCTGTGTATGCATCATATCTGGCTAAAGATGTATCCTGCCATGTACAGTATGTGCATGAGCCTCTAAAGGATTATCATAGAAAATGCTAATGCACAACCAGTGTAAAACCTGAGTGGATGATGTAAATGTGATGACTCGCTCACTGTGCCCTGACTGTTTTGACATGACTAGGGCCTCAATCACTGGGCTCATTTCCAAAGCTGGCTTGCACAACTGACATCTGTCCAGTATTACTCCAAGTAACATTCCCTCTTTTCTTCTTGGCTAGAGGTGCTGTGTAAGCTGTTGTAATAGAGGGGTATCTTGGGCTCTCAGTTTTCCACTGCCTGGCATAGTTGGTAATGAGCAGACACAGCAAATACAGTATTAGTCTGACACAATGCATAATCACGCAGAGATCAAAATCAAAATTACTTTAATTACAGTGAGTGCACAATAACACATCTACATGAAGGGGAAAACACAACAGCCCATTGACATCCAGTTGATATGTGAAGCAGATGACAAGTATTTTAATGTAATACAAGTTTCAAAACAAATATTTTTATATAATGAGCGTTAACTATAATTATTCTACAGTGTCTGGTTATTATGTTCCATGGTCCTTATCTTTGCCGATGTTTGTTGGTTGGTCCACTGCTAGACTGAAGTATCTCATAACTGTTGGATGCATTGTCATGAAATTTGTGGTTTCCAGGGCAGCTTCTAGCCTTTAGGAGGCGATCTCAGTATGAGGGACTGACTGAACCTACAATAAGGGATGAACTTGTAACAAACTACTTTTAAATGGTTCGCCTCTGATGATTGTGCCTTTGTAATCAATGTACAGTAATAGGTGACAGTTGAAATTAAATGCATTATTTTTGTTAGTTTTGTTATTTATTTTTTTACTTTACTATACTGAATGGCTTATAGGTATTATCTACTTTATCTACTTTATCACTGTAAAGTTGAAACAAATCAAGTGCAAAATATAAATAAATATATTGTATATAGACTACTACATGATAAAAGTGTTGCATTATTTGGAAAATTTAAAAAGTTTTATGACATTTTGTTCCTGAAATCCACCCTGAATCCAGCCTTTTGTTTGGATTAGGATAATCCTGATTTTTGGATCAAAGGGATCCCAATGCTACTAAAAAGTTTTGAACAATAGAAACTGAAGGTTTGATTCAGATCAAAATCAAGATTGGATTAGGTGATCTAATCCGATTTAAGAATCCTTTTTTTCCTTCTCAACAACCCATTTTCAAAATGTGATCAAATCTGATAGCTTAAATCCGATCAGATTACTTTTGAACAACTGGGCCCAGAGGAAGAAGCCTAATGACTTCGGTGATCCTCTGACATTTACTCTCTATCTTTTACTCTATATAAAACGTGCCTCAAAGAGGCGGTAGCGTGGCTGTAGCTACTGAACTGAATGCAGGGAAACAGGGGTTTGTGGCCCAGGCACAGAAGAGAAGAAGGCGGTCTATTTAGTGAGGTTTATTGTAACAACAGGTGAAAACTTACAGGTGAGTAGATCCACAAAACATAGGTAACCATGAGAGACAAGACTGGAAACGTAGAACAAGAAGATTTAGTGAAGAAACCGTAGTGAAAACAATGAGCGAGCAAAAAACAATAGTCAGACAACCATATGTACACAGGAGGGGTGAGGGTAATGAGGCACAGGTGCAAACAATAAAGGGAAAGACAGGAACTGAAAGTAACACTAGACACACAAGGAAGAACACTACAACAATTCTGAAACAGAATGAAGGAATAGAAGAAACATATAACACAAAGCTGAGACAAAACAGAAGCAGGGAAAGAACACAAGAGGAAAACTTACTAACATAACCACAAGAAAACCCAAACCAAGACATAATTCTTGTTTATATTGACAGTAAATCAACTAACTACTGCTATTGTGAAAGGGTAGCTAATTATTGTCGTTTTATGGCACATTTATTGCAGACAGACAAAGAGAGTGACTAGCCAGTGAGGTAAAATAGTTAAGGTGAACATGAATATAAGATTTGGTTTGTCAGGTTGCCAGAAAAAAAAAATCTCCAAATGAATTTTAATGTCAGTCCATGTCTTATTGCTCCCGATAATTAGGCCAGCACCTTGCATTGTAGCGTGCTGGCATCTGTGAATAGGTGAATGGGTCAATGAAACGCAAATTATATAGAGCTTTGGATTAAAGTACTATAAAATCACAGCCATCAACCATTTATACGGCAATAATGTGTCAGGTTTGTCAGCTTGTTGTGGCCCCCAAGTGGCCAAAAATCAATGAATGCTGCTTTAAGCAACAATGACATAATGACATCATAGAGAAGACAGGGTCACTCTCAATTCACAGAATGTTTTCAGCTTTCAAAGGACACTGACAAAGGTTAGATGGCCACAGACTAAATTCTAAAATAACACATTACTTTACATATAAACTCTGCACTTCTCGTTTTGTAAATGGGTATTGCTACTATTATTTATATAGTTAATATACTGATGGTATGCTGCTAACTCAATCAGCTTGTTTCATACTACATATTTCATCAAATGGTAGTTTAGTTACTGTGAGTATTTTGTTGTACAGACATAGGTGTCATTTACATTGGGGACGCTGGGGACATGTCCCCACCACTTTTTGAAATGGCAGATGTTGTCCCCATCACTTTTTGAAAGAAATTGTAAAAAATGTTCAAAAAAAAAGCTTACACCAAGAAATGTTAATTAACAAATGAAAATGCTATAAGAGAGATTTATTTGCACAGTAAGAAAACCTGCAATCCAATGTAAATATAGAAGAAACATCTGCATTGTTCAAAAAAAGCTACTGATTACTGCAATATATTTTATTATATTCTTATATTCTGATTAAGCCACCTGAATTTCGTGTTACCCTCTTTATAAATAAAGACATTTCTACCATAAATTAGTGCAGGAAATGTCTCCAAAATGTAAGAAATTAAGTGTTTAATGCTCAAAATCTTCTTCCCAATCTTGTGCAGTGTTTCATCACTCCCCTAATCTGAGCCCTTAAATGTCCCCACCACTTTTTAACACAAAGTGATGCATTTGTGTACAGATGATTTAAGTGGACTAAGTTTCAACACTAGGAGAGACACAGAAGAAGAAAGGTGATCTCAATCTCATCTCATATGACATGGTATCAGTTTTTGTGGGTAAACAAATGAGGAAAAGGAGAAAGGAGACTAGAGGAGGAGGCGAGAGGTCGGTTGGAGCAGGGGCGAATGTACAGGAAAGTGAGGGTAGTTGGGGTGCTGGTTGAAATGATAGCTATTCAGATGCCACGGTGCTGAGAGAGAGGCAAGGTGTAGAATTATGTTTGACAACCACAGGTGCAGAGCAAGCCAAAGGAACAGTGACAGGCTGGAGGAGTGAAAACACAGAGTATAAGAAACAGCGATGGAGGCAGGAACAGTTGGAAACAAAATAGGAATGAGAGCGTGCACAGAGGAGAAAATAAGTGACAGCTTGCATTGAAACAGAACACCTGTGTTCTCCATCACCTCTTCTCCTACTCCATTCATTTAAACTCTCATTTGCCATCGCGCTCAGCTTTACCCTCCCCTCACGCAATTGAACCTTGCTGGACTCCCCCATGGTCTCCCCCTCTCTGCAACTCCTCCCCTCTCCAGTCTTTCTCCCTCATCTTTGCCTTGTTAGTCCTCTCCACGTTTGTTTGTTTGATAGACGGGGTAATTACCAGGAAGTATATAAGGATTCCACCTGAGAGGCTCAATGCATGTGTGTGTGCATATGAGTGTGTGATCCAATGTAATTATAAAGGATTAAGATGTTTATCACACAGCTGTTGTAAATCTTGCGCATGGAGACACACAGTTACACACACACACATACACACACACGCGCACACACACACACACACACATTAACCAGGGTGATACACAAATACGGTACTCAGACATGGATGAACAGTAGTGCAGGCTCTCTGATGGTAAGCAAATAAAACTTCAAGATTGTTTGGATGTGGGAGAAGAACTGTCTTCCTTTGCTTTAATTATGATCTTTAAAAAACATCTTAAAAGGCAACAGTTCAAACAAAAGAATCTACAAACATCTCAGATTTAAAAAGAGAGTGACAACAAGATAAGCCATTGGTAACAAGTCATTCAACATCACAGATTTCGAATCTTTCCTTATTCCTTTTAATATTTTCCCCAAAGTTACATCTCGGTTAAGCTGCATTAAAGAGGAACTCCACCAATTTTACACCTGTAGCCTAGTTCAGTTCACTAGCCATGAGGAGCCTGTGGAAACTGTAGTTTAATGTCTTCTGTAGCTCTGGAGGAGCTTTTTCAAGTCAGAGAAATTATCCATGAGTTCACTGGTGTCTCTGCTTGGGCTTTGGGGACAACAATATTAGAAAGGAGGGTCTAACAAAATATTATTTTTGTTGCATTGTGGGATATGTGGAATCCAGCATTTTAGCTTGACCCATACTTATTCAAATCAAATTGGCTAGTATGGGTAAAAAGAAATCCAAAATCAAGCGATTGTCACCTTACCAAAAAACTATTACCTTCCAACACCTGCTGCCAAAACATTATTAGCATGTGTGTAGACCAGAGATGCTCATAAGTCTTTAAGCAATAAGTCAAGTCTCAAGTCACTCATGGTTATAATCAATGTTGTATCACCTGCTTTGTTCCATCCTGGCTGCTTATAACACTGCATAGCTACAAGGGATTTGAACTGTAACCTGTTTTTTACTGACAGAGCCAACACGTTCTCACTTCCGACTCGTCACATATTGACACGGTAAAGTTAGCAACAATAAATATGCAACGTCCGATTTGACTTCCAAATAAAACGCTAGCATTTCAAAACATCACCATTTTCAAACGCGCCTTATTAAAGTCGTCAAACATTGCAGTTTGGTTAGGTTTAGGCACAGAAAATACTTGGTTGGGTTTAGGCAACAAAACTATTTGGTTAAGGTTAGGAAAAGATCATGGTTTGGGGTTAAATAACTACATATGTCAGTTAACTGCCTAAATAAAAATATTTAATGTTGACTTTTTGTTTCACATGGGACACAAACCCCAGTCTCCTGGCTCAAAGTCGGGGTTCTAGCCCTCCATCCACCCCAGCCACCTCCTCACTCGGTGTTTTCTGTTAAATATCATATCCCTGCCTTTACCGTCAAAAACGACGCTGCAGGGCTTCCCCCAATACGTCAAACTATGACGGAAAAGGGATTCCTAGTGTGTCAGAAACTGACGACTCTGTGACGACTTGGAAGTGAGAACAGGTTGATAGAGCACAAACATGTAGCCATGTAATGTGTCTACAACTAATGGCAGCTTATAGACTACTGTAAGTCAATATCCCACAGACTCTCAAACCAGTGTAATGTTATAACTAAATAAAACTATAACGTTACATGAGCAACAATAAACCTGTAACCTGTTTGCAGCCAACGTTAATAATTAACCTGATGGCAGCCAGCTATAGAGGACTGATCCTGACAAACTGAATTTACCATACAGAAATGAATACGAGTGCACTCCAGATTTAGCTGCAGCTAACTGACCATGTGGCTCTCAGAAACAATAGCTCACTTTCCTGCAGTTCTGTGTCCGTGTAAGTCGCTAAATGTAAACTCTGTAGGTCGGAGCGTCCACATGAAAAAGAAGGAAGATATGGCTGGTAGTATTGTCTTCAAATAGAATTTCTAAACACTTCAGCAAACTGAAGGAAGCAATCTGACTGTGTGAGGAGCAAGCTGGTTGATGTGTGCAGGTAGAGCATAGACTGTATGGTAGAGTAGGCCTAGAGCTCTCCCGTCTGACTGGTCCACTAATAGGGGAGAAGTTCACCCCTTGAGACACAGCCCCTCCTCATTTGCATAATGAGGCAGAAATGCATAGAGAAATGTAAAAAGGACAGGCAGAAATAAGTACCACTGGGGAAATAAATTGGCTAGAAAATGCAACGGAATAATAAAACAGACAAACATATTAAAACACACACATAAATAAATACATTAATTACATTAGTAATTAATAAATTAAGTTGAAGATTATAGCAGACAATAAATAAATAAGGTAATTAAAATAGATATATACATTTATGTCTCCTTGTATAATTTAATTACTGCCTACGTTTATTTATTTACTTTATTTTTTTGTGCATTTAATCGGATGCTTATTTATTTATTGAGCATTTATTTATTTCTGAATTTATCAGGATCAGTCCTCCATAGCCAGCGGGGATGTAAATGATTAAATTAATCGACTACCACAAGCAAGCAAAAATACGAACATACAAAAAACATGTGAATCCAAATTCACATGTATTTATTCACTGGCTTTGATATTTGCCTCAGACAGCTTAGAGAAGGAGTCCTGAAGGTACTTGAAAGCTGCCGACTCCTTATCTAGAGCTCTGACAAATTGTTTCATAAGGCCCAATTTGATATGCAGTGGTGGCATCAGCACCTTTCAGGAGTCCACCAGCCTCAAAGCTGTGCTGCTCCATAATGGTAGTATTAAGTACCTGTCTCTTCCCCTGGCTCACTTGGTGCACCTTGCTGGACAACTTGAAGTATGATGAGTACTGCTGGGAAGTCATAGGAGACGTCAAAATGGTAGCATTCTTGATGGGTCTGATTGAAGTTTCCCTGCTATCTTTGCCTTTGGGACAGAAGGGACACCAAAGCACACTACCACAGGCGGGACTGGCCACAGTGGACAGAGTTCTCTGTGGAGAGGAACAACATTAAGTAGGAGCCACTGGTGGGCACCCAGAATGTGCTGATGGTAAGTAAAAAAAATGGTCTTCCATAGTGTTATCATTCCCTATTTGATAGCTTTAGGGATATCTTGGTTATAGTATATACTGTACTGTGTCGTAAGAAGCACCTGGTTGGTATAATGGGATCTGGGGCATTAGCTTCCACCTCCTTATATAGAGAGACGTGTGAAAATAGCTCTCAAGAAATCACTGTTATGTGCCTGGACTTGGAATTATCATGGAGAGATACCTGCTAACAATGCTTTCTGAATCTGACATTTGAGAGCCAATTAATTAAATCAACTTAACAACGCTGTTTGGGTTGATGCAAATGAGTGCAAGTGCCACTGTAACACTTTACCTGATGCAAAACTTACCGGACAATTAATGAGCAATGAGCAATGTGAGGATGAATTGAATCACATTCAATTCTGCAATAATTAATTATGAACAAAGGCTAAAGCTTTCAAATCACTGTTGTTCCCCTCATAACTAAATTACTAAACTACAGTCTAGTCACTGTAATTCAGCTCAAAGCAATAATTTACTTTTTATTTCCTTGAAATAATAATAATAATAATTGGTTATTGTTTCCTTGTCTGTTTATTGAAATAATAAATAAATAAATAAAAGTAGTGTGTGTTTGCAGTTGTTTTTATGTGTGTCGGTTTGAGTTTGTTGTATGTAGACAGCGAGGCTGAAAGGAAGAAAAGGCAAGAAAAGAAGCAAAGTGTGCCACCTAACTTGACAAACAGTGTAGCAATCAGTCTTGTTATTTATGTGTGTTAATGACAGTCTAAAAATCAAACGGTGTGGTTAACAAAACTGGCACATGTTGGTAATGCTTTGTCTTATGCATTGCCAAGCATGAGTGAATCTGAAGATAGAGTACAGGGTATCTGTACGGACAACAATGTTAAGTGTTCCCAGGTTGTACTGTGATAGATGAACCATTGTCGTCGCTTAATGAAAACACAATCACATTGCTGTAATCACATCTATGAATACAAGTGAAAATCAATAACATTTTGCTCTCACCACCAGAACAATCAATGTCTAGCTCAAACCTTTGGCCTCTGTGTTATAAAAACAGGTCTGTTGCTGCAGGTAACAGGACAAAGGAGAAACAATATTCATAGTGTAGTAGGTTAAAATTGGACAAATGACAAACTGGTAAAATAACAGGACAGGACAGAGATAATAATAATAAAGCAGAGAGACAGTACTGAGAAGGTGATAACGCTGAGAATTGCAGCAAGCCATCAACATAAAATCATAAAAGGGAAAGTCTAGGGAGAGAGCTTGCAGAAAAGTCAAGGAGATGGCAATAGACTCACAAAGACAATAAGTAGAAAGGTATTAGAATAAAGATCACACATGCAAAGAAAGAGAAAGGATGTCACAATAAAGGAAAAAGAAACACACACTCAGGGCACTGTAGAAAACTATGAGGGTGATGGAAAGACAGAGGACAGGATCTTTTTCTTCTTGTTTGCTTTGTTTTTACAGTATACTACATATGACACAGCGACAGAAACTTGACTTAGACCGACAACATAGTGGTTTCATTGTATGAGTTGTATGAGTCTCCAAACTGAGACTAAATCAGAATCAGCTTTAGTGCCAGGTATGTATACACATACAAGGAATTTGACTCAGGATTGTACATTGCTCATGATGTGCTTACTCGTACAAAAATACCATAACACAATAATAAATTAATATTAAAATAAAATCAGACACAAACTACAGTATAGACAACATGTTAAAAATCACTAGAGATACTACACTAGTAGAAACTACAGGAAGTTGGAGAGTAAGTCACTAGGTTGGGATGGTATAGTTGTCAGACTTTGATCTGAACACTCTTATTCACCAACATGTCACGTCACCATCTACCAAGCTCCGTATGATCACCAAACGCTGTCAGGCTATCGTGGGCATTAAAATGTTGGGGGTGATTGATGGGTGCAACAAAACTCTAAATTTACATACATGTAGGCGGGGCTAATTAAAAAATTAGACACTAAAGAGGATGTTAATTTGAATAACTTATCTGTGATGATTTTGTCACCGCCACAAGCTGTAGGCAAGAGCAAAAACAGCCGCATACGTATGTAGCTTACACAAAACTCTGAAGTCATGGCTGTGCGTGTACATGTCTCGTGACTGCGCATTCATTTTTGTGTGGGTTCCTTTGTTTTCTGTGACTGCGTGTGAATACACATTTGTGCGTTCACAGCTAATCAGATCCCTGGGCTGTTGTGCTACTTTTCAGGAGATTATACAAAGCCTGAAAGAAGAAGCACATACACACAGAAAATATGTCAATGAGATACCAGTAGTTAGTAGTAGACAGATAAGCACACACTCTCTCTCACACAACCTCGCAAAAATAAAAATTGCTCTGCTATTGGAAGTTAATACAGCATAGCTTGGTGTCCTGTTGGATGACTGGGCTACTGCCAGATAGGGCTGCAACTAATGACTATTTTTGTAGTTGACTAATCTGTTAATTATTTATTCGATTACTCGACTAGTCACAATTATTTTTGTCACCTCCTAACCCTAACTCAACCCTAAAGTATCGATATCGATACTCATATAAAAGGATCAATATCTAAACTCAGTCATTTGGAGTGAGTGTGTGTTTTATCATAAGTATCTTACTGTCACCAGGATGGTCTAATTATATTCGGTTGATAGGAACTACTTTTCCTTCCGCCTGTCAAAGTCATGCTTGCGCTACGGCTCTGTGACGGAGCTTCTTTGAAGTGAGCCGGTGCAGCCCTTTACATTTCCCGCGATTGAATACTGACTCTGGCTGACTGTAAAAACAGTCACGTCTGGCTGTATTTTAGCTGTGAAGGTAATGTTGCTCTGTGTGATGTGTGTGCAAAGTCAGTGAAATACTTTGGCAACACTGCAAACTTCGCTAAACATCTGAGATGAAGTCAAAATAATATGATGATGTTATGAAGCAGCAGTTCTGAGCAGGATATTTTTATAATAATTAAAGAATATGACAGTAGTTTGATGTTTTGTCATTATGCAGCTATTAAACTCACTTAAAGGATTATTAGGAACACCTGTTCAATTTCTCATTAATGCAATTATCTAACCAACCAATCACATGGCAGTTGCTTCAATGCATTTAGGGGTGTAGTCCTGGTCAAGATAATCTCCTGAACTCCAAACTGAATGTCAGAATGGGAAAGAAAGGTGATTTAAGCAATTTTGAGCGTGGCATGGTTGTTGGTGCCAGACGGGCCGGTCTGAGTATTTCACAATCTGCTGAGTTACTGGGATTTTCACGCACAAACATTTCTAGGGTTTACAAAGAATGGTGTGAAAAGGGAAAAAACATCCAGTATGCGGCAGTCCTGTGGGCGAAAAAAATGCCTTGTTGATGCTAGAGGTCAGAGGAGAATGGGCCGACTGATTCAAGCTGATAGAAGAGCAACTTTGACTGAAATAACCACTCGTTACAACCGAGGTATGCAGCAAAGCATTTGTGAAGCCACAACACGCACAACCTTGAGGCGGATGGGCTACAACAGCAGAAGTACCCACCCGGTACCACTCATCTCCACTACAAATAGGAAAAAGAGGCTACAATTTGCAAGAGCTCACCAAAATTGGACAGTTGAAGACTGGAAAAATGTTGAGACATTCAGATGGTAGAGTCAGAATTTGGTGTAAACAGAATGAGATCATGGATCCATCATGCCTTGTTACCACTGTGCAGGCTGGTGGTGGTGGTGTAATGGTGTGGGGGATGTTTTCTTGGCACACTTTAGGCCCCTTAGTGCCAATTGGGCATGGTTTAAATGCCACGGCCTACCTGAGCATTGTTTCTGACCATGTCCATCCCTTTATGGCCACCATGTACCCATCCTCTGATGGCTACTTCCAGCAGGATAATGCACCATGTCACAAAGCTCCAATCCTTTCAAATTGGTTTCTTGAACATGACAATGAGTTCACTGTACTAAAATGGCCCCCACAGTCACCAGATCTCAACCCAATAGAGCATCTTTGGGATGTGGTGGAACGGGAGCTTCGTGCCCTGGATGTGCATCCCACAAATCTCCATCAACTGCAAGATGCTATCCTATCAATATGGGCCAACATTTCTAAAGAATGCTTTCAGCACCTTGTTGAATCAATGCCACGTAGAATTAAGGCAGTTCTGAAGGCGAAAGGGGGTCAAACACAGTATTAGTATGGTGTTCCTAATAATCCTTTAGGTGAGTGTAGATGTACCCAAATATAATAATGTTGCTGATCACAGAAAAAGTATAAAAGTACATATTAAAGTGAGAGACAGAGAGATGTGTTGCTTTGGCTGCTGCCAGCAAGACTTTCCTATGAAAGCAACACATTTCATTATACTGTGAAGACACAGGATGGAGATTAATCTCTTTAATCTCTATGAAAGACATATTATTGCAATGATGGGACAGGGTCTGTATTTATAAACCTTTGCAGACTAGAAAATTGTCCTAACTTTCCCAGAACCTCATTTTAGGCTGAGGTGCACAAGCATTTTATACAATTTCTCAACCAAGAAATGATCCTTATTTTAGGATATTTGTAAGAAATAAGTCAGAGCAAAAAAAAGATTTACGTTTTATTTTTATTCATTAATGATAATTACAAACTTTTCTTTCTGAATAATAAACATAAATCCAAAACTTTCTGCAGCAGTGAGAGGAAACTGAAATGATGATCAAACTGCAGAGTTGTTTATTCAGCCATTGCAACACTAGCAAACTGTGATAGAGCTGGGCTTCTGTTTGATTTCACTGTTTAAATATAGACTGTACATGCTGTGCATTTACTTAGCTTCGAGTTTGATGTTTGTTTGATGTTTGTTCCTCTTAATCTATAACTCAAAACTATGAAAGAAAATATTCAAAGTAAAAGATCAGTGATGGAACTGGTTAATTCTTATATTCTTATTTCACCTCATCCACAGACAGAAAAAAAGCAGAGCAATCGGCGTCACAACCACCAGAGTCAACCTGATGATATTTATTATCACTGATGATTTCTCTAGAAATGGAGATAGACAGTTATTAGATAAACTGTGCTGGACCTCATTAGCAGAATTTGTTCATCACTTTGCCAGGAGATCGTCTTCTGTTAATCAGCCAGGTAAAAACGTACCTGCCACAACAATCAGATGTAAGGTGGAGTTATGACGTCCTCTTCTGT
>NC_060166.1:20802730-20854088 GCF_021292245.1 Micropterus dolomieu | reverse complement strand
TTTTGCGTGTCTGTAAACAACTATGTCTCCTCGTTCTGTCCAGTTAAATATGGTGTGCCTCAGGGGTCGGTCTTAGGACCCATTTTGTTTTCCTTGTATCTGTTTCCCCTTGGACATATTATCCATAAACATGGCATTTCTTTTCATATTTATGCTGATGACACACAAATATACTTGCCCGTCAGATCCACAGACCCTGGAATGCTGAGTTCACTTAACAACTGCCTTTGTGAAGTTAAAAAATGGATGTCAAATAATTTCCTCCAGCTGAACTCAGACAAAACAGAAATCCTGGTCATCGGGTCCCAGCAGATGGCAAATCAAATACTGCCATCTGCTGGTTCCCTAGTAAATCACATTAAACCTGTGGCAAAGAACCTTGGTGTCTGGTTTGATAGTAATTTAAATTTCGAGCAGCACACCACAAAGCCTTTCCCGATCTTATTTGACTTTATTTTATCCCTTTTATTTTATTGTATTTTACTAATTTTATATTTATCTGTATTTTAGTCTTTTCAATGTTTTCATGCTTTTATCTTGTATTGTTTTTGTATTATTGTCTCTTGGGTATTATTGTCTTTACACTTGTTAAAGCACTTTGTAACTTGTTTTTGAAAAGTGCTCTACAAATAAAGATTATTATTATTATATTATTATAACGGCTGAGCCATAAACCACCATTTCATTCTCTGATAGCCGATGCGATAAGCCAGGAATGCAAAGAAAAGAGACCATAACAACCTGTTTCTCGAACCAAGCAAGGTTCCATTATAACTGTGTTTGTTCTGTTTAAATAATAATCTTGCTAAGTGATCAGCGGCGTTTGCATATTAGTTTAGTAAGTAATGACCCCGTTGTTATCCTTTTAGTGATGTTTGGAAACTAGCAGACCCATAAGAAAGTAATCTTGAAGAGTTCCCTAACCTCTTTCTGTTTTGTCTCAATTCATCCCTGTTACTCCCTAGTAATCACTGTCTGTTCAGTATTAACTAATGCTTTAGTTAAATGTTTCATATACAATTTCCTACTAAAATATCCATGGATACGCTTGTGTGTATCACCAGCCTCTCAGTTAAAGTGGAATGTCTACTGTTTTCTCTTGTGACCCGAGCGCCACCAAGGGGACAGGAAAGGTACAACACGCAAGGGTTTAAAACTCGGCATACACTGACAATGATCGCTAAGTAGGCCTACCTATCACCATGTAATTGCATAAATGAAATTTTGCTGCCACGCTTACATCTAAATTGTCTCTTGAGTTAAAACCAGTAACCAGCAAGTATGCTGAGGACATGTAATTAAGCGTTGTTACGTTTTATATAACCATTATAACGTTTTTCCATAGTGTTTAGCCTCGTTTTAATTGAGTATTTAACTGAGTATTTTTCCAAATGTCGATATTGTGGAGAGAGAGATTAAAGGGAAATATGCGCAACGTATATTTCTTTATCCCAAAAAGTTAACACCTTTGGGGGACTTCCCCTGAAACCCACTCCAAAATTGACGTCACCACTACCTAATGAAGTCAAATAAAAGGCCTTGCTGTCTTTTGTCTTCCCTCTTCTCTTCTAAAAACTCTCTTGAAACTAAACATATACGCTCTCTTAACTTCCTTTACTTTTGAAATTCTGATCTTTTTTTCGTTTCGTACTTTCCTTCAGACGAGCTGAGAAAGCTACGACCCTGACTCACAATTTTCTTAGCGGGAGATTTGATTTTTGATTTTTGTTTGGAGCTGCCTTGGTGAAACTTTCTCCAGACCTGTTAAATCTCAACAACATTAAATAGCCTAGCCTATATTCCCGAGTTTATTTGATTTTGTTGTTGCAACCTCATCTGATCGTTTTGAGCATCTTTGGACCAGAAACTCAGAAGCCTTCATTTATGGCATTTATGAATGAAACCACGGCTCTGACGACAGAACCCTGAGTGGGCTCTGCTATAGCGACACCAAACGAACTGAGATCAGAGTAAAAGCCTTGGCTGACGGCCCGTTGCTGCAAGCGCTTCCCACAAAGGACTCCGGAACAAATCCACCGGTTTCGAACTCGCCACTGGGGTCGGGCCAGAACCAACTCCACGACCCAACCAGGCAGTCGAGCTTTGCTACGGGCCATGTGGCAACGGTAGGGCAAAACAAACCACACTCTGTGACTCGTTGGTGTTCTCTAGTTGGATCTATCTACAGTTAATAAACCCCTAGATTAGTCAAACTAAATCTGCAACCTAATTTCATCATTCGTTCCCTCATACTCGTAGAATTCTCTCCCTCTACAATATAAACTGGAATTCAATCGAGCTTTACATAGGCTACCCTGTTCATTACCTCCTGGTTGTCATATTGACTGTTGTCCCTGTAATATTACCACATTTACCCACTATTGTACTCTCTTTTGTTAGTTAATAAATTCACCTTGAGCACAATGTTGTGTGTGTCTTATTAAGAATCTAGAGTTCCTATACATAGAACTCACCCTCAGATATGAGATTGACTGACTGACTAGAGTTTACGATTTCAGAATAACTGAACCAGTAATGACTAATGAATTACCAGAAATTCGTGTAATTCTCAGGCTATACTCAAGGACCTAAAGCCTTGGGCGGACAAGCAAATCTTTAGGTGGTGCTCCTAATTTCGAGGCATAAATTAATATTCCCGGAAATAATAATTTTCATGACTGTATTAAAATTTTACGTAGCCGAGATCTGCTAAACAATTAGCAGAATGTGTGAATATGTTTGTGGACTGCCATTTCGAAGCCTCGAGCTCAGCCGAGGCGCCGCCATGTTCACTTTTTGTAACCAGCGGGACTGGACGTGAACATATTTGGACAACATGGTGGAGCTAACAGCCGTGTGTGGAGCTAGCTAGCTTGCTTAGCTAGGTGCATCTGTAATTTGTAATGAACTGTCATTTTAAAACTAAATGTACTCACCAGAGAAAGTGAACAGCCAACTCCTAATACGCTTTTTCAACTGCGCTGGTTAAAATTACACAGTGCTGTGGGTACGAGTCACTCTAGTCTGATTGACAGGTCGACATGGCAACGACTTGTCAATCATAGATAATCCCGCCCTGAAGCATACTCTGATTTATGGTCTATTTTCCTCTAAATGGGACCATAACCAAACCAACCAAAAACACCCGCTCAAGTGTTACAAAGGCTGTTGGACAATAAACTTTTTGTCAAGGCAGAGAAATGTGAATTTTAACTGCCTGTCAGTTTTCTGGGTTTTATCATTGAGCAGGGGCAGGTGATGTTGAATCCAGCCAAAATCATACCAGTGCAGAAATGGCCTACAACCAGGGCCCAGAAAACTACAACGATTCCTCAGCTTTGCCAGTTTCTACCGCAGATTCATCGAGGACTACAGCATGGTGGCAGCTCACACAACTTACTTCCACGACTATTGGGTTTGTGTGGGACTAGGAGGTAGATATGGCTTTCAAGAAGTTGAAACAACTCCACCCAGATCCATCTTTGCAGTTTGTGGTCGAGGTGGATGCCTTAAATATGGGAGCTGGGGCTGTCCTGATCACTCAGGGACAAAAAACTGCATTCTTACGCTTCCTTTCTTCTTCTGCAGACTGTCACCAGCCAAGCGAAGTTATGGTGTGGGCAATCGGCAGTTGCTGGCTGTGGTGTGGGCGCTGGAGGAGTGGAGAAACACTTTGGAGGGGGTCGAGCATCCTTTCATGGTGTGGACTGATCACAAGAACCTGGCTACTACGAGACTCAATGCTCACCAGACTTTACACTTTCTTATCGCCCAGGATCTAGAAATGTCAAACCTTACACTCTCCCCTCCAAGAGTTCCAACACCGAGCCCAAGCCCATCATGCCTACTGCCTACTTGCATCTGAGACTTATTACCTAGAAATAAGTAAAGTAATATTATTACTTTCTTAAGGAGTAAGTAAGTAACTACATTTGTAACACAATGTACAATGTAAGTAAGTAACTAGTAACATATGGCATGTTTGAAGGCTGGCTTGGATGGAATTAGCCAGAAACTACAAGATTGCAATCAGGGTGTTGTCTGCAGTGTGTCCCACAGTGCCAGAGGAGGCTGTGAGTGGAGAATGAATGGAGAAGAGACAGTTTTTACGCCCAGAATCTGACATCTGCTGCCTAGTCTACCACAACAAGAAAATGAAAACGTAATGTGAACGTTCGTACTGAAAAGACAGCTGACAGCATCAGAGAAGAGAACAGATTTTAAAGGTTGATGGTGGGTCCTACAAGACTGGCTGATGGAGATTGTGGTAAAATCTCATGGGTTAACTATAGAGTGAACATCCATAGTCAGCTGATTGAAGAGGCAGGAAGAGGGAGAGTGGATGAAGAGAAAGAGAGAGAGAGTTGTGAATGAATGAAGCATGAAGATTGTCTTCCTAGTTCAACTTACGCTAAGCTTCATTTGTGTCGGGTGGTGGTGGCGCAGTGGATAAGATAAATGCCTTTGGTGTGAGATACCCGGGTTCAATTACCAAGTGTGAGCAAGATACTTAACCCCTAGTTGCTCCAGAGGTGTGCAACCTCTGACATATATAGCAATTGTAAGTCGCTTTGGATAAAAAGCATGAGCTGAATGAATAAATGTAATGTAATGTGTGAAACAATCATGTCTTCAACACACTGTGGGAGACCACTTTGAGCCTGACAAAGAATTAAGCAAGTAGAAAAAAAGAATGAACACAACCTTCAGGTCCTCATTTGTTTGCATAACACACCATTATTTTACAATGTACCCAAAAACCCATGGGTCATTATAAGCTGAACACGGCATTTATCATTATGGAAACAAAGTACAGTGCATGCTGTGTACCCTGACTATAAGGTTGTTAATAACTGTTTTCTGTGGTCCTTGCTTATTCACATGATCTTGAAACAGATATGTGATTTGTCATATTTATGTAGAGTTGTCTTCATTTCAGTTTGTCCATGTTAAACCAAAACAACAGCTAGACGACTGTGTCCTAGAGCTAGAGCGGGTTGTCCACAGCAGCGGAAATAGGGGAATGGCATTCCTGCTCAGATTGTGAACATCAATGTTTTCTATAGGGTGAAATTGCTTGTGGCTGTTTTACACTGTTTGTAAAGCGTGTTCATGAGACAAACATCAAATCATTTACTGTACTTAAATGCACCACAAATCTAGCTGTTGCCCATAGAGCCAATGAGAAGGCGTGATATTGCAGGGTCCTTGGAACCAGTCCACAAAGTAGCATTTCTGTCAGTGTTGTCATCGCTACTGGCTACAGGTGTGCTGGAAGCCACAGGGATGTTGATAGGTTGATAGGTCGCATTAAAATTTCAAAAGTACAGAGTAAACTCACTATTGATGAACTCTAACTGTGCTAACGTTACACTGTGAACAACAAATACATGTTGAAATCATAGAAATCCTTCTTTCTCTCTCTTCCCTCACAAACAACATCAATAAAGTTGTTGAGAAACTCAATAAAATTGATGGTCGTAGTTTGCTTTCTAATTTCCTCAAACATAGTCTTTGACATATCTAGTCTAGTTAACATAACGTTAATGTTGATTATTTGATGATGAATGTGTTTATTGTTGTTGGATAAGGGAGGAGAGCAGAGGAGGAGAACAGAGAATAATAGCTGCACCATCAAGGACAGTCTATTTACCATTTAACAAATCACATGACAGTTCACTTAAAGGATGATATAAAGTTGGTGTTCTCATATTAAATTACACTGTTCATATTTGTCCAAACTAACAAGTAATCTTTTTTGATCATGTTTGGTGTGAACATGTGCCTTAGCTACTTTGCTATTTGAAGAGGACAAACAGCAGTGGCCCAGAGTGTTTACACATCCTATGTGTGAGGGCAGGTGTATACCGCCTGCAGGGTAAATGACAAGCGGTGATGCCAGTCATCCCTGGAAATATTTTCTCTATTTTCCTCTCTGTTCGTTAACTCAGTGTGCAGCTTGGCAACATATCTGTTTTTAGAAACATGGCGACTGGCCAAACTTTTTGAATTGTTACTTAAAACATGACAGAATATTCCATGGATACGGAAAAAGATGTTTTGGTTTAAATTGATTAACAGGATGCTTCTGATCAACAGTTTAATAACCATAAATCAGTAATACAAAATATGTCATACAGCTGGTAACTATGGAAACAATTGGCCGTGCGTGGTGTAAGTCTGAGGTGTCCTGATTTCTGATATTAAAGTATCCTTCTTATATCTATATTGCTTGTTATTTTTGTTTGTCTGCACACCACATTTATTACTGCTTCCAAATTCTTTTCATGTGCATGATAAAGGTGTGTATCTGCAAACTCACGTACAGTTGTGTGTTTGCATGTGTGCACACAGACCTTCACAACAATGAGTTATTTACATCTGTGAGCACATGTCCATGTGTTTTTGCGCAAAAGTTGTGTGCATGTGAGAGGGTTAGTGTGAGGTCAGTTAATCTACAGACCAAGACATGAAAGATATTCAGGCAAGCCCACAGTGCAAAATCACTGACCCTTCACCCTAGCTGGCCAAAAGGGAATTTCAGCATTCGGCCTTCAGAAGTGTTGACACAACACAAAGTGCTGTGAGCTCTAAAATTGTTCTGCTCCTGCTTTGGGTCAAACTACTGTGACTTTGATTTTGTCACTTTAGGTGCATTCCACAGTAATACTGAGTACAAATTTTGTAGATATCAGATGAGCTTTCACAGTGATTTGCTGTGGTGGCAGCCCAGCTGACAGTGAGTGTCCTGTTTATTCCTCCTTTTTTTTCTCACATTCTGTTTTCCCCTGAGTTTTGCCTCTCTCCCTGTGTCTCCTCCCCTCTCCCTGTGTGTGTGCTCTCCCGCTCTCTCCGCTCCCGAGCCCAGGTGACAATCCACACCTGCGCCTTATGAACCTCCAGCTCTGCCTGCCACACCTGCCAGCAATCAACCTCATCTCAACCAGTATTTCTACCCCGGTTCTCCACTCAATCTCCACTTGATCGTCGTTACTCCAGACCTGGTGCCACTGCTATATTCAAGCTTTTTATGATCTTGTTTGTATCTCGCTTCTCCCTCTCCTGCTTCCCCAAACTAATCCTGACTGTCTATCTGTTTCCCCCGCCAGGTCCACTCACCTCCATCTCCCGTTCGGTCAGCTGGGCTCGCCTACCTGCCTTCTCCCCTCGCATCACCTCCACGGCGCTCCCTGGGCTCCCCTTCGCTCCTCGCCAGTCTGCCAGCCATCACACTCCTTCCCACCTCGGCCTCCTGTCCCCCTCGGCCCTCTCGCCTGAACCTCTCCTGCCCCATCAGCTCCTTGGTCCTCCACGCCCGTGTCTCCCGGTGTCCATCTCTCCCCCTTCTCCTGCCCCTCAACTCCCCTTTTTTTCCCCCTTAATAAATCACTTTAAAAACCAGAAGCGTTTGCGTTTGGGTCCATTCTGTCCAAAACCACAACAGAACAATCAAGCCATCATGGACCCAGCACGCTCTCCCTCTCCCCCCCTCCACCGACCCCACCCCGCAAGAAGTCATCCACGCCGTCGGCTCTCGTCTCCAGTCGGTGTCGGATGCACTCTGCTCCCTGAGCGAGGAGGTGCGGCACCTCGGGCACGGCTTACTGACTCCTTCTTCGCGCAACCCCTGTCTCCCTCTTGATCTCCGCCTCACTCCCTTTCTGCTGATTTCGCCCCGTGTCCCACCGTCGTTGCTCCTTTACCCCGTGAGTCTCCGGTCTCCCACCCAGATAAATTCTCTGGCGTTTTGTGACAGTTTCCTGATACAATGCGCCCTGGTGTTCAAGAGGCAACCAGTAACTTTCCAGTCCGATGAGGCCAAGGTTTGTTACGTCGCTGGTCTAATCTGCGACCGGGCTCTGGCCAGGTACGCAGCTGTCAGTAAGGGTCAGCCCCACGTCCTCTCCTCCTACTCCTCCTTTGTGGAGGAGATGCGGAGAGTCTTCGATCGCCCAGTGTGGTGAAGGGAGGCACCTAGATGCCTTCTCTCCCTCCGCCAGGGCGATCGGAGCGTGGCGGAGTACTTAGTGGACTTCCGTATTCTGGCGGCCAATTCGGGCTGGAACAATGAGGCCCTCCGGTGCGTGTTCCTGGATGGTCTTAGCAACCTCATAAAAGACCTGCCAGCCCCTCACCACCATAACCCAGTTACCTCTCGTCACTTCCGGCAACCACCACGAGTCCCTCTCCTTTCACCTGATCTCGTCCCCTGCTGCTCCTCTGGTCCTTGGTATCCCCTGGCTAATCACCCACAACCCAATGGAAGACCGCTTTGAACACCCCCCTTGGTCACTATGAAATGATAGTTATGCCCTTTGGCCTCACCAGTGCCCCCGCCGTTTTCCAAGCACTTATCAATGACATCCTCCGAGACTTCCTCCATCGCTTTGTTTTCATGTATCTCGACGACATCCTGATCTTCTCCCGCGACCCTGCCCAACATACTGAGCATGTCCGTCTGGTGCTGCAGCAGCTTCTGGAGAACAGGCTCTTCATCAAAGCGGAGAAATGTGAGTTTCACACATCCACAGTCTAGTTCCTCGGCTTCATAATCGAGGGGGGACGGCTCCGTGCTGACCCATCCAAGATCCAGGCGGTCGCTGACTGGCCAACCCACACCTTTCTTAAACAGCTTCAACGTTTACTCGGCTTTGCGATCTTCTACCGCCGGTTCATTCGCAACTAAAGCACCATCGCCGCCCCCCTCACCCGTCTCATCTCCACCTCGGTCCCCTTCGCCTGGTCTCCGGAGGCCGCTGCGGCCTTCTCCCGCCTCAAGACCCCGTTCACCTCCGCCCCCGTCCTCACCAACCCTGACCCCTCCCTTCAGTTCGTGGTAGAGGTGGACGCTTCGGACGTGGGCGTTGGTGTCACTCTGTCAAACCCTCCCCGGAGGATGGCAAACTCCACCCCTGCGCCTTCTTTTCATGATGATTCACATTATGCAGATAAAATACTTTTTCATATTAAATTTATTATGTTGAATACTAAAAGCCTTCCTGTTACCACCCTGCTCACGAAGGCATAGTGAAATAATGTATAGCCTACAGTCTTTTAATGCAGAAATTACTGTAAATGTACTGTTATACTGCTTATATTAAGATGACCATGAACCAGATCATCCCAATGTGGTTTAGCCCATGGCTCTTAAAGATTAGAGTTCGATCAAAATGTATAGCCTGAGAAAAAGAGTTTTCTGCATTGCCCAAATTGCTTAGTAGCCCAGTAGTGTGAACTTCTTAGTTCAGTTGTATGGTAATTCTAAAAATATCCCTAGACTGTCTTGTTAGTTCAGTTTTTTCCCCATAAAACCTCTACACATGACAATTTTGTAAGGAAGTCTCCCATGTTTTGGTCACTACTGTCTATGAATAGTTCTGTGTGAGTTCTTCTTGGTCAGCATGAGGAAGAGTTTGCTACTTTGTTCAGATTATACAGGGACTCCCCAGGCACATACCACATATTATGCATTATGCAGAGTTCAGTGTGTGTGTGTGTGTGTGTGTGAGAATGCCGCTTTTAAGACATCAAGGTCAGAATTAATTCAATGGTGCCTGGATCTCAGCACGCACACACACACACACACACATAAAGGCAGACATGCAATCCATATAGTTGCCTTCAGACAAAAAGAAAAGGAAAAAAATGTTCACATGTTTACTTTGACAGCATATTAATCATGATTATTTCTCCTATTACATTTGCAGCATTGGCCCTGATATTCTGCCACAATGATTTTCAGATGGATCATAAACAGGTGAAACTATTCACTTATGCAACTTTATGGCACAACAAATATAGTCTCTTGTCTGGAATAATAATAAAATGAAAAGAATTATGAGCAACTAAATGAGTAATATATTTCAACTGCTGTGTGTTTTTGAAGATACTAGCAAACTGGCACCTATGTCACATTTAGCCTGCAGCAATGTGGGGTTTATTTAGTTCAGTTGATATTACTATTTTTTTTTTAAAGTTTGGTTATTAGACCGGACATGATAGCGAGGTCAAGTTAAAATATACTGATCGCTGACAGGAAGCATTTACTTTAAGAGCTCCTGCAGAGTTCAGAGACAAAAAAGCTTTGCTTTGTTTGTAATTTTTCATTCAACTTGCAACCTCAGCCACAACTCACGTACATGCAGTTGCGTGAAAACAGATTTCATCTTCAGAGTGGTCTATTTCATTATGGTCCAATCTGTTTGTTTTTTTAAATCTAGACAGAGCTATCCAAAAACAGACAATCAATGTCTTCTATGTGAATTTCATCCCTCACTTTGGCACAGTGAGTGACAGCTTATGGGTTTTTAAATGCAACCACATCTACTTTGTAGTTTGTAGTTTGAAGCTTTTCCTGCAGACTCATCTAATTTGTATTTGACATCATAAGATAAATATGAGAGAGATAAATAGAGAGAGCGAGAGAGAAAATGAGACAGAGGTTTTGTGTGAGTGCAGTGAGAGAGATACTCACCCAAGCTCAAGCCATCTTTCAGATCCCCATAGTGTGTAACTCTCCACTTCCTCTCATTTATTTCTTATCTAGCCCTCTGCAGCCAGACAAGCATACACATGCAGTAAGGACACATTTACAGTATGCTTATGTACACAGATTTACACATACAGTACTTTACGTACATTTGGCCACATGCACTGCAAGCTTGTGTGTTCAGTAAAGTCAGTTGCTGCTTCAGTGACACAATAAAATGCTGGTAAAATTACTAAACTGAACGGAAAAAGCACACAAATGATTTACACATACAACTTTAAGGACATCTGATCTCCAAATCTGTTTTTATTATCTTGTACTTGTAATTGTCCTTAATTAATATATAATAAATGAGTTTTCAGAAATTCCTTGATTTAACCTCTCAAATTCTGGTCACTCCAAGTCTTATCAGTCAGCTCCTCCATCCAGTTAATGTAGGCAGCTTAAAAACATAATAATGATGAAGTAACTAAAGCATACATTACGTTTAGCAAAGGGGCAAAGATACACTGTTAAGTTTCATCCTTATGACTGATGGATTGGCAAATCCTTTTGTATACAAAAAGTAATTACTGGCATCCAACCTTCTCATCAGGGTGAGATACGCAGCTAAAAAAGCTTGGTCAACATAATCAGTTCTTTTAAGGGATGATCCAATTAGAAGACGGCACTGCCTTCAAGCCGACAGCTCCATCAAAGCAGAATTTCAGACACTTTTTCCAAACCCTAACCCAGCATCAGACACCACTGTCCTATTAAACTGAATCCTCAAATAGACTCAAAAGAGAACTGCCTTCTCACAAAACCACATCTTGGGGGTGATTTCACTTTGTTCGCACATGGATTCTCTGCCAGTCTATTTACTGAGGAGTTTTTAAACTTTGTCTGCTTGTCAAAGACATGTGGGCGGTGCTTTCTTTGTACTTTTACCACTGTTGGCAGTTCTGAAATGTGAATAAAGTTCCATTACCGATCCTTGATGGAAATAGCGTCACATATTTATGTGCTGTGGGTGTCTGTTCAAAAGGCTGTCTGAAATACTTTATGAGAGACTATCACACAAAATAAGGAACCTTAAAGCTTTTTAACAAGTGATCCTAACAGAGATGTTGAGGAATGGCAGCTTGGATAAAGATTTGCAGAGCTATGAATACAGAGTGAGTAAAAAACAAAGGTCACTACAGGGTGTCTGTGAAGGTTCTCAGTCCTCCAGGTCATAGTTATCCAATAAAGGTTGAGGTCAAGGGCAACTGGACTTGATTGAAGATACTCGAAGACATTTCGTCAACCTTGTGTTTCTTGGTTGCACTCAGAGAAGCCTTGTGAGTCAGACCTGTTAGATTTGGTCCCTGAATTGGGATACAACTTATGGCTACACTGTTTTGTACTTAGACTTATGGCACTGCCTTCAGTCTGAACTTTCTGCTTAGCAGAAACTGTTTAATTTTGAGCACACTTTTGTTTTTTTTGTTTTTTTACACTTTGCTACTTTCTAAATTTAAATCAATCAATCAAATCTAATCTTGAAGTAAGTGATACTTGTATTACTGGAAGACAGCTTCTGGTGCTGCTGCTGGTGCCATATCATTCAGCAACAATATATCTAACTTATTGAAAATATATCCTATGCACTATCTAGTTTTTCCTTTGTTTTTTGTGAAATCTGAAATCCTGGCTAAGAGCATTACTGTCGTGTTGGTGAAAGGGAGTGAAAACCCTGCATGGTCTTAAAACCATATTCATAATTGTCTTTGTTTTGTTTGGCTTTATTACTGACATTGTATATCTGATCAGGCTTGTAATGGTTACCTGACAAATACATGCAAGTAAGATAACCTGGATATTGCGGCAGCCAGAGAATTACAGTATAAAGACAACTTGAAGACTTGAACAACAATTTATCAACTCAAGGCCACAGTAGCCTACAGCATGGCATTTTGTTTACTTTGCCTTGAAACTGACAGGACCCCATGTGGGGAATGTGTACCACAAACAATAACAAAGCAGCCAGAACCCTTCTTTCAATATCTTTTATTTCCCCTGGTGTTCAGACAAAGAGTCATTAGTAATAAGAATAGTTTTGAGGCAAAATGATATGGGCAAAGCTGCCTGCATTGAGTGAGGCATTGATTAATGGAGCAAAAAGCATAAACAGCACTGAAGGTGACCTATTTGGAACAAATATAATAAGGAAAAAAAAGGAAAGAAATGTCATTCTAAAATGAGATGCCCCTTATTTGCATGCTTTGACCGAATGCAACCTTTGCTGATCAATGGTGATACTCTGTGGTAGTTTTATATAATACTGATTACATTAACGATATCTCAAAATTGTGGTTTTGATTCATAGGGTACAACTCTTAATAATTATGACAATTGAAATATGACACCATTTGAAACCCTTGTGTGTTTCATGGCCTTTTAAAAGCGTGCAGACAGAGATACACAATGAATGAAATGTTCTTTTTGCCGACATATTTGGATTACCTACACTACAAGTGTTAAATTTAAGACTTCTTAAGACATTTTAAATAACACTTAGAATGAAATTGAATGCAAACTTCATGGCCATACTGGCAAAAGTATGAAGGATAAAATGGAAAATCAGTATGGATTATAAGCCCTAGAAAACAATTATTTACCAAGTACTTGAATTTAAGAAAACATAATACTGCCCCGTGACCCGGTACGCAGGATAAGCGGATGACAATGGATTATAATACTGCAAAAAAATTTTAATACGCAATAGCTTTGTGAGGTGTAAGTGTGTACTCAAGTAACATAAAATGAAAAAGATACATAGTTGTGGCATTAAGAGCCCCCACCCCTCCCAATGGTCTCACATACCACATTTGGTCACAAAAGCTCCTATTTGAACTGAAGCTAACCAGTATTTTTGTTTTCTAGTCAGAGCTCGCACACACTCCATAGCCAAGAGCATACTGTCTTAGGGGGCTTTCACACCTACCTCGTTTGGTCCGGACTTTTCAGTTTGGTCTAAACCAAAATTGCAGGTGTGAAACCTCCCACGGACCGGACTAAACAGACGAAATACCCGCTGAACTGTTTAATAAACCAATTAATGTCAAGTATAGGGAGACGCAGCCCACATAGATGATGACAACAGGATGCAAGTCTGTCATCAAAGTCCTTTAGTGCGGTCACAGAATTGCAGTGTGAAACCAAAACTAACCGAATCTATCAAGACATGAACCTTGGTGCGGACTTTCAGGTGTGAAAGCCCCCATAATTGACTATTTGCACAATGTAGTGTGACGTATATCTGCTTTATGAACCATGCATCGGCTGTCTTCCTGTTAGCTCTATAGTACTGTTTAATTCACCGCCGATTTCCTTAAAGTGCTGTTTTATACTCATTTTAGCCACTTTTAATAGTTAGTTTTACAGTGTTTTGATCATTCCGATTCCTAATCACCTCAGTGTTTTTCAGAAGGCGAGCTAGCTTAGCCAATCAGCTATCCTAGCTAGCTACTACCCAGGTGAGTACCAGCCCACTTCAAGAACTGGTTTCACCAATAAATCATTTAAATACATCTACTGATGGTGTGGATGACCAGACGTCCCCGTTTTCCGGGGACAGTCCTCGGTTTTGGTGGCCTGTCCCCGTCTGGAGCTGTTAATCTTAGACTCTATAAGGTGTAACACACCTGAAACCATATTTTACGTGGCCAGAAAGACTGGACAGCAGAGCATGCATGTGTTGTGGGGAAAAGTGATTGCCGTCCGCAGGAGAGCACGCAGTATGTTAAAGTTTGATCTGGATCAAACAGACATAACGTGCAAATAAACATCACGTTATGTCTGTGGTAATGGCAAAAGAATGTGTTTGTGATACTTTAACGTTTCTTTTAACGGAATAACCACAAGTGTGGCCAAATAAGTGTTTGCAGTTTATAGTGTAATCAGGCATGACATTTACATGATTATAGGCAATAATAGAGAGCCTGTTGTTGCAGATGGAATATGTGTTTGGGAGGTGTATGTCTAATATCCTTATATTTTGAAAACGGACTGTAGCCTATAATTAACATGACTTACTGCTGAGTTATATATAAAATAAATACAATACATCTCTTTTGCAATTATCCTTATGACTTTACACTATTTAACTTGCTGTGTACTAACCAATTGAGTCATTTTTACCTGTGTTACAAGTTGGCTCCTGCTTGTAACAAAGAGGAAGCTCACGCAAATGTAAGCTTAATGGTTTTATTGTATCAACTAAACATAAACATAACATGAAAATCAGTCCTGGCCTTTGTAATCAGGAGTGTCATGAGTGTATGGGTGAGTGTAAAATGTAGTGAGTGCAAAAAGAAAAGCTACATAATAAGTCAAAACTGAAGAGCTGGCATGTCCCAGGGGTGATGCATGGTGCAGTGGGAATCAAAAGAGTGATAGAGTGGGCAGAGTTGACAGCCATCTTAAATACATTTCAGCCACATCTCCTGACGACTCTGGCCTTGGCTCCGCCAATAGCCTGGAACTCACCAAAGCAACACAACAGACAGTGCTCAAGAGCAAGCCCTGGAGATTGAACGTCTAAAGGTACCTACATAGTTGCATGCAGCTGATTTAGAACAAGAACTTACCGATGGGAACTGGTTAAAGAGGTTAAAGAAGTTTTCTCCACCTTTTTCCTGTTTCCCCGACATATTTTGACATAGCATATAACTTGAGGTTGTTACCAAAATTCAATGGGAGTGATCTGGATACTTTTTTTGGGTTGTTTGAGAGGCTTAGTCAATCAAGACACTGGACTGATTTAGAAAAGACACTACTCTTACAGTGAGTGCTCACAGGTAGGGCTCAAAAAGCATTTTCTGCCCTAAGCTTAGCTGAAAGTGAGGACTATAGTAAAGTTAAGTCTGCAGTGCTAAAAGCTTATGAACTGGTGCCAGAGGCTTATCTCCAGCAGTTCCGGAAGTTAAGGAGGTCAGTAGGGCAGACATATGTAGAGTTTGTTCGTGAGTTGACCATACAATTAAATCGATGGGTGACAGCATCTGAGGTAAAGAGTAGGGATGACTTAATGGAACTAATTCTTTTAGAACAGTTCAAACGTATTCTCCCAGAATGCGTTACCACATACCTTAATGAACATCACATTAAAAGGATTGCCGACCCTGCAGTGTTGGCTGACGACTACACTTTATTAGATTTATACAGGGGGAAAGAGTGAGTGGATTTGCAGAGATAACTCATTTAGCAGCCGCCAAGCTAGAGTGGGTGGACTAATGGAGAATCCAGCAGTAAGGTTCTCGCATGACAGAAGAGGTAAAGGAAATTTTAAGTCAAACTTGTAATTTTTGTAATGGTAAAGGTCACTGGAAAATTGACTGTCCAGTATTTAAAGCACACAAAATAGCTGGAGACCTAAGGCTATTGCTCTGGCTGGTCCTGCAAACCGGACTGAGATGAGGTTATCGCTGCTGTCAAACTCCATACCAATCCACAACCAGTTGCTGATGCAGTAGTTTCAGATTCAAGTCTAGAGAAACCAGAGATGCAGACTCAGCTTGACCTTAGTTCAGAAGAATTTGATCCAGGTTATGCACCTTATATACCTGTCAGTATGCTTATAGTTAGCTGTCATGCCATTCCAGGAGGCTTACTCCTTCCTCAGTAAAGTGTTTATGGAATCTATGGTGTTGAAAGGTACACTTGGTGGGTGTGCACTTGGTGGGTATGCTAAGTGTCGAGGAAATTATGTTCCTGGTGAGGGGTTGAGAAAATAATTGAGTTACAACCAACCGTTGTCTATGAAGAATTTATTTAACAAAAGAGAATAAACAGAAATACCAAAACGCACATATACTGTAGCTAGTCCAGAGACCAGGTCCAGAGACCTGCCACCTAGGGCGGCTTCGGGCGTCTGGCCTGAGCAAAGGGATGCATCATCATTTACACAGCTGTAGTATGTCTACTTATGTTTTAATAAACTTGTGAGAATTAATACAAAATTATGAATTTTAATATTCAGAGAATATTAATTCATAAAGCTCTCGTTTCGAGGGGCACCACCGGAGATTTAATTCACCCAGAGTCTCCGGACCTTTCTTCTCGTGGCAGGGACTTGGAGGTAGGCAATACACACACACAATTCCTGTGATTATGGTGAAATTTATTAACTAACTAAGGTGACATAAATGCGGTTAAATACAAACCAAAGAAATAAACAATGGCTAAACAATGAGAATGTGGAATTCTATTGTGGGGAGAATTTGACTCACATGGGCAGCTAATGAACGCAAGCTATGAGTTTTAAGAGTTAAAGATAATCTATTAACAACTATTGGACATCACTGATCACAGAATAAATTGGTTTGGTCTTACTGCTTGTCATTTCTCCCGGCCGGGTTGCTAGTCGGCGGCCTCACGCTGGCGGAGTTCCGTGCGTTCTCAGTTAGGACAGCTTAAAGCCGTCGGCCGGCCGCTTTCTCTGCCAGGGAATTGCTCCGGAGGTCCGTCTTTTGGCTTACTGAAGAAACTCGCAGTGGGGGCCTTTCCAACCCTGGCTCGGGTTATAGGTTTGGTCGTCCTTTGTTACTGTTGGCGGGCCCACGTGGCAGGGTCCAGGCGTTGGTGGGATCAATGTAAGTTAGCGCGACGAATAAAACTTAAAAAGAAAATGGTCGCTCTTGAATTAAAATTGTGTAACTTAACGGTCTGATAACTTTTAACAAACAAAAGAAAAGAAAAGTAAGTTGCTGGAAACGAGGGAAAGCTGAGGTCGCAGTGCTTCACGTGTGTGGCTTGAAACGAACAAAGAGCCTTCACGGCACTGGGTCGAACTTCTTAGGACGTTGCCGGGAGACGGGGCACGCTGGGCACGTGCCAAAGTGCAGTTGAAGAGAGCAAGACAAGAGAGGGCAAGACAGCATGTGTCACTGTTTTTGTTTGTTGGGGCGTGGTTCCCAGAAGGGCAGTCCTTTGTTTCCCTGAGGGCTTGTTTCCGGTTTCCTGAGAAACCGTCTTTTCTTTAAACTTTTAATATGTCTATTCAAAAATATTTTTGCGCGTATTGTAATCAAATATCTTCCCACAATCAAACCTTAATTGTCAAATGGTTATACCGTTCTTAGTTTTAAGCATTTGATAAAAGGAAAACAATTGTCAGTAGTTCAACCTTAAGGTTAGCACTTCCTAGGAATAACATCAGATGATGTAATAGGGATGGGTCAAAAAGTGCACGCAACTAAAAGCATATGCATCTGAGATTTATTGTAGGACTTAGATATTACTCGGTGGGAGAGGAGAAAAGATCGTGTACCCAGATATATCATTTCAGGGTCTTATATCTATGACAGAAGATATGCGGATGGAGACACAGATCTCCATACCTGTGACAGAACATACGGTAACGGAGACATAGATCGTTTATTAAAAACAGGGCCTTTAAATTTGGAAGCTACTGGTATATGACCAGAGACGCTTTTAAGGGGGCCCAAACTCTGGGAAGTGCCTGGCCCGAGAGTTTATTGGTGTCTTATAACACATAAATGTCTTAAAAATTTTATGACTACGAAATAGTACCCTCAGATAATGTGTCTTTACAGTTAACTGACAATAAAGATGAATTAATGTTTTTAAGAAGAACAGAAGAATTAGGATTTTAAGGGAGTATAATATTACAGGAACAGGGTTTTTTAGACAGTCGTAAAAGAAAACATCAAAGAAGAGATTTACACCAGTAGAACTGATTAATGGCCACCTTTAATCGTAAAAGAAAACATCAAAGAAGAGATTTACACCAGTAGAATTAATTAATGGCCACATTAAATTGAAAAATAGGAAGGTATCTCGAAGGGGCCCCAATTCCCTGGGGAGAGCCCAGGGCTATATAATGAGAAGCTCCAAACCATGTTTTTCAGTGTGCCTTACCGGTCTGCTAAGGCATGCTCGGGTTTTGTCTTGCTTTGACAATAAACTCTATTGCATCGATTTCTGACCGACTCCAGTAACTTCTTTCGAACTCCAAGTGTTATCTACCAGCAATACTTGTTAAGTATTGAGGACAGATCTGGACTTCCAGCGGGCCTGAGTCTAGCGTTTTGTCCCTCTACATTGCCAGCCAGCCAGGAGAGCGAATAGGAGCCAGAGGACTCAGACCACGGACGCACAACCTGCATCTCAGAGACACTTGGCACCATATAAATACAGGTAAGCAGATACCTTTTAAAATTCTGCATAATAGTGTGTGTGAGTGCAGGCCTCCACCCAGGTCAGTTTCCAAACGCCACCTCGCTCAAAAGAACACAATTATAAAACAGCTAAATAGACACAAATTCGAAGTAATTTCATCTAACTTAAAACGCGTAAAGTAAAACATGCTGGAGCGGCAGAGAATGATGCAAACGTGTGTTTGATGCAGACCAAGCATGAAAGTGAGGGCCCTAGTGCATGAATGTGAAAACCATGGTGCGGAACGTATGGATGAAATATTGTTGAATGTTTGTATTGTTTGTTGGTTATTTGCATGTTTAGTATTTGCAGGGGGTATGATTTGGCTGTCTTTACAAGCACCCAAACCTAAAGATACAAATGATAATAGCGTGGAGATTTGCCTTTAGTGTAGATGGAGTTTTTGTTAAAATAGAAATATATCAGGAGAAAGCAAGAGGATTTGTTAAAATTGGTGAGTATGTTTTGGAAGTTGAGCAGCTGATTGCTAAGAAGGAACAGTAGAATTTGTGAAATATGGTCTAGCTGTGTTGTAGGGCCCAGCTGAGTGTTGGAGCTTTCTACTAGGGACAGGAGTCTACATAAGAAGAAGAAAAAGAAAGCTGCAGACCTCGTTACTGTGTTGAGGAAGTGGATCAGTAACAAAAGGAAGAATAGAGGACTGAGCATCTTATCACTGTGTCGAGGAAGTGAATCAGTGATAAAAGGGAAAATAGAAAACTGTATACCTTATTGCTGTGTTGAGGAAGTGAATCAGCAATATAGGAAAGAAGATAAGAGAAGTGAAGTACGACACAGGTGGTTCAGCACACATCACTGGGATAGTGATTGCTGCTAAGGGGTTAAGTGGTAAGGCAGCACTGGCCAGGGTAACAAAGGAGGAGAAAACCACACGTGCATGTACATATTGTTAAAATAACATATAGCCAATTGCATGAGTATAATCATAAAACTTGTATATAAAGTATTATATTTGTTTGTTAAAATCTAGGTTATAATACCAAAGATTGAAAATTGTTTGATGTGAGTTGTACATGGCATACTGTAAATGACAAACATAATTTAGATTAATCACAACGTAGCAGCACCAAAGTGATAAGAACAGGGTTGTGATATTTTGATGGAAAGAGGAGATAACAGTGAAAACGAGGTGAAATGCCCAGATCAATACGAGGACGAAATATATATATATTAGAAGATTATGAGGGTGAGAAAGGTGTAGAGACACATGAAATAACAACACATTTTTGGTTAGAACGAACCTATAGAGATAAAACAGGCACAGAAAAGTGGCAGTGTGAGCAAGAAATCAGTCGAAAATTGTGGAGCATCACAAGTATTTTTAAATTAGAACAGGTATAGCAGGAATTCCCTAGTAAACCTTGGAAAAGAGTGCTGCATGATTGGTGGACCCCAAATACACTTGCAATAATATTAAATAAATTGTGTAGAGACCCTGACCTGACGGCAATCGTTCACCTGGCAACAGAATTAGGATTACCAAAGGGGGATAAAGTAGCAGGTGACAATAGAATAGTTGAAAATCCACATTTGTGTATCAGGGTCATACCCAGAAGAGTGAAGTGGGAGACAGGCTTATTGGGCTGTATTGAATATACTACAGACAACGCAGTAGAATTCAGTCCCAGACAAAGTATAACATACACACCAGGTGTTACTGTTGGTAAAATACTAGCAATTTTACTTGTTGATAATACTGACGTGGACTTACAGACTTTTGTAGCATTTACACGTACAATCAGACAAAAGCTCATGGGGGCTAAGGTGGAAAAGGGATGTGAGGGGGAGACTCCAGTGGATAAAGTTATAAGAAACCATCCAAAGCAGAAGAAACACATTCAAAATTGTATGAAAAAAATGGTACAATAGGACCACAGGAAAGCTGAGATGACCACAAGAGCGCACCTTCATAGAGGCATACTGTGACGCAGTGGCTACAAATATCACACATCACAAAGCTATTGATAAAAGTGACAAACGACAGGGAAAGCAAGCTAGGGAAAGAGAGGTGCTGGGATGGTTTAAATCTGAAGGATACAAACACAAATATAAAGGAACACCTCCAAGACCTGCAGCAAGAAAAATAATGTTTAGCCAGAGTACAGGGACAAAAGACCAGGGACAGCAACCTACTGCCCCACTGTGGCCTGTAAAGCCACCTCCACCTTATCTAACAGACAATAACCCGTCAGATGTAGGACAGTTCCCAATGGCAGGAATATTGGAGGGAAAGAAAAGACAAGAAATAGAGGGAGAGCTACAGGGAAAGTTCATCATGACTTGGACCAATCAGAGTGATGAAGGGGGGAGGAGCAGGAATAGAACTGCAGAAGAAGCAGACAGTGCAGTAACAGAGGAGGATGATGAGGAAGCAAGCAGATATGAAGAAAAAGACAAGTCTGTAGATGAGGAATCATGGGAAGGAGGAGAGTACACACCTGCATCAACTAAACTCCGATTCTACAAGAGACCAGCCAGAGGAGCTGAGGCTCGAGCAGCCATGAGTGATGATACCCTCCTCAGAGACCACAGAGACTATTTCCACAAGATGGCAGGTAGCCATCTACCAGATGAACGGGACAGAAGAGACTACCTACGGAAAAGTGCTGGCATGCAGACCCCTCAGAGGCGATGGAAGCAGGAACCAGAGAGCAATAACACCGACATCAGAGGAGGTGCAGTGGGTGGCAGCATGTCTAAAACAACAGGAGCCTGTGGGTTTACATGCACAGCAGAAACAGGATATGACCAGTCAGAGAGACAAGAAGAATTAGATGACGCCTACACCAAGCAGAAAGAGAGGCAGGACAAAAACACCCCCGATGTAAGACTCCACCTCCAGAACCGACTGAGCCTACTGAGTGAATTACAAGCAGAAGAAAAGCGGCTAACAGAGGAGTGGAAGTGCCTGCAGGGGAAGGCTGACTGGATATTAACAAACACTCCGCAGAAAGTGAGGGTAGAATTAAGTGGCATCGTGACAACAGAAGAGCCCACTCCTGAAGAGAGACAACGCCTGTTAGAGGAAGTTGAATCAGAATTACATGACATGTCGATGCAACAAACACAGCAGCTACACAGTACAGTGAATGGAGCCACAGGAGGAATGATACTGAGAGGGGGAAAAAGGCTTCAAGGTGTCGAAGGTCAGCCCCAATCCCAGTGGCTGCCTCCACAGGACCCATACCTGGAATCCATGTGTCCTTTGATAACAAAAACCCAAGGACAGCCCCATTACGTCCCCTGGAGCTTTATGGATATGCACAACTTAGCTAGCAGGCTGCCAGAGATAACAGATGGAGCAAGCAAATGGATAGACACTCTGGAGGAGAATACAGCTGTAGTAACGCTGGCCTTGGGAGACGTGAAAGTCCTGCTGATGCATGTCGCAGGAAAGCACGCCACTGAAGAAGTCTTCGCCACAGCCGAGATGGAGGGGGTGGTGAAAAGTCATAGTCGACGACGTGGGTTTTGGCGGACATCGCAGCAAAATATGGGCTGCACCGAGGAAACAGTATCCAGAAAAGATGGATCCCTCAAGACTGAGTGATGAAGTACTGAAAGAGGATGAAAGTCCATCCAAGTTCTTACACAACTTCCAGAAGAAATGGAAAGATGAGACAGGAAGTGCTTGGAACACTAATGATATCACAAAGGGGTTTTTCAAGGTCATGGTGAAAAGCGCCATGCCTCAAGAAGTCCAAAAGCGACTGGATAATGTTGTGGGCTTAATGAAGATGGAATGGCCACTGTTCTCTGAACACATTGTACATCATGTGGAGAACTGGAGGAAAGAGAAACAAAGAGAAGAAGAAGCAAACAAGAACCTGGCCAATAAACTCACGCAAATGCAACTGAATGAGTAGATCAAGCCAAAAAAAGAGAAGACAGGCACCGATGATAACCGCCAGTCAGATTCAGACACAGGCACCTGCACAGCCACTTGCCTCAGCAGCACCAAACCCACAGATACCACCACCAATTACGTCCAGCTATCCGCAGCCCAAACCCCCACAGACCTATCCACCCCCACCGGGAGGCAAAGTTACTCTCAGTACAGAGGACCATTAAGGCCAAGAGGAAGCCCATTTCGCTGCAATGGATATTGAGGGCCACACATACAGCCATACAGGAGAACACAGTCCAACCCACAAATCCCTTAACCTCAAGGTGACAGGTACGTTTGTTGGGGCTGTAATCAGCCTGGTCATCAGAAACGAGATTGTCCAACTCATCCCTGGGTAGGACCAGCAGCAAATTGGCAATAGGGAGGCCCAGAGGAGCCTGAGGGGGAATTGATAGCACCGGTAGTTTCATTACAACCACAAGATGAGCCCACAATACCTGTAGTAATCCAGAATCAAGTGCATGAGTTCATGATCGACACAGGAGCAACATACTCCTGTATTGGAAAGACCGGCTCAAATCTCCCCCTCTCAAGCTCATCAGTCCCCTGAAGGACAACATAATGTGTACACAGAATGGCCGGTATGTAGACTTCCCAAGAGATCTACCAACTAGCATAATGCCAGTGTTAAGGAAACTAGATGAGGTAGATCAATCCCAATCGCAAGTATTCTGGCTTCAGCTAATGCAGGAATCCAGGTTGCTTCAAGAATGGAAAACATGGAAACCAAGAGTTCAAACTCAGATGGGAGTCACTTTGGAACCACATCTGCCACTACATTGTACTCTCCTATATGACGAACAGAAAAGACATTGTGACTATGAAGAATGCTGGAACGAGCTGATAAATGGAAAGCCCTATTACATAGTCAGTCAAGACATATATCTAGGACCACAAGGAGCAGCGGCTGCTGTCATTCTTCCACCAGAATTAAAAGAATGGTTCCAGGTTGTAGACTCTGTACCTCACATCACTCTGCTTATGTCTAAGGGACATGAGTCGCATGAGTTTATGGTTAAGGCAGCATTGCAGATACACACATGGACACCCACTAAGGACAGGTACATTTTTACCTCACATGATATTATGTATGTAAAAATAACACTAAGAGCATGTGATGAGGGAACAGCAAAGAAGATTCTAGTCGATGGAAGGGCATCCGCACAGATGACACTCACAGCTGAACATGAGACACTGTTAAATCAAGTGCCACAGGAGGTGTGGTCAAGGCATAAAACAGACGTAGGATTAGTACGGTCAGCAGTCCCCATACACATTAAGCTTAAGGAAGGAGTTACGTTACCATACCAAAAGCAGTATCCACTGAAACAGCATGCCTTAGAAGGAATCAGACCTACAATTCAGGGGCTAAAGGCAGTCGGGGTCCTAGTAAAAACAAGGAGTCCCTGTAATACTCCTATCTTTCCAATTAAGAAACCACATTCAAAAGATTAACGATTGGTGCATGATCTCAGGGCAATTAATGCTATTGTAGATGCAGAGACCCCCATCGTCCCGGACCCACACACTTTGCTCTAGAGGCAATCACTAAGGCACCAAAGCCACAGACAGTAGGACAAATGCTCTCATTTCTAGGTATGACAGGATACAGTCGCCCGTGGATTTGTGATTATGCAGTCAAAACATCCCCTTTGCATGCCCTGATTAGAGCAACAGGTGGAGCAGATAGCTCAGCTATGTTACAATGGTCAGAAGAAGCAGAAGGAGCTTTTCAAGCACTAAAAAGTGACATGCAGTCTGCCCCAGCACTTGGTAACCTTGATTACTCAAAGCCATTCCATTTGTATGTAGCTGAGAAGTCTGGTTATGCCTGTGCATCACTGATGCAAGACTCTCCAACAGGTAAACATCCATTGGCCTATTATAGCACTAAACTGGATAACGTTGAAACAGGGCTGCCTCCATGTTATCAGGGATTGGCAGCAGCAGCATTTGCTTTCCAGAAGGCTTCTTCATTGACAATGGGACATCCCGTGACATTATATACATCCCATCAATTGCATGCTTTACTCACTAGTACTCAGTTTGTTCTAACCCAGGCTAGGAAAACAGGATATGAGGTAATTCTGTCAGCACCAGAACTTACTATCCAAAGGTGTACTATGATCAATCCAGCCACTAGAATGGTGTTGCCAGTAGATGGAACACCACATGATTGTCTCCAGGACACAGACGCATTCATGCGCACATGAGAAGACTTGCATAACCAACCTATCAGTGCAGATCTCACACTGTTTGTAGATGGCTCCTGCTTTAAAGATGCCACAGGAAATCATGCAGGATATGCAGTGGTACAGTTAAATGAAGATGACACTGTTACAACCCAGCTCGTTAGGGTAGGGCAGTAACAAGGTATTTGGGATAGATGAAGGTGGTAAGGACAACTGAATTTAGATTTAAGTCAATTGATTAATTAAATGATTTGTCTCCGAAAAAACACAACGAAAGGAGGCTATGTAGGTTACAAAGAAAACAGAAACAAAAGGAGGTATTGCCCAAAGACAGCTCTCTACAAAACACTGAACAAAAGGAGGTCAGTACCTACATGCTTTACAAGAATGTAAAGTAACCAAACAGACAATGTTCAACCCTAAAGAGTGCCATTCACACTATGTGGTTTACAAGGTTTCTAACTGACAGGAGTCGCTTAAGAAGGCAACTGACAGAAACAGGTAAATTCAACACTCAAGAAATTCACAGGGGTACACAACCAACAACAAGGCGAACTGATCACTGGCTCACAGTCGCCTCGAACTGCAGAAACACAGACTGTTTGTAGGCCAGCTGGTGTTGATTGGCGAGTCCTGGTTGGCAGGTTCGGTTGGATCTTCGGCCACACCAATCAGACGCCAGCAAACAGCAACCAGGAAGTGGGTGGGTCCAGGTCCAGAGGAACCAATCCTCAACAGGTGCTTGCAGCGGGGATTTGCATACTGTTCAGAGAACTCCAGAACACAACTACTCTAAGGCAGCCAGCGGCGGCCGTAACGGACACCTTCACAGAAACCCTAGCAACAGAGGTCGCTCAGCCGTGTTCCGCACAGCTGGCAGAGATCAAAGCTTTAACAGCTGCCTGTAAGCTAGCACAAGGAAAACGACTAAATGTGTATACTGACTCAGCATATGCCTACGGAGTGTGTCATGTACATGGTAACATCTGGAAACAGAGAGGTTTTCATAGGGCTGATGGTACTCCAGTGACCCACGGAGAAGCAGTGTCTGCACTGCTGGAAGCCATACAACGTCCAACAGTGATAGCTATTATAAAATGTCCTGCACACCAGAGGACGAATACGCTGGTAGCAAAAGGCAACAATGCTGCAGATGAAGCTGCAAAGCATGCAAAAGAATGCTAGCATTTATGAGAAATCTCTGTGGCTGAAAAGGGGGGCCATTCAGGTTACTCAAGATGGACGACAGAAAGGACTATGGAGGAGTGCACATGGTCATTTTGTGTTGCCTATGTCTCTGATGCACACGGCTATAACAAATGCACATAACATAGATCATAGTTCAGGAGGGCAGGTACTTAGACACCTCCAAGCAGTATGGTGGTCACCATTTATGGCAGCCACAATAGATAAAACGTTGAGTCAAAAAGATGAGATACATTTTGGCTGTGGTAGACAGATTCAGCCGATGGACAGAGGCTGTGCCAACAGCACATAAAGACTACAAGACTGTGGCTAACTTCCTGTGTAGGGAGGTCTTTCCACGTTTTGGTCTACCAGACAAAATCAGTTCTGATAACGGGAAGGAGTTTGTTGCAGATGTCATCAAAACAATATTTGTAATGATGGGAATTAAACAGAAGTTTGGATGTGTGTATCACCCCCAGTCGCAAGGAACTGTTGAACGAGCTAACGGAACTTTGAAGGCAAAGATAGTTAAGATAATTGCAGACAGTAATAACAAACTAACTTGGGTAGATGCTTTGCCACTAGCGCTCATGGCTGTGAGATCACAAACTAACAGAATAACCCATCTAACACCACATGAGATGTGCACTGGAAGGCCAATGCCTGTTCCATACTTAAGGGGCCCGTATGAGGGACCTCCACTTGAACAGTTGGAAAATGAAATTGTTCAACATCTGACTAAAATCCACAGAATAATATTCCAACAGGTGAAAGGTGCCGAGACGTACCCATACCAGAGCGATTGCAGACTATACGTCCAGGGGATTGGGTATTCGTCAAAGTGTTCAAAAGAAAGTGGAACCAACCCAGACGAGAAGGTCCATTCAAGGTCACCCCAGCAACCCCAACAGCCCTGAAAGTCGAAGGTAAGAACGTCTGGTTCCATCTGAATCACTGCTGCAGACCAGATGACCCAGAGCGGACATCAGACGCATACAGAAGAAGGGTACAGGGGCAAGGACCTGGACCCGACGGGGATGGCGAAGACTCCACCCCACAGGGAGATAGACAGTCTCAGAGCCCGGGGAGAGATAGAGAAAGGGTCGGTGATGCCACCCTGCAGGGAGAGACGATCTGCAAGATTGGCTGCCAGACGGGCCAGCACCAGACCCGTACACAGCAGTCCAGGAAGTAGTGGCTCCTTGGCAGAAAGACAGGACGACCCAGAGTCAGATAGTGAGCAGAGTGGATCCAGAGAAAGACATAGAGATACAGAAACCTCCATTGAACCAACAAGACAGGATAGGGCCTCAGATGAGTTTAGTGCACCCCCAACACCAGGAAGGTGGGCAGGAGAAAGTCCTAGTTTAAGTCCAGCAGGAGAGAGTTCTGATTCATATCCGGCAAGGGAAAGCCCATTTCCAAGCCCAGCAGGAGACAGGTCAAGCTCAAGTTCTACAGAAGGAGGGTCAGACTCAGAACAAGGAAGAGAAAGTTCGGTCCCAAGCCCAAGGGAAGGAAGTTCCCACTCAGATTCTGACTGAGTTAGAGATGCCCACAGATCAGGAACAGCTCATGGAGTGTGCCCTAGCAGCAGGAATTATTGCAGTGAATAGAGGTGAATTACTAACTAAGACAAAAACTGAATTGGTATATGCAAATCTACATGTGCATAACAGAACATTCTTTGTTGGCACAGGAGAGATTCCAGTAGATATCGGTTCATTGTAGGAGGTGGACCACAAAAAAGTATACGAACAATCAGGAGTAGTTATCAGTAAGAGCACTGTTGTAATAACTTACAAATATGATTTGGTGTCTACTGGAACAAATTATTGCATGCCTCTGTTCACTGCAGCCAAGAAAGTTATTACATTGAAAGCAGGACAAGTTGTTTTATTCACCACTTATCTGAGTTTGACAAAATATGGTAGGAAAGGCATTAGACAGTTATCTGACAGATGTAGACGGATTTATGCACTGTGTGACGATATACGAATAATCCATACAGGGAAAAGAGCAAGCAACGAGTGTAAGGACTATGCAGAAGCATTAATTCGACAAATGTGAGACTAATAACCCATTTTGCTATTTTGATAGACAAAATCATGGCAGAAGGTCCCGGATATGGTTGGATCAGCAGTCAGCCAGGGTATCCCCCTCTTCGAGAGCCAGGTCAAAATAGGGACAACTACGTAAGGGCTCAAATATCCTCCCAGCATAGGCTTCAGGTCTAGCCAGGCCCCTGCCGCTAGCCCCCAGCCTGTCCCTCGGCCTGCTAGCGCCGCTAGCCCCCAGCCTGTCCCTTGGCCTGCTAGCCCCCAGTTTGGACCAGGTCCCCAGCCCGCTAGCGCCGCTGGCCCCCAGCCTGTCCTTTGGCCTGCTAGTGTTGCTAGCCCCCAGTCTGACCCTGATCCTCGACCTGCTAGCGCCGCTAGCACCCAGCCTGTCCCTCGGCCTGCTAGCGCCGCTAGCCCCCAGCCTGTCCCTTGGCCTGCTAGCCCCCAGTTTGGTCCAGCTCCCCAGCCCGCTAGCGCCGCTGGCCCCCAGCCTGTCCTTTGGCCTGCTAGCGTTGCTAGCCCCCAGTCTGACCCTGATCCTCGACCTGCTAGCGCCGCTAGCCCCTAGCCCGGCTCCCCGGCCTCTGGAGAGGTCGCCAAGCCCGGCTCCCCGGCCTCTGGAGAGGTCGCCATGCCCGTCCTCCCAGTTCTCCCACCGCTCCTCGCTTCCTCAGCCCCAGTGTTCCCCGGCTCCCTGGCCCCCTGTCTCCTTGGTTCCCCGTGCATGTGCTTCCCCGACATCCACCTCTTCCTCCACTCCAGTCCCTCTACCCCTTTCTCCCTCAATAAACCTTCCCTCCAAACGTTGCATTTGGGTCCTCTCTGTCCCCACACCACACAACCTCGAAACAGGAGGAAGAAGTCACAGAAATGTATAGGATAGTTTAGAAGGAGGATCCATGTGCCAGGGTGTGCTATTATGCATTTAGATGCACATGTTGAACTGAGTTGTCACCAGACCTTATCCGAATTGTGATAACCTTGACTTGATGATTGATGGAGTGACAATGTTGAAGGTGTGACTTTCTAGTCACAAAGGGGGGAATGTTGAGTAAGAATGTATCATTTATCCAACTTAATACATTTCATTTATCCAGAATGTATCATTTATTCAATGTATCATCTATCAGTATGTTATGCCTTATGTTTTTCAGACAGTTTGTGTAAGCATGTAACATCCCTAGGTAGATCTGAGTGTTAAACTGAACTTTGAGGTGCCACTCTACTCGAAGTTGACAGGACCAAGAGATATGACCCTCTCATAAGCGTTCAGTGGAATGTGTGTAATAGGGATGGGTCAAAAAGGGAATGCAACTAAAAGCATATGCATTTGAGATTTATTGTAGGACTTAGATATTACTCGGTGGGAGAGGAGAAAAGAACGTATACCCAGATATTATATCATTTTGGGGCCTTATATCTATGCTAGAAGATATGCAGATGGAGACATACAGTAGATCTCCATACCTGTGACAGAACATAACTCTGGGAAGTGCCTGACCCGAGAGTTTTTTGGTGTCTTATAACACATAAATGTCTTAAATATTTTATGACTACGAAATAGTACCCTCAAATAATGTGTCTTTACAGTTAACTGACAATAAAGATGAATTAATGTTTTTAAGAAGAACAGAAGAATTAGGATTTTAAGGGAGTATAATATTACAGGAACGGGGTTTTTTAGACGGTCGTAAAAGAAAACATCAAACAAGAGATTTACACCAGTAGAACTAATTAATGGCCACATTAAATTGAAAAATAGGCAGGTATCTCTGGGGAGAGCCCAGGGCTATATAATGAGAAGCCTTACCGGTCTGCTAAGGCATGCTCGTGTTTGTCTTGCTTTGACAATAAACTCTATTGCATCGATCTCTGATCGACTCCAGTAACTTCTTTCGAACTCCAAGTGTTATCTACCAGCAATACTTGTTAAGTATTGACGACAGATCTGGACTTCCAGCGGGCCTGAGCGTTTTGTCCCTCTACACTGCATAGGAAGAGACAGACTACTCTGCTTACTGCTTCAGAGAAGACTCTGTGTTGGTGCGAGGAGTCTCCAAATATATATCTGCAATTGCTTTTGGTTTGGTAATAAAGGTCTCGAAACTTAAGGCACTGTCTCATCTGATCTCATCAACGGACCCGGTGAAGTCGGCGTACTTCAACATGTTACACGTTCTTACTTAGGGAATATAAGCAAGATATACGAATGGCATCAGATTATGAACAGGCAAATACAGAGAGACATTTATCCATTAAACGGCATTTCAGAACGATGGCATGTAATACTTATTTTGTCCATTTGGGGGAGCTCTGGTTCCATGAGGATAGCTTTGATTAATCCAAAAACAACCCCGTTGCTCAGGATCTGGGGAATTTAGTGATTTAACATTAATTCGAGCTGGAAAATTAATTGAGTAGTAGGATGACATTTCTTTATCATATCCTTTCTAAAGGAAGTGTCATAAAGTGTTGGGAAAAAAGCATTGGTTACAACATAAAATGAGGCAATGGTGACCTTGCTGAAAATTAAAACACTGCAAAATTAACTTATTTAGATTCTTTTCAACAACAATATCAACAACAACTTGGTAACATAACTACTCAAATGGAGTGGAGAGACCGAGTTAAGTAACTTAAAGATTATTTAATTAAATAAGGTAATGCTTTGAGTTTTGAGGAGACAGTACTCTTTGTTTACACAAAGAGTTCAGGGCTGTCCTCTGGTGTCCTGGAGTTTCTCACGTCTGGGCGTGAAGAGGAGAATATCCTTTGATGTGAGGTAATTAACAAAGAGGGAGGTCAGTTGCCATGGTTACATGTGTGGGGGGGCAGTTTAGGGTTTCCTGCCCTCTTTCCAAAAGAGTTCTGATAGGCTGTTTGTAATCTCTGGTTAGTGTTTCTTTGTCATTTTAACAGTCAGGCACCGAGCCTTATCTGGCTGCGGCACCAGAGGTGGCAAATATTATGATCAAACTGCCCACAAACAGCAAACCTTTCACTTCTTCCTTTGGGGTCTCTTCAGCCGTCTGTTGAGAGTTGATATCTCACCCCTCCCTCTTTATCTCAGAGAGAGAGAGAAGGAATTTTGAGTCTCCCAAATTATTTGATATAAAATGCACAAATCCACACTGTTTGTTCACAAAACAGTCTAGGTTTCTATGTTTTGGGGAACAGAGATCCTCTCTCGGCCTTGAATGAACATTCCAGAAGAGAAGAGGAACAAAAAGAGAGGAAAACACCAAAACAATCTCACACCTCTGACCTAAACCCTAGTAAATGTGGACAGACTAACATAAGGGGTATAGGAGAGCAAAGGTTAAGGATAAAAACACAATACATATATCTACAAGCCATAATGAATCGTAGTAATAATAATAATATTAAAAGATCATACATAAGATTAAATGTAAGAGGACACAATTTTCTGCCATAACACTAAGCACTGAAAAAATATGCCCCCATCCTGATGGAAACACCTATAGTGCATGCATAAGCGCATATATGTCCCCTTTTGGGGATTTCAGTATATGTTCACCCTACATTAACAGCATGGATACAGAGCCTTTCTCAATTTTGCGTGGTTTGCTTCATATCTGTACAAAGGCATAGTAGTTTTTTGTGAAAACAATCTAATCTTGTTGTGTGTGTGTGTGTATATATATATATATATATATATATATATATATATATACACACAACAAGATTAGATTGTTTTCATAAAAAACTACTATGCCTTTTGATAAAAAACTACTATGCCTTTGTATATATATATAAAAATTTTTGTGGCTTTGAACAAACACCATTTCTGACAAGCCCTAGATGTTCACTGGCTGAACATCACGGCCAAAGGCAAGTTGAGTGGTCACAATGAACTCAGACTTGTCTGTAATAACAGCGGGAGAGAGAGGATCGAACACTGTAGAACTTCTTAGGAATGGAGATTACAGCTTTTTATGGGAGCTGCAGTTTTTTTTCTGTACTAACAAAGTAATGGTAAAACTTAAAATCATGGTTTTAACTAATCATAGCAACTGCTGTAGTGGATGTTGTGGATATAGTTGTTAATTTTAATGATTTATTACTGTTATGTTTTTATATAACATAAAAGTACTGTATAAATAAAATGTATTATTATTATGTTGATTTGTCTTATAGAATATGGAAAGTGACCCTCAGGAAGGCACTAAATTTATTCAGAAAAGAACTGATGAAAGAAATGTTGAATGACAGATTGCATTAACAGAAGCTAATGGCACAGAGGCTATAATCAGAAATGACGTTGTGACTTTAGGTCTTTATCATCTCTTACTTATCTTTTACTGGCCACATTCCTCTAAATAGTGAGTCTAGGTTTAAAAGTTGTAACAAAAACCAACTTTGCCACAAGACTACTTCACACACATCTCACATGATAATGGCATGACAGACTACATTACGTCTTACCAGAGAATACCCTAGTACCACAACTCAGGAACTTTCTTTACTGGATATTTTAACAAAGAAGGGTATGGTGTTAATACCCATTGTGCACACTTAAAGTCATTATTATCATAAAATTGATTCTGCTTGTTAAATTGTTATTTATATAATTTGGAATACAAGTTTAAAAAGTGGTGTGTCAGCTAGCTCGGCTGTCGTGTGTGTGCAGTATAATTAGGAGCACTTTACATCACTGGAAGTGTAGTTCCATGTCAGCCATATAGCGTGTAGAACAATTACCCAACCACTATTCAGGATGCACATGCATCAAGGTGTGTACATTATGTGACTGTGGCCGTATGTGTGTGTATGTGTTTGTGTGTGAGCGTGTGCACTGGCCTTTGTGAGAGCATTTCTATGTGTATTTACATATGTGGGATCGCCGATGTGCAATTCAGATGACTAATTTGCCAGCTGGCTTCTCTCGTCACTGAGCCAACTCACCAATGATGATTGACATTTAACACCAGAGTGACTGCATGATTGGTCACCTCACAGCTTGAAGATTGGCCATTGCCAACACACGCACACAGTGGTTGGTTATGTTATTCATTTGTTAGAGCCATGATCTACTGGTTAACTTTTAACCACTGAGAAATGTAACCAACTCAAAATCAGGGGCTCAGAGTGCTGATCAATATCAGCATCTTTGGCATATTATGAACACACTTGCTACATGATGGTACACATTCAGAGGTTTCTTGTAACCTTTCTTCTTGTTGAGTTTGACTGACTCTGTTTTTCTCACTCCCTGCTGGCAGCATCATTGCCCAACTTTACTGCCTCATAAGGTTAACCATTTGCCAATTCTTCCATCCATCCATCGTCAGCCACTTATCCTGGGTACAGGGTCGCGGGGGGCTGGAGCCAATCCCAGCTGACATCGGGCGAAAGGCGGTCCAGGGTACACCCTGGACAGGTCGCCAGTCCATCGCAGGGCCACACATAGACAAACATCCAGTCACACTCACACTCACACCTAAAGACAATTTAGGGTCACCAAACAACCTAGTCCGCATGTCTTTGGAAGGTGGGAAGAAGCCAGAGCACCTGGAGAGAACCCACGCAGACACAGGGAGAACATGCAAACTCCACACAGAAAGGCCGGAGCATCCGGGGTTTGATCCTGGGACCTTCTTGCTGTGAGGCAACAGTACTCATTTGCCATTTTTTCTCAATACAAAGGCAAAACCTATCAGCAGCAAACGTTTGGCTGTGTAGTCACAATATTTACATGCAATGGCCAATGTTGTAGCTCACATCAGTTGGATTTTCACTTTTTATTAAGTCAATATTGTCTGTCATTAATTTAGGGCAGGGAGTTTGTGGGAAGGAAATTAACAATGCACCATGTCCATGTTGTGGCATAGACCAACATGTGGCTCGACTAATTCCTCTGGGCTTCATTGTGTCTCCAGCCTTTAGGTTATGGAAGCAAAATAGTGGGAAATATTCAACATATCGCACATCACAATTAACCCTAGGCTGTTGGTTCCAAAATATTTTGGTTCAAATTTTATTTACACATACTTTCTTGAAACGGTTTAAATCGACAAATAATCTTAATATTTGAGGAGGGTCACTGATCGTTACGATATAGTGTCGGAATATATTTTCATATACCAGCCAGCATAAATAGTCAGCTGTGCATGTGGATTAATATCACATGGATTGAGGCTACAGGTTACCAGCAAATGTGACAAGTGACAAGTACGGTATTTGTAAAACAGTCCATGCTCCCACTTTCCTTATCCAGCTGCTTTCCTGTCACAGTATTTAATGGTTTCCAACTTGGAAATGTTGTTCATGGCAACCTCCAAGTGGTAATTATGAGTGGGATTCTCATGTTCTTCTGAACGCTCCGATATCAACTGTAATTTATCTTGTATACGACTTATTTGCAGTCAACAGCTATCAACATAATAAGAAAATGTTGGTATTTGATGTATCTATCTATATTCTCTTGTCTAACCAAATTCTCATTGCTCGAATTGGCATGTAAATGTACTTAATAGAATTGAAGGTAACAATATAGGGAGCAGCTACCAGGTAGAGTAGACTATTGGTAAAGAGTAGGTAAAGTTTCAGTTGACCAAGATTTTCTTTGGTTGACTACGGCCCTACTTCAGACAAAGTGAGGCCAGCTGTATCCAGTGTTTGTGCTAAGCAAAACTAACCGGCTGCAGGCTTGAGCTAGTTAGCGTACAGAAATGAGAAGGGGTATCGATCTTCTTATCAAGCTCTCAACAAGAAAGCAAGTGCATTTCCCAAAATGTCAACTATTCCTTTAAGGTATGGGAAAGACTGTGGTCTTGGTTCATTATTAAAAAACTCAAATATGATTGAAGCAAAAGATAGGACGTGTTTAATTTATCAACATTTAACAGAAACCATTGCTTTAACCAAAGTCGTTTTGTTGCCTAAACCTATATAATGCAGGACTCAGGGTGTGAACCCTAGTATCCTGTGTTTACAGTCCTGGCCTGGCCTGGGTTATTTCTAAATGACAAGGTTGCCAATATATACACGACATTTCTGAAAATGAAAACACTTCTTAACTAAAGACCATAACTAAAGGTGATTAAACTCAAATTTAATATGAACTTGCTAAATGTACTTTTACTATCAATTCAGCTGTAAATCAGTACAGTAGATAAAAATTAATTCACTGAGTAAACCACTCTGATTTTAAGTAACACTGGCATCTGCATGTTAGGATATCGGATGGACAAATTCTTGAGAATCTTTCCCATCACTACCTTTTATTCCACATGACGTGAACATCCCCCAGAATCCTCATTAGTTTAATATTTTAAAAGGGAACTTCCTGGTTTACATCACCCCATTCAGTAGGCTAAAACCTTCATTCCTCTCTAAGCCACATTGGAATACTAATCATTTCTCCTGGTTGATCTGAGGTTTTATAAAGAACATGTATTTCACAAAAAATGTGATTACATTCCATCTATTCATCCATTGATTCCTAGTTTCATTCCTCAATCCCTTTAAAGTAGTTTGTCGAAGTCGGTGGTCAGGGTATATTCAACACCTGTTGAGGAATATTACACATCTCAGGGGCATTCCATTTGACATTCCTCCCTTACCCTGCAGAGAAAGAAAATCTGGTAATATTCATCCATCCATTTCCATATAACATCTTCCCTCACGCTCTGTCCCTTTCCCATCTGTGCATGGAGATCTAAATCTGTTTACATCCACCTGTTCTTTTCCAGCCTTCCCTCTCTTCCCTGTCTCCATCGCTCTTCTCTTTCCCTCATGCAATCTGTCCAGGACTCTAAATGTGTTTACATTCCCCTGTCTGTTCGTCTTAACTTGGATGGAAACATACCTAACATCTTTCCTTGTCTTGATTTAATACCTTTCATATTTGCTTCTAAAACAAAGGGTAACAGCCTAGCTGTGGTCATACCTGGTTTATGTCTGAGGGACAAAGACGCTCTCCCTCATCCCTTCGTCGCTTACACGCACAAATACAAATGTGTACTCAACAAACTGTGCAGCACGCACACATACATGCATGCAGACAGAAAAACATCAGACTGCCCGTGGACGAGTGGCTGAATGTTCCTGACAGGGCTGTCTCAGAGGGAAATATAAGAGAGGGCGGGGGCAGAGACTGGAGGGAAGGAATGATAGAGAAAGAGAGAGGAGTAGACGTGATAGAGTCGAAGATGGTGGAAACGAGAGGCAGTGAGAGTGACAAGGGGAGGCAGAGGGGAAGGGAGAAGGAGTCACAGTGACATGAGGGAAAGAGTTGCAGTTGGCAGACAGCAGCTGGAGGGAATGATCATCTCAGCTGACACATCATTTTAGATCACTGCAGAGCAGAGGGACAGATGGAGGTAGGGTGGGATGGAGAGTGAAAGAAAGGAACATGTGTCATGGTTTTGGGCTTGTGTTTTGTTATTTCCTTTATTTTGAAAGTATCATTCCTCACGTGTCCTATGTTACTTTTCTTTCTTCCTTTTGTCTGTTTTTCTACCGTTTCTACTGTTTGTTTGTCTGCCCCGCCCTTTTTAGTTTCACCTGTGTCTTGTTATCCGCCCCTCTCTCCCCTTTGCTTCTCTTGTCTTTCGTCAGTTGTCTTCTAGTCATGCATACCAACCCATTTCTTGTGTTCGCTTCTGTTCTTTTGGATTATCTGCCTTACTTATTTAGACTTCTTGGATTTTGTATTCTTGCCTGCTACCCTTTGGAGATTTTTGCTTTTCGGCTGCTTGACTAGTTTGACCCTTACCTACCTTCACCTTTGCCGGTGTTCACTTTTATTTTATTATTAAAGATCATAGTACTGAACCTGCTCTGTCTTGGTTTTCTGCGTCTGGGTCCTATCCCTTGTGTTCCTGTGTCCCTGCTTGAACTGAACCCTGACAATGTTGTTAGATAACAGAGAGGAAATAAGAGGTGAAATAAGTGTGAGAGGAATATAACGGCAAGAGAGAGAGATGGAAGAAGTCAGGGAAATGATGGAGAGTAACGTGGTGCTAAGATGGAGGCTGAGGAATGAAGGGAGTTTGGTTTGAGGGTTGCAGGTCGGTAGGAGGTTAAGGGAGAAGGGGAAAGGAGACAGAAAGGCAGGGGGAAAATTTGAAGAGAAGAGGTGTGTGAGAATGAGGCAGAAGATAAAAAGAAAAAGAAACAGACAGGATATGGTGGTTGAATATGTATGAGAAAGCATGTGGCATGAGTAAAATCAATTTCATAGAATTATGACATTTAAATGACTGTCTCCTCTCATCTCACTTGATTGCCGCACTTACCCATAAAACAATTAAAATGTAGTACACAAATGTATTTGTGTTTTTTAACATTTTATTTACACATTGCCTATGCAAATGTCTGAGGCAATGCAAAGGATTCAAAGAGGACAATGTGCTGCAGACATACAGCGTGCAGAGGACAGAGTTCACCATCCTAATGGAGGAACGAGTGGTAATGTAGTTTTTACAGTTTCAGCCATTATTTTCTATTCGCCAAGAACAGAGTAGCTGTTTGCTCGTGTTCCTTGCCCCGTCTGACTTTAATAAACAAGTAAATTCTTTATAAATTCCATTAAGTTTGGGAAAAAGTCCTGATAGGATTACATCTTCCACATTTGCAGAAATCATTCATATTCCACAGCCACAATTGGGTAGAAGTTTTAAGATGTTCAATATCCTTGAGGTTTAAAGAATTATTTTTTTTTTTAACATTTTGCTACCGGTCAAGCTTGGGCCTGACTACATAGGCTCAAATTGAGTTTAGGATGGAGTTTCAGGAAAATTCAGTGTTAATAAAAAAAGTTTTATTCATACTGTTCATTCAAGTCCAGCCCCTCCTCGTTCCTCCAACCTTTCACTCATCCAATCACTGCCTGACTTTCTGGCCTGATGAACTGGCCCTTTTCCTCATTCTCATATGGCGCTCATCTATGACGCACTCAGCACCTTTCCATCTCCTGTACCTTCCACCTGATGATTCAAGCTTCCCCACTGGGGCAGGCTCACACTCTCCTGCAGTGTTCAGCCAGAATCGGAGTCTGTGTCTTCTCTCAGTAAAATAATTTTGCTCTCATCTCATTCATGGCTGGCAAATCTCTTCAGTTGGCAGGGCTGAACTATGAATGAAACTACTCCAATCCTATTGGTGTTGCTAGAACGGTAGCGTGTGACGGCGTAACCGGAGGCGTATATAAGCACGGCGGCACACAGGACACATTAGCCCTTTTCTATGAAGCCAGGCACTCCAGGCGGGGTGAGGGGTGGCGGACCGACGCAGAGAAGCAGTTAAATGCTTTCTCAAGGGCACAACAAGTTTGGGGATTGAAACAGTGACCTTCCAGTAATTACCCATCTCCTCCCAGCTAGAGAACCTTTCCTTAAGTAAAATAATTTATTGCAACAAAACAAGACTTTAGCACTCTTCATTTTAAATGGTAAAGACATGTAATATTTTAGAAAGAAAATACAAATTGGTAGAAAATCTGATTATTAAAGAGGTGGTATTATGCTTTTTCCCTCTCCTTTATTGAGTTCATATATCTTTTTTGTGTATGTAGGTTGTAGGAGTGTATGTATAGGTTTGCAAAGTGAAAAAGCCTAAAGTCCAGCCCAAAGGGAGTTCCCATCTCCCACAGAAAACACTGCTCTGAACTGCCTGAAAACAGTTTGTTTGTAGTCCAGCCGTTTCCCTTTCATCCCTGTGATATCACAGGGATGAAAGCAAAATGCGTGTCATATAACGCTCGCCAAGCGGTTAGTCCAACACGCCCTCAAAAACACCGGTGGAAAAACACCGAGCTGCAGCACACACCTCTCCTCTCCCTTCCAAACACTAGCTACCCTCCAGGCAGTCCATAGACAGAAAGTTGTTACTGTGATGTAGAGGAAGAGCTCAGTTAAAACATTATGGATGGAAGATACTTTTGTTACAGATTAATAACTCACCACTCTGAAACTCTTGCTCTAGTCCATGTTGCTAAGCTGTTAAGGGGATATACAGCTGAACCAAAGCCGTGTTTACCGGCTTCTCACTGACCCACCCTTCTCTGCTTCTGATTGGGCTTCTGCGCATGTGCAACTCCCAACAAAGACAAGCAAGATGTATCATTCTATAGCTAAAACAAAGCGTTCAACACACAGGGTGAAAAGAGGAGCTGCAGCAATGTGCAGTATGACAAAAATATGATGTTTTTTTTGAAAATTTAAACCATGTAAACCTGTTCTGGTACAACCCCTAAATAAGATTTTGAACCTGAAAATGAGCATAACACCACCTCCTTTAAATTGTTAAATTCTGTAGTTCCCCTTCGAGGGAACTCGAACTGCGTCCGTGATGACACTATAGGAATGCCTCTGGGCGTGGCAGGGCTGAACTATGAATGAAACTACTCCAATCCTATTGCTGTTGCTAGAACGGTAGCGTGTGACGGCGTAACCGGAGGCGTATATAAGCAGGCCGGCACACAGGACACATTAGCTTTTTTCTATTCAGCAGGCACTCTGAGTATGTTTGGAAGCTCTACTATCGAGAAAGTTGTTGTCTTACCTGGAAGTCCTGACGAAGCAGTAGAGACCATGTCTAGTAATCAGTTCCGACAATGTGTTTTTCCATGCCCACGCTACATCGCTGCTGGGGAGACTCATGAGATGTGTGTTTCCTGTCTGGGGATGTCGCACGCCCAGGTAGCTCTTGAGGGGGCTACCTGCGGCCATGGCGAGGCCCGGTCCCTGAGGGTGCTGAGGTCTCATGCGGCTCTCTTTCGGAAGACAGTCGGATGCGCTCTCCCCGTGGCTCAGGCCCCGCGGTTGCTGAGGCGTTGCGGCGGCTACGGTCATGGGGATCGCAGCGTGATATCTCTGAGGGCGTCGGGACGGCTGAGGCATTTTTCCGGTCCTTGTCTGCTGACTCCGCCTCCTCTCTTCCCCGTTCGGGAGCCCGTTCTCGGCTTCTCCCGCCCGAGGTATGAGTTTGGAGAGGCTTGCACAGTCTGATTCTGAGGAGCTAGACGTGCTTAGCATCATGGAGGATGCATCAGTCCTCGCCCAGCTATGAGAGGTGGGGCAGGAGCCGCGGGCCGGCAGTAACCTCAATGAGCTTTTCTGCAGCCTGAGCGCCACCCCCGCGTCGATCCTCGCCATTCTTTCCCACAATGAGTTGTGTAAATCATGGAACAGACCCAAAAAAAAAAAAAAGAGCTGCTCTGCACAGCAGACTGCGTCCCCTTTGCAGGACTACAGCAGCGTGACAGAAACTAAGCAGCACGGCTTTGGAACGATACCTCGGGTAGAGGAAACGCTCGCGAGCTATCTTTCTCCCACCCTCGCATCATTCCTTCAGACGCCGGCGCTCCCCACCAAGCCGTGTCGGACAACATCCGCTTTGGTGGGCAAGGCCTACATGGCAGCGGGTCGAGCTGGTGCAAGCCTGCACACGATGGCCACCTTGCAGGCATACCAGGCCGATCTTCTCAAAGACTGTGACCTAGGGGGAGGTCCCTCTGAGGAGGATCTGACTGAGCTCCGTACAGCTATGGACTTAACACTCTGTTGCCAAGGAGACGGCCGATTCCATTGGCTGCTCCATGGCAGCATTGGTGGCTACGGAGCGCCATCTGTGGCACAACCTCTCGGGCATCAAGGGGAAGGAGAAGGCTTTTCTCCTGGATGTGCCCCTCTCTCCTACTGGCCTGTTTGGTGAGGCAGTGGTTGCTGTCATCAGCAGGTTTCAGCACGCCAAAACGCAGGGAGAGGCGTTTGAGCCCTCGGCTAGCTCCTACCGCCCGAGCCAGAAGCGAAGCGTCGCGCACAGCCCCCCGAGAAGATGGGTTTGAGGACCTTCATTCAGTCTTGGCGGGCTCAGGGAAGAGGTCCTGAGGTTTCGAGTAGGGGGGCCCACCCGAGAGAGACTGACCGAGGTCCCCATCCCTCGTGGCAGCTCCGGCAACAGCCTCTGTTTTCCCGGCGTGTTGGCGCTCGGGACACGCTAGCCGCCAGCGAGCTCTCACCAGTCTGCCCGCCTCGAGGGGTTGCAGCTGGAAAACGATCGGGCTCACACACCGTGGGTTGCTGGCGAGTTTTCCCTGGCAGTCCTCCGTTTCAGGGTGCCACCGGTGACCTACGCATAACACCGGCCACCAGCCCCGAGGCTGCGTCCGATTTTGGATCTGTGGTCCCTGAACCAATCTCTGAGGAGATTCAGGTTCAGGATGCTCACCATCCCCACCATCATCAGTTTCGAGGATTGGTTTGTCACGATAGATCTGCAAAGACGCTTATTTCAGTCTCTATCCGTCCCTCTCACAGGAAGTTCCTGAGCTTTGCCTTCAGGGGCGCGGCTTACCAGTATCAGGTTCTTCCGTTCGGCCTAGCACTCTCTCCCCGCATGTTCACCAAATGCATGGATGCAGCTCTGGCCCCGCTGAGGCTCCAGGGCATCTGCATATTGAAGTACATCGACGACTGGCTCATCCTGGCCCAGTCTCGGGAGTTAGCGGTCCGGCATCGAGATGTCTTCCTCGCCCACCTTCAGCGTTTGGGGCCTCGGCTCAACGCAAAGAACGTTCCTCTGACCAGTCTGCCCGCCTCGAGGGACTACGTTCCTAGGGGTGGTGTGGGACTCAGCGACGATGCGGGCCCACCTGTCTCCCGCACGCGTCGAGTCCATTTTGCCTCAGTGACCAGAGTGCAGTTAGGCCGCGCCATCACTGTAAAACAGTTTCAGAGGGTGTTGGGTCCCCTGGCAGCAGCGTCCAGTGTAATATCTTCTGGACTACTGCACATGAGAGCCCTGCAGTGGTGGCTAAAATCCAAGGGATTCTCCCCAAGGGGAAATCCGCTCCGTCTGATACGGGTTACGAGCAGGTGCCTTCGTTCCCTGTCTTTATGGAGGAAATCTTGGTTCCTGTCCCAAGGTCCCGTGTTGGGAGTGATCTGTTGCCGAACAATTATTTCAACAGACGCCTCACTCACGGGATGGGGCGCGATCATGAATGGTCGCTTTTGCGAGAGGCTCCTGGCAGGAGCATCATTTCTCCTGACACATAAATTGCCTGGAAATGTTGGCGGTATTCAGAGCCCTGAGGAGTTTCTGCCCGCTCTCCGCGGTCGCCACGTCCTTGTCAGAACCGACAATCCGGCAGTGGTGGCCTATTTGAATCACTGGGGCTCTGCGCTCGCGGAGGATCTGATGTGCATACTGGCACGTCAGATCCTCCTGTGGTCCCTGCAGAGACTGCTGTCCCTCAAAGCGATGTACGTCCCTGGGACTCAGAATCAGGGAGCAGACCTGCTGTCGAGACAGGGGCTGAGGCCCAGGGAATGGAGACTCCTGGTGGAGTTATTATGCGAAAAGTTCGGCCCCATAGACGTGGACTTGTTTGCGTCTCGAGAGACTACGCACTGTCCCCTGTGGTTCTCCCTCCCGCCCCCAGCCCCGCTAGGGCTGGATGCCATGGTGCAGACATGGCCAAGGCTGCGTCTGTATGCTCTTTCCCCCGTTGCTCTGCCCCCGGGGGTTCTGGAGGGGGTCCGTCAGCCTACTGTCAGTAGCACCGTGTCTGGCCGGCCCGAGTGTGGTTCTCGGACATAATATCGCTCCTAGAGGGCCCACCCTGGCAGGTCCCTCTGAGGAGAGACCTGCTGCCCCAGGCGGAGGAACAGGCCTTTCCCGGTGCCCCGTCCTGTGGCAGCTATGGGTCTGGCCCCTGAGGGGCCGCAGTTCCTAGAGGCGGGCCTGACGACTGGAGCAGTCGAGACGCTGCTCAGCTCCAGAGCCCCGTCCACGAGAAGGATGTACGGCCTGAAGTGGAATGTGTTAAAATGCCACCTCTTGTAGAGAACGGGCGGTGGACCCAGTTACCTGCTCGGTAATTATGATACTGGAGTTCTCCAGCACCGTTTCTCCGCGGGCCTCTCCCCGTCCACGCTCAAAGTATATGTGGCTGCCATTGCAGCATTTCACGCCCCTCTGAGTGATGGGCTGATTGGGGAGGCTTCCACTGGTCGTGTGCTTCCTCCGTGGAGCACGGAGGATGAGACCCGTGACTCGTTCCAGGGTTCCCACCTGGGACCTGGCAGTGGTTCTCAAAGCGCTGGCTAAGGCCCCCTTCGAACCCCTGGAGTCGGCTGAGGCCAAGCACCTGACCCTTAAGATGGCCTTCTCCTCGCTATCACCTCTCTGAGGAGGGTGGGGGATCTCCAGGCACTTTCGGTTTTTGGAGTTTGCCCCGGAGACGGTCAGGGCCATCCTGCACCCTTGTCCAGGCTATGTCCCTAAGATTCCGGCAAGCTTGGCAGGGTCCACGGTGCTGCATGCGTTTCATCCCCCACCTCATGTGACGGCGGAGGACAGGAGACTTCATCTGCTCTGCCCTGTCAGAGCTCTGAGTATTTACATTTCCCGGTGGAGGAAAGCAGACCAGTTGCTGGTGTGTTTCGGGTCCCCCAAGGCTGGGCTCCTCGCTTCTAAACACACCATCAGCAACTGGATCGTTCAGACTATTTCCCTGGCCTATCAGGTGCACGGTTTGCCTTCACCTATGGGCGTAAGGGTGCACTCTACTCGAGGAATGGCAGCTTCTAGGGCCCTCCTCGCAGGGGCGTCGCTCCAGGATTTGTGTGACGCGGCTGGCTGGGCCACCCCTCACACTTTCATCCAGTTTTACAGTCTGGACCTTTCTTCTGCACCCGGCACCCGTGCGCTCTCCTCCTAGTCGTGCCGTCAGGTTCTGCACGCTGGGGGCAGGCGGGGTTTTGGCGCGGCCTAAGTGGGTATCTCGTTCCCATAGTATTGTCACCGACGCAGTTCGAGTTCCCTCAAAGAGGAACGTCTCGGGTTACGTATGTAACCCTTGTTCCCCGAGAAGGGGAACGAGACACTGCGTTGGTCCGCCACACCTCACCCCGCCTGGAGTGCCTGGCTTCATAGAAGAGGGCTAATGTGTCCTGTGTGCTGGCGTGTTTATATACGCCTCCGGTTACGCCGTCACACGCTACCGTTCTAGCAACACCAATAGGATTGGAGTAGTTTCATTCATAGTTAAGCCCTGCCACGCCCAGAGGCATTCCCATAGTGTCGTCACCGACGCAGAGTCTCGTTCCACTTCTCGGGGAACAAGGGTTACATACGTAACCCGAGACGTTTCACCATTGGTCTTTTGAAATAACATGGAGCTCAACTGCAGCATAATCATCAGCTCTTGCATTCTTTCTTAATTTCGGTTTTCCTTTTATTTAAAAAAATAAATGGCATCTTCACATTTATTACAAAATTGACTTTACTGGAAGAAGGGCTGACCGAGACTAAAGATTTTCGACTAGTAATCATTAGTTTAAACCATTAGTCAACTAGTCGTTGCACATTTGACATTAATTTAATGATTTTAAATAAATATTTTTGGAATTGTCAGAAAATGGTTTAAGTTCCAGGGCTGAGAAAGAATGTTATAAGTAACATTGTAACATTACAGAGAAATACATAACTGTAATAATGAGCCTTTAAAATAAACATTTTACAAGCAGCACAAAGCGAGTCGCCTGTCAACGACAAGCGGTAATGATTCTGAATGTGTGGGAACAACTAGCAAGGAGACCGAACATTTTGTTGATTGATTTAAGCTCCTCTCCCGCTTGACGCCTCTTCTGTCCCTACCATCGTCCCTGGAGTCAGAGTCCTAAATGGCGCCGCTGTAAATCACCTCACTAATGTTTTCCCTGTCATCAAACTGGCTTCCCTTGGTCTCAGATGCTGTGTTCGGTCCTGTTTCACTGGGAGGCTACTGAGCTTGCTTCTGTTGCCCGCTTGTCTGGCGTCAGTTCAGGTGCTCATTCCGTCGCTGCTCCCCAGCAGCAATCCCAACAGGGTCCCCCAGCCCAGGTCGGAAAACCTCTTCTTGCAGTGGCTCAAAGCTCCTGTGCTAGAGGTGTAAACATCAACACCCCCCAGTACTCCAAGCTCCAAGTCCGGGTAGTCAGCTAATAGGATTGCTAACTGTTACATTCTCCCCCCCTCCCCCCTGCTGGTCATGATGTACAATTCTAGATGATGGGGACTCATTTGTCTGTTTTTTCCCTCAGGTGTTTTAGGTCTGGGTGACGAGGGGAGAAACTCATAAGAGGGGGCTGGGTCCTTGGCTCTCGCTCTGGTCCACCTTCCAGCCATGGCAGCAGCATTCCTCTGAGACTGCGACTAATTTGTATTTCTTTGATTATTGTTCTTTTCTTATATTTCTGATGGGACAGAGCAGTGTGCGCAGGTAAGTGACCTCTGTGTTCAACAGTACCGTTTCCCAGTGACGAGGCACAGCTCTGGAATGGAATTTGAGGTTATAGGTTGTTGTTTTTTTCCTGCAACTAAGTTTGTCGACTAAGATTCTTCCCATCAACTAACCGTTTAGTCGACTATTAGGAGGCTAATAGCAAGCATTAGTCACATACCAGAGGAAACGTCTTGGACATACATCTGTTTTCTCTGAGCCAACCTTTTTAAAATGAAGTTAAATTAAGTATCTTTTAAGTTAACTTTTGTGCAAAAGACTTCTATAATGCCCCTTGAAACATAAAGCATATTGACAGCACAATAGTTTGTTTTTGTCAGGGAAACAATATGACAGTATGAAAACAGCATAGTTGAGAATTGTAGGCTACTTTAGTATAACTACAGTGAGTCATCACTCATGACAAAACAAATGTTTTTAAGTGCTGCTGATAGTTGGAAGCTGCATTTGTATATTATACTTACTGTAGCTATACACAGGTTTCATGCTATAGAGGGTGTCTGAATCCAGTCCTAACTTAACAGATCAATAAGCCTACAGACAAATTACTACAGGACACTGCTGAATATATTATAGGAAACCATCTGGAAAACTTGTGGTATTTGCAATAATTAAAATAAAAGATATAGCTGGTGACAGGGACCAGGAGAGGTGGCCAATGTGGGGAAAAAAAGCAACACACATAATGTACCCCACCCACTTGGGAGTTGCTTCAGCATTCTCAGCAGCTTTGTGGTTGTCTATGTGGGCGACGACAATCTGCACAGAAGCAGCAATCAGCAATGACCAGTGAAAACCGTCCTCAAACTTAATAATGAAATTCAGACATTACATAGCATGTTTTTATGAGCAGAAAATCTGCGTATAAATGTGCGTGAAACAAATCTACAACTTTTCAAAAAGTTTTTTTATTATCTGTTGAAAAACATAATCATAAACAAAAATGACTTAGCCAACAGTGCCCCTTGGCTCAGTCAAGTTAATTACCTGTTAGCATTTTAGATTATGGCACAGAAGTTTGCAAATTTTTTATCTTGTTGATGTTGCTGCTGTCAGCGTCATGTAGTGTCTTTTCTAATGAGGGTTGATGTGTCATGACCACAGGACCTAAGAAAGCATCTGGTCGATACGATGAGGCAGGTTGAGAGAGTGTGAGTGTAATTGCATTTTGAGTACATTGTGTGTGTGTGTGTGTGTGTGTGTGTGTGTGTGTGTGTCCATCCATTTTAGTTCTGCTTTGTTCCAGTTGAATTGTTACATAACTTTGTACTGCTATGGTGCTGTGAGCAAAGACATGCACACTGTGCATTGTCCCCCTCTCTCTCTTCTCTGACCCCCTTTCTCTTCTGTCCTCTCTGTCACACTCACAAACCACACCCACACACAGATGGTAGTTGACAAGTTGATGCAGGATCTGTGCTTGTATACATCCATATATTTACTAATGTTTAGTCAACAGAAAAAGTAGTTACCTGGATATAATTCCAGTTCTGTGAATACGTGCCTTCTTTCTTACCTTGGGTGAGATTCCACTTTCTGGTGTCTGATCACTTTTCTGTTCTGTTGATACTGGGACTATTTTTATTGTGCATATGGACCCAGCTGGTTGAGTGCATTGATCTGTGTGGTCAGTGTGGGTGCTGAGGCCTTAGTTGTTGTCCGTTAAAGAGTTGGGGAACCAAGGTAATTGGCGCACACGCATAGTCACATGACACAGTCACATGACCAGCAGGAAATAATAAGTTAGCATCTCATGCAGGGTGATAGCCAGATGCGAGTGTTCCGCCCTTCATGGAGGGAACAGGAGCACACTGACTTTTACAGATATACTGCACTGGAATTCTCCCTACTGTTTGAGTATTCTTGGAAAGTACTTGGGGTCTCATTTATTAAACTGTGTGTAGGAAAGACTCCTAAAGTTTGCGTACGTATAAAACACAGGAAGTATGTGTGCACAAAAATATTCTGATTTATTAAAGTGTGCAGTGCGCACGCACGTCCTATGCCGATTTCCCTTTTTTAAATCACAATCTACCTGAAATGTGGCGCATCTGAGCCCGCTCTTTGTTTGACCCTTTAAATGCCTATAGTTTCCTAAAAATGAACAGTGATACAACCCTCATTAATATTAATACGTATGGACTGCATGAAGATAAGGATGGCAAATTCTGAAAAAGCTAAAATATTTAACCCAGCGTGACACTGACATTCTTTTTGGGGAGGTTAAAGCAAGAAAAATTGTTGTTTGGTGGGTAAAACTCACATACACGCAGTGCTTCTGCACCAGAGGAAAGGAGGCACCGGAGATTAACCCCCATAAGCGATCTGCAAGAAGCTGCATCTCTCCTTAGTGGCTAGGCCTATATTTTTTCCATACCATATTTTCACAAGCAAGCCATCACATCCACAGGTTGGTGCACAGCATTTATTGGTCTATAATACTCAGATAATATTTTGATTTATTTTACTCAATATCATCCATTTTCTTCTGCCATGTGAGTCGCTGTTTCTCATTTCTCCAGTTCATGTTCGTACCGTACATGCCTCAGACTTTGCGTGGAGGGCCGCACATTCTCCCGTCAAGTTTGTTTTGTATAATCACAACCTTTGTGTTGAGGGTAGCATAGCATAAGCCTATATGTCATAAGTACATCAACTATTTTCTGGCAGAAAGAAACTTATACTGGAATTGCTATTAAAGACAGAAAACAATACACAAAGAGAAGCAAATGGCATGTTTACAGAACTTTACTGTTTTTGCTGCTACTAAGTGGGGATATACAATTAAATCCAGGCCTATCTGTAAACCTTAACCCAGATCTAAACAGTGATTTGTCCAAACACTGTCTTCAGAAATCAGTGCTGGTTTGGCATGATTCTACTGGAAGGAAGGAACCAACAGATATATTCCCTCTGGGATTTATGGCTACTAAATAGCAAAAGTGTACTAGTGGTCCTACTCTTCACCTACATGAACAAGAACTACTGGATGAAAGAAGCAAACTGTCTGCAACCACCAGGCCAGGCTTAGGCCTCAGCAGCAGCAGCCTAGCTACCAACAGACCAGGCTCAGGCCTTAGCAGCGGCAGGCCAGCTACCAACAGACCAGGCTCAGGCCTCAGCAGCGGCAGCCCAGCTACCAACAGACCAGGCTCAGGCCTCAGCAGCGGCAGCCCAGCTACCAACAGACCAGGCTTAGGCCTTAGTGGCAGCAGTAGCAGCAGCCCAGCAACCATCAAGCCAGGCTCAGGCCTTAGCATCAGCAGCAGAAGCCAAGCTACCACTGGGCCAGGCCTCAGCAGTAGCAGTAGCAATAGTCCAGCTACCACTGGGCCAGGCTCAGGCCTCAGCAACAGCAGCCCAGCTACCACCGGGCCAGACTCCGGGCCCAGCACCTGCAGCAGTGTAGTTACCATCAGGTCTGCTGATCATGCTGAAGGTAAACAAAGACAATTTAGATTCTTTCAGACTGTGAATCATGCTAAGGTTATATGGGATCCGAAGACTAAACCAAAGGGTATTGTCGGAGGGCATCTGAATATTCGAAGTATTACATCAAAAATAGATCAGATTCAACACTTACTGACAGACTCCAATCTGGATTTCCTGTGTCTAAGTGAATCCTGGCTAAGCAGCAATACTCCAACACACATGATTGATGTACCTGGTAATATTTGTTTCAGAAAAGACAGACTAACTGGCAGGGGTGGTGGTGTGTTGATCTATATCAAAGAAACATTTAAATGTCTCCAAATTAATCTGGACACACCTTTAGAATGTGTGGCCATCACTGTAGTGTTGTCAACAAAAATGAAGTTTAATATTGTCACTTTATACAATCCCCCCTCACATGGTGTTTCATTTTACAAGGATTTAGATGATTTACTTAAACAGTTAAATTGTCACTGTGAGACTATCTTCCAAGGAGATTTGAACATAAATTGGTTAAGCAACAGTAATAAGCAAAAGTTAAAAATGATCTTCTCAAAACACAATTTTCACCAAATAATCAAAGAACCGACAAGATTAACAAAAAGCAGTAAAACCCTTATTGACATGATCTTCACAAATAGAACTGAGCGAGTGAGTAAAACGTACACCTTAATCACAGGTCTTTCTGATCACAACATGATTTTAATTGTTAGAAAGCTATCCAAAAACCGCCTACAATCCTTCTGCAATATTCCGCATAAAGTAGAACTTATAGGCATTCCCAAGAATAAAATAACTCAACTTGAAGATGAACTGCAGAATATTAATTGGGATAATGTCAAGCAAACTCATGATTTAGATATGTGCTGTACTGCAATGATGAAAACACTCACAGATGTGATTCAGAAATATACTCAGTTATTGAAGTATCCACAACGTAGAAGGGTTTTACTATGGCTGAATAAGGTATCCATCTGATGAAAAAAAGAGACCATGTGCTCAAACATTCATTATTAACAAAAATTAACACAGATATATTTGTTTTTAAAGGATTAAGAAATAAAGTAGTCAGAGAGTTACGGAAAGAAAAAAAAATCTACTTTATGAAACTGATAGCTGAATCAGGAGGGAAAAGTTCAGAACTTTGGAAACATCTAAATATTTGGAATCGTCAGTAATGAAAGGACTGAAATAGCAAACCAATTTAATAGATTTTATCCAATCAACTGAGGAACTGGCTGCCAATTTCCAACCAGTACAATTACAACACACACCGAGAGACTGGTCTACCTCTTTTTGTATAAAAGAGGTAGACCAAAGTGAGACCGCTGAAGTTTTTAGACAGTTACGGCAATCTAAGGCCAAGGACAACTTTGGCTTGGATACCGCTTTTATAAAAAAACACAGTTCTCTCCTCTTAATTCCAGTTACACATGTTGTAAACTTATCCATTAGAGCAAATGAGTTTCCTCAGCAATGGAAAACGGCTATTATAACTCCAGTCCTTAAGTCTGGAGCATCTGACCAGGTCTCGAATTATAGACCAAATTAAATTTTACCTGCACTCTCAAAGGTTCTTGAAAAAACAGTTGCCAAACAACTTGTTGATTATCTTGAAAATAATTATCTCCTACATGCCAAACAATCTGGGTTCAGACCATAGTACTCAACAGAGTTGGCAAACTGTTACCTCACTGAAATGATAAAACATTAGATGAAGGCAATGTAGTGGGAGCAGTATTTCTGGACTTGAAAAAAAGCCTTTGATACTGTGAATCATGAAATTCTTTTATATAATTGCTAAATTGTAACTTGTCACATGATGCAATAACTTGGTTTAGATCATATCTCGAACACAGGCAACAGTGTGTTAGAATAAATTCCCCCCAGTCATCTGTCCAAACTTGTCAAATCGGACTTCCACAAGGTTCAATTTTAGGCCCTTTACTTTTTAGTTTATATATAAACGATCTACCTGACAGTTGCAAAAGGATTAAATGCCAAATGTATGCAGATGACACAATTATATATGTCTCAGATTGCAGCTGAGATGCTTTCAAAAGAACTGGACGGTGTATCACAGTGGCTCCGAAATAATCATCTGACCCTGAACTATGATAAAACAGTCTCTATGTGCTTTTCAATAAAAAGAAAGGTCAATGAAAATTTCATAATAAAGATTGATGAGCAGGAGATGAGGTAGATGAATTTAAATTTTTAGGGGTTACTTTAGATTCTCATCTTAAGTTTGATAGACATGTAAAGAGAATGTGCAGAACTGTCAGGACAAATTTAAACTGTTTCCGATTAATAAGACAATATATACCCCTTAAGGCAGCACAGCAGTTTATGCACTCTATGATATTTTCTCATTTATCGTATTGCATAACTGTTTGGGGTCAGGCCAACCAAACTACAATTACACCCATTAGGTCATTATATAAACAGGCACTAAAAGTAATGGACCAGAAATCTTTAAGATGGCATCACTGCCTCATTGTATGGAAGCATAATATATTGAGTTTTGACAGTTTTGTAAATTTTTCATTTCTAAAACTAATTTTTAAGTGTGTGAATAACCTTGCACCAGAAATATTCTGTCAACTA
>NC_060166.1:20783029-20802630 GCF_021292245.1 Micropterus dolomieu | reverse complement strand
AGATTGCAGCTGAGATGCTTTCAAAAGAACTGGACGGTGTATCACAGTGGCTCCGAAATAATCATCTGACCCTGAACTATGATAAAACAGTCTCTATGTGCTTTTCAATAAAAAGAAAGGTCAATGAAAATTTCATAATAAAGATTGATGAGCAGGAGATGAGGTAGATGAATTTAAATTTTTAGGGGTTACTTTAGATTCTCATCTTAAGTTTGATAGACATGTAAAGAGAATGTGCAGAACTGTCAGGACAAATTTAAACTGTTTCCGATTAATAAGACAATATATACCCCTTAAGGCAGCACAGCAGTTTATGCACTCTATGATATTTTCTCATTTATCGTATTGCATAACTGTTTGGGGTCAGGCCAACCAAACTACAATTACACCCATTAGGTCATTATATAAACAGGCACTAAAAGTAATGGACCAGAAATCTTTAAGATGGCATCACTGCCTCATTGTATGGAAGCATAATATATTGAGTTTTGACAGTTTTGTAAATTTTTCATTTCTAAAACTAATTTTTAAGTGTGTGAATAACCTTGCACCAGAAATATTCTGTCAACTAGTAGAGAAACAAAAGAGCGGAATAAGAACTAGAGGCACAGTAAGTGGAAACTGTATAGCCGCAAAACCTAGAACAACATTTGGTCAGACATCGTTTTCGGTAAGAGGCATATATCTGTGGAATGCTTTACCATCCGAAATTAAAACACTGACAGAACTCAAGGTTTTTAATATACATTTAAAGCAATGGTTGAAACTGAAACAACTCTGTGAACACTGACTGTACAGGATACAATGCAATGCATACAAACATGATGTTGCATATGTTAGCATGCACAGACATATGCACACTTTTGTGTTTTTGTATTGTTTGTTGTGTCTAGACTCTGTTTATAGTGATTTCTACATCTACTTCAGTCCATATCTTATTTCATGTATGGGATGTATTTATTGTATGTATTTTAATGGTTGTAAATTTTAAACTCAATACTCTGTAATCTCTGTTTTAATTTTACAAGCCTAACCAGGGACAGGGGTTGCAAATTAGTCATGGCTAGAAACCTGTATGCATGGCATCTACTTTGTATTCTTTATAAAGCAATGTTCTATGCATTTGTCCCTGTAAAATAAACATTAAATAAATAAATAAATAAAATAAAAGGCTCTCCCTCTCAAAGTCCCCAAACCTGAAGCATGTTACCAGGGTGTTGTTGTTGCTGATCGGTACAGACAAACTGAGCATTGCTGTGCCGTTACTATGCGGAGCACATGACCATAAATGGAACAACGGCTTCGTCTGACGTCTCCATATTACGTAGAACGGAGCTGTTGGTAGAAAAAGCAGTTCAAAACAGAGTGTTCGGAACAGGAGGAAATCTGAGGTTTTTGCTCACAGGGATTTCTTTAAATACTTTAACCTCATTATTTGAAGCTTTGGCAATCATGTTTAACATGAACATCCAACATTGTAACACTGTAGATAAGTCATAAAATGTGGATAAGCATAATAGATCTCCTTTAAGACGAAATATTGTGTATGCATGAGAAATTTGTGAACCTTATTTTCATTTGTGTATTTCCACTGAAAATTATTTTTGTGGAAAGTCATTTATATATCAATCTCAAAATAAATTTGTGAATCCTTCTGTGTGCATTCATTAATATTGAGACTGATCTGACTCCATAGAAAAGGAGCTCAACTCACTGACACTTGCAACAGATAAGACACAATCAAACGAAGTAAACCTCTTCACCACCTTCACAACACATACTGTTTGTCACAGTTAGCTTAACTGATGATAATGCTAGTAATGAGTAAAAGGCTAGGTGTATAGCCAGTGTCTCCAATCAGAATCGTATGAACTCGTTATGCCCTTCCAACACCAAGGGCATAACGAGTTGGCTCGGGGCCGCAATGCAAGATGCTCATAGTGGCATAACAGCTTTAGAATGACCAGCCACAGCGAAATGCACTGCACAGTTGACACATGAATTAAATGAAATCAGACAGCATTCTATAAAGAAGATGAGTCATAATGGCAAGGCCAGAACAGTGATAGCCTAGCTTACTTGACCAAATGAGTGTTGGAGCACTTTAAGAGATTTAAACATAGTCTAACCGGTGATCAAAAACATATTAGGTTCTCCAGTCAGTGTCACTGACACAGATCTGCAGTTGGTCCCCAGGCGCTGCACAGTGGCTGCCCACTGCTCCTTTGAGGGATGGGTTGAATGCAGGGAAAGAATTTCGCTATGTGTATGTGACAAGAAAGTACCCTTACAGAGCACCTTCACACATATGATCACATGATCCTAATAGTGACAGCGCACAATGACACACACATAAAAAAAGATGAACAACGACCACATTGACATCACAAAATGTTTTATGTCTGCTCATAGGCATTATAAACACAAAACACAAGTGTGTGGATTGATTGCTAGTTGCATGAAGCATGGTGCATTAATGTTTGGTCAAATAAACAAATAAGTTTTACTCACATTATAGACGCACTCTCCTGAACTTTTTGCTGTACAAAGTTGTTTATTAAACCCTTTAAATCCAGCTGTCAGGCAGGGCCTTCTTGACTGACATTATGGCAAATCCAGATTAACGGGTCTTAGTTTGGAAAAAGATCGTTCTGGCAATGCCACATTGACTGGAATTCTGAAGAAAAACAGTACAACGGTGCAGACTACCCCAAAGCTTGCAGTGATGCAGTTGTTGCCCACAATGAATATCTTGGTTAGTTCTTGTATTGTTTTCACTCTTCAGGTGCTGTCGGTTAAACACCTGGGGGAAAATTAAATTTTCGCGTCTGTAACCCACTTTTGTGTTTGTACTCCATATCGTGTTAATTTTAATTAAGCTAGCTACTCTTCTGTGAGGACTTTGCTACCAACAATGCAATCCAACAAGTCGATCAATATTACAGAATTATGTGCGGGCCCACGTTCCACATCTTTTACACAAAATCCCATGAATTCATCCTATACTTAATTTAGATGTACTGACTGTAAAATGATATGGCAATGGAGTGTTTGTATGTCAACGTATTGTATGTTATTATATTGTTATTGAGTATGAATGTAATCAAGTGTGAGACAGAGACACCATGAAGTAAAAGGCTTAATTCACTGACTACTACAAATACCTACTGCGACACATAGGATATTAATTGTATCTGTCACTTATATTAAAATTATACTAAAGAAAATAAATTACTTGCCTTGCAACGACTGTGGGCTCCTATGCAACTGCATTCCCTATATATACGGTAGTTACTTGTCATTTGTGTGCACTTTGAGGTATTTGAGGCTCAGTTCTCTTGTGTTGTGTACGGCAAATTGGAGTGGATTTCTTTAAGCTGCATATGCATGGTCAAATTGGTGAAGGTGTTTCTCAGTTTGCTTGTGCTTTATTTATTTGTAGCATTTTCTTTCCCAAATGTGGAATTTCTCAGATGGACTGACAAAATGGAATTAAGTTTAATTTATGTCCAACCCTAAAATTACCCTTTCGGTGTATGTGCAACTTAGCAGGCAAGTTGAAAAGGTGGGGCCATTAGTTAATGTTGTGAAATTATTGCATCAGATTAGTTTGTTTGAGTCATGTGGACCAAAAAACAAAATCAAGACAAAAAAGAGAAACAGCACATCTGCAACCCAAACATGGTCCCGTTGCTGTAAGATTAGAATTGTGACGCCCCTGTGTGGCTTGACTGTGTATATTTGTCAGTACTGCAATGGTGATGTGGTTTTCTGTTTGAGGAGCTGATTGCAGTGGTCCCTCCCCGATCGGGAACACCTGGTCCCAGCGCTCCACAGGAGATAAAAGCTCCACCTCCAAGATCATGTCTCTTTCTCATCCTCCCTGCCAGCAGCTACACCTTTTTGGTTTTCGTTGCATGTTTGTTTTATTTGAACACCACAACACTCTACACCACGATCACCCATCCACACTTACACTACTGATGTTGCTGACTAACCCATCCCATAATTTAAGCATTATTTTGGTTATCTTATGTTACAATAAACCTTGTTAATTGAATCACTGTGTTTTTTTCCCACTTTTTGTCACGACCTTCGAGCCTGGTCATGACATAATGCACATTGACCAGGAAACTAGGGAGGCAGAATATGAGACAAAAGGGATTTAAACAAGTCAGACTCATGTGCTCTGGCCTCTTGAGCCAACAGGATGGACCCAGATATTAAAAATCAAGGAGACTGTGTTTCATCATAAAACAAGGGAATAGTGTCCCTTGTTTTAGACTTGAATGCTCCCATTAGATACCAGTGCCACCCTGAGAATAACACCGCTCCAAACCAACTCCAGTGCACTGTGACGACCTGTAACTTTATATTAAAATCCCCATATTTCAAAGGCATATTGAATTTAATCTATTAATTCTTGAGAAAATTAAATTACGTTACTTTGTTGGTCAAGGCCTGGTCTGAGCAGAATAATGAGTTGTGATTAAACACTGATAATGAAGGCGAATGTATAATCATAGTGGAATAACATTTTACAGTTGCTCATTAGGAGGAACGAATACAGTTACTGTAAGGTTTTGCTTTTTATGATGGTCAGTACTCCAACTGGCCAAAACATCTCAAACATTTGACCCCTATATCTTCGGGGCTCCAAAGTTCCTGAACCTAAATTTCAGCACTATTTAGGAGATGGTACTAAATCCCAGGGCCCGTATTCATAAAAAATCTTAATGCAAAGAGTAGCTCCTATTGACAAAATTCTAAGAAAATTCTTAGAAATGTGGGCGTTTACTCTTAAAATTAAAGAAAAAATCCTAGTAAAGAAAAAAGTAATTCAGAAAGCATCTTAACCCTTAAAAGAGGTCTTAAGGTCAAAATTGTTAGGAGCACGGACGAGGACTTTTAAGAGGCTTAAGAGTTTCTTTAGTAGAGGAGAAAATGGCAAAAAGACGAAGAGGGAGAAGAAATGTGTTGCAGACAATGGATGACAGTGAGTTAATCAGACGCTATAGATTATATCGTGCAGGGATCACGTTTGTGACTGATCTTATTAGAGACGCACTAACATCTCCGACACAGCGCAGGAATGCCATAGCGCCAGAAATGAAAGTAATCACTACATTACGATATTTGGCAACTGGGAAAATGCAACAATGCAGCATTGATGATTTGGGTCTGTCACAACCTTCTGTAAGCAGAGTGATCACACAATTACAGCACTTTCAGAACCTCTTATTGTGTCCCAGTTCATTTCGTTTCCACTGGACATTCCCTGCATTTATGAATGCTCTATGAATTTGCTATACGCTCCCACTTCTGCTTCTTGCCCCGTGCTGTGACACCCGGCCCGAATTTTCCTTTTAGAATGGCCTTGTGTTCATCCACTAACTGGGCTAACAGTAAACACTGTTCCTCTGTCCAGTTGGGCTTTCTTGCCCTACTTGGTTTTGATTCCATGTTTGATACATTAAAACCAACATTCAAACCACCACTTAAATAGACATGCCAGCAATCAGTGTAATTGGAAAGAGTGCAATTTTTATAATTGTAAGCCAATCAAATACCTTATAGGAAATTAACAGCATAGTAAATAAAAAAACAGGATCTGTGTGTGTGTGTGTGTGTGTGTGAGTGTGTGAGAACGGTCAAATAGGAAATATTACGCATGTAATTTCCAAAGTGCAGGCTTAGAATAGAACCTATACTTAAAATCACTCTTTTTTCCTTCTTGGACAACCGACCAATCACAGTCTTCAAAAGATTGTATCATACATAGCAACGGGGTCAACTCCGCCTCCTCACTAAGATGAAAGTTTTTATCTTTTCCTTGCTCAGAATTGCTCTCAGATCAGTTCCTGATCGCTCTTAAACTAAGACTCCTACGTAAAAGTTTTTAAGCTAAATTAAGAGTTTTCTGAGAGGATTCTTAGAATCTTTATGAATACGGGCCCAGTTCCAGATATCCTAGGGGAAATAAATGCAATAGCTTGTTTGCAACATGGCAAACATGGTAATTAATAATGTAGGACATGTTTTTAGATTATCACCACAAGGACTCAGAATCTGTGTGCTTTACTGCCTTGTTCGACATTTGTCCTGTAAACTGTAGATTGTGTGCACAGTGTAAAGGGGTGTGTAAAATCATGTAAAGTTTCCAGTAGTGAGCTATGTTTTCTACGAAGCAGCAGGGCTGCGTGACCAAATGCTACATTGTTATATTTTATTATTTTATATTTTTTCTCTAAAGCAAGAACATTTATCCCTAAAGTTCTGGTTTATGAAGCACAGTGGTAAACGAAGCAGAATATAGAACCTCAGAAGTTCTCATTATGGAAGGCTCTACTGATTTATAAATGGTAACTTGGGTCATTTTCAAACTGGACTCTGGACACTATTTTACTACGTTTTGTGTCTATGTAACTAATTTGAAATTTGTCCACGGTTGAGTGAGCGCGTTGTAGTTGTACGCAGCGAGACAAGGCTGCAACATAATCCTTGTGGGCAACTGCGGCCTGCAAAAGTACGTCCAAATATTGCTTATTTTTACCACTGACAGGGTCCGATTGTTATTGTAAGTGACTGATGACATTATGGAAAGGATCCCTACAGAGAGAGACCTTTTGTCAAAGACTTTAACAAGTTGCTTTATCACGCTTGTCAAAGCCACCAGACTCCCTTGACAATAGTGTTACTGGACCAATTTCAAAAAATATTGTCCTGGTTAGTCACATACACACAAAAATATGGGAAAAATAAGTACAGGTTGAAAAATACTTACCCTTTAAGTAGCTGCAGTTGAAAAGAGCTAACAGAAGTGAGCTTTTTCCCAACAAATCCTCATATCTAATTGACTAAATAACTACTGTCTGTGCCTTTTTAAAAGCGTTTATGAAAATCTTTTTGCTGCAGCTTGCAGTTGTTGTTGTTATTGCAACCAATTGTTATTCATTAATAATGAATACATAATTACGCTGTAGCATATAACTTGCAATTTGAAGCACCTTCTGTATGTGTTAAGTGATGTTATATGCCCAGGGATTATGAATAAATCATTGTATAATAGCTGTTTTGAAAAGTCTGTAAATGATCCATCAAATCTTTAAAAAAATATATAATGTAGTCTTTGTAAAGTTTGATAAAAATAATTATAAAATCAGTGAGGGCAAAGACATGTCTGTGTTTAGTTGTAATGAATTTGTGGTAACACAAAATTAGCTATTCACTTAATTCAAACATCAGAGTATTAATATGTACTGGAGCATAATAATGCTTAGTCATGAGAGGTAATTCATGATGCAAAATATGGTGTTTTCATTTACTGTTGTGGTCATAGCTGTAAAATTGCAAATATGTGATTGCAGATAATTTCACTGAATTCATGTTATCGATGGGGCTATATGTGAGTTTTTCAATGAAATTAATAATTAATAAATCAAATTTTCATTGCCTTATTGTCAATGGGCTCAAAACTCACTTAGAAATGAAACGCATGCCTGTTTTCTCTGTTGCTTGCATCAGCCACTATTCTGCTTTTAATGTGAAGACACCAGGTCGGTTACAGCTCTGGGCGCGCTCCCGAGCGTCTTACTACAGCAACAACACGGCAGCTAACGACATGCAGTTCACTAACACCATAAAACAACCGGCTCCCGGTAACAAATATTCCACGTCAGGATCCAAAACAACAATAAAGGTTTATATAAAGGTTTTAGGTGCTGAAGCCCATCAGACCAAACAGATTCAGATGATCTTGAGTAAAAACCAAGCGGCAAACTTCTGGACTCCGGGCTGAAGCTTTCCCGGAAGACCGAAAACCTGCACTTCATCAAGTGGCCACTTGAGGCTGGCTCCAAAAGGGAGTCTATCCCCATTGACCCCCATCTTAAAATACCCAACTTTACAGCAGAATAAAACATGTTTACAGCCTGGTACAAAAGATGGTTTTAGTGTATATTGCTAATTTTGTCCTTCATGACAACTGTGAGGGGGGTGAATTTTTTTATAACTCACCTGTTTAAATTATATTAAGCCCTAAAGTTCTGCATTATTAGGGGCGTGGCCGCTTTGAGTGACAGGCATCTATGGGTCCTGTCAATGCTAGCCGAGTGACTGCCGTCTGTTAGCCTCACACAGCTACACGGAGCTGCGTTGACATGGACGGTTTGGACATTTCTACATGTAAGGAGCATGGATTTGTTCAACCTCAAGCTGATAAAAACATTGTGTAACATTGTAGTGGGAATTTACCTGAGTTTCCAGCATATTGTGTGAAGCTGTCACCCTGTCTGTATGTCTATAGCTGCTGTCACTCTGCCTTTTTTCGGGAGTACTGTGCCAATATGCCAGTGTCTCGCTGCGCTGAATGAAAGGTATGGTGCCGGTGTTGATCTGCCTCTGACCCGAGAAGTAACAGAACCTGAACATGTCTGTGTGAAAAGCCACAGCCTGCATGCCAGTGTTTCTGCGTTTATTGCAGGATTTCTGGATGAAAGCGGTTGTGTTTTGGATTATGCTCGCTCATGAGTTCAAGCGAGCACGCGTACGAGCACACGCTTGGTTGCAATCTTAAAACCGCACCACTAGTGGCCGCTGAAAACTACATAATGCCCCTTTAAGCAAATTGCTGAAAGGGCTTTACAATATCCTGGCTATTAAAAATGTTCTTTCTAACTTGCTCTGTTTGTGAATACATGTTTGTTTTTTTAACAAACTATAATAACATTACCGTAAAACTTCAATTAATAGCAGAGTCCCAAATAGCCGCCTACCCCATTCACTGGCCTGGTGTGGGTCAAATAAACGCAGGTGTCCATGAAGGACCCATGAAGTTCTTTGGATGTATAAAACCTCTTAAACCCTGTGGGTTCGCCTGCTTAAGCTGCTTAGATCATACAAATACCCTATTAATGTATAAACATATGATCAATAGCCTATGTCAGTATGGACATGCTACACATCGTTAGATCGTTTAGATTGTCCACAGTTAAATCGTTCATTTAACGGAAACAACAAGCCCCAAACTAATTCTATTTCGTATAGGCTTCACCCTCTAAGGCTTTCGCTGCTTGGTTTACCCCGTCCGTGCGCCTGCGCAGCACTGAGAATTTTAGTCTACGCCCACCCACAGCGTGGGCCTCTCCTACGTCTGCACCTTGTGTATATATACAACGGTGAGACCCAGCCTTCGGCTCCCATTTTTCTTCAGCACTGTGCTGTCTAAAGAGCAGAAGATTTGTCAAAAGAGCAAAGATTTTCCAGCTGGAAAACAAGAAGAACGATGTCTTGCAGCAAGCCGGCCAACGGGGCGAATCTTGGCACACATTTCCCATACTGTTTGCCGTTAACCTTGTGGCTAATCTGCAGCTTGAAGCTCAAAGCAACAAGCAGTACGCTCTGTTCACGATCACAGGTCCCTTCACACACCCCTCCCCACAGAAACTGTATGAGCCCACGACAGCGGACATTCGCTTTGTGTGGACAGTACATATACACACCTGTTACAGATATTTTTCGAAGAAATCTGCCGGGCAGTGTGTGATGCTGTTGACATTATGCACGTTCCCCCGGAAGTGCCCGGCTGCGAGCTTGTGCATAATCACAGCATCATTGGCACGTTATCTTTTTAGCGCTCCTTAAGTCCTGAATGTGTGCGTTCCTTGATTATTTATATTCCTTGAGTCTGTAAGGGTCCATCGATCAAAAGAATCAAAACAGCTTTTCATAAAAATTAATCCAAGTTGTGAATCCTGTCATGTGAAGTCCATCGCTCTCTGTCTGCTCACTTCTGCAACACTTGTCATCCTGCACCCTGTAGTTGTTTTCGTTAAGTTGCTGCCTTAAAAATAAAAGCGCATAAGCCGTCTGTCGGAGCTAGATCAAACGTGTGTTTGATATAATTAGATAATTTTTTCACAAGTAATATTCTCTTTGAAATAAATACACTGTTCATACTGTTCACTCATAGTAGCCTATTTCAGTTTTGTGCAAGAGGAATTAAATGCCTGCCCATATGGACACCTGTCCCAAATAAAGGCAGGGTCAATTCTGTGATTTTAGCAAATAAAAGCCCAGGCTATTAATCAAAATTTTACAGTATTGTCAATTTAGTTCTCTTTTCTTATCTGTATTGTTTTTGGACCTTCCCCTTAATTCACTGATTCATTTAATATTTAATCTGTGGAGTACCAAAATGTATCCCAACTCAGCGCTCAAGGCCCACCTGTTCCAACTGGAGCCCAATCCATCAGGACAGGTGGCCTTGATGTCTGGGTTAAGACGTGCTGGTCTTTTGCTCATTGAACTTCCGGCCTGGTAATTGTTGATGATTCCCTTTATGGAAATGTCCAAACCGTCCATGTCAACCAGAGTTTGTCCTTTTTAACATTTGCCTGAACCAATATGCTTCAAACTGCACAAGTGATCACTGAAGAATTTCAGGCAAAGGAGAGCATGTAGAGTCACAGGCACATACATGCCTACTTTACTAACCAACACATTCTATTTGCTATGTGAATATAATGGCAAAGTCTGCATGTTGAATGTCTTAGGGGAAAACTCCCTAAAAAGAATGACTGCTTTTCCTATTCTTGTGTTTAATGACTTTATTTCATTACTATTAATTATGGTTTGGAAATATGAACATTTCACAAAACATTATTGAGCTGCTTTACTGACAGTGAATTACAATAGTCTGACTTTATGCACTCATTATGCTGGAACCTATACTGAAAAGAGCATTAACAATGTGCAGTGTAGCAATTCTGACAAAGAAAATTTAGTGAATCGGTGCTTTTTAGTATTCCTCTCATTGAATAAAATATTTGTGTAATGACGCTTCAAATAGTTCTCTCCCTTCAATATCAACGTCTAGCTGCATATCTATAGTTAATTGCATAATTATTATGCTTTCATTATATGCTGTCAGCCAGACAAAGAATTAAAATTTTAATATAAATGTAATTTCAATGACAATGGGAATGTAATTTAATTAGTGACTGAATGATGTTGTTTGTAATGAGCATCACATCACAGAGTTAGTCATCCTGACTCACTGACTGGCTTGCTAATTATCTAGCTAAACAGCTGATTCATTAATTGGCTGTTACTATTTTGTAACAGTTAACTGTAAAGTTCAGTCATTTACATCACAACTAACTTGTTGACTGACTCACTGCAAAACTAAATGTTTTAAGTGAAAGCAGATGATAAATAAACTCACTTTAATAGATATGAGACTTTAAAGAGTCTCATATTTAGTTCTTTGCTCCGCTCCTGCGTCCTTGTGTTGCGGTGACCTATCCTCATTTATATTATTTGTACAGTTACTTCTCTGTTGCTAGGATACATCTAGAAAACATTTTCTACTGGGTTGTTGTGGTCCTGAAGGTCTCCAGTGGGCAGACAGGTCATTCCTGCAAGTTTGTGTATGTGTGTGATTATTATACTCTCTACTGTACAGTGGCAGTCGTGACTGTGTGACGCCAGACAACGGTAGCATTGACGAGCTGATCATTATTCCCAGAGCACATCGTTCTTTTCCATTGTCAGTATCTCTCTTTTTTTACCAGCCCATCCCTTTCTCCCTACTTCATGCCACTGTGTTGCCATCCTTTCTCTAGAATCTTTTTTTCTACCTATCTATCTTCCTTTCTATCACTTGTAACATACTTCAGCTCGCCAGTTTACTCACACATTTGCCTCTGTCTCAACCCCACCAAACCCATCCTACTTCCTCTTACTCTTTATCTTCCTTTCATAGGACATATTTTAGTTCAGTTAGCAGCACCAAAGTTTTTTCCTGGTTCCAAGTTTGTCACACATTTCTCCACATTGGCCTAGACTAGGAAACTTGAAATACTGTCCACTTCTTAACTGTTTAAGTGCTAACATACCCGGGGGCATTTCAATATTTAAAGCGCTACACATTTCACTGACATTTTAGAAACTGAATGTGAACTCACAGCCAGTCTTTATGTTAGAAATGAATGGTATAACGCTTCCTGAATGCTTGGTAAGGCAGACGCTTTGTGTCTACCCTGCAATTCTGCTCCCTTTTTGATCTCTTTACCTGATTTACTCTTCATTACTAAATCATTACTTTTTCTAACCATTGACAGCTGAATACTGTGAGAATACAGTGCACACATATTTGCTTTGCATCGCCTTTATGCAATTTATTTATTTTTTAAACTTCCTTTACTACTCTAACTGTCCCTCGATTCCCTTCATCATTCTGTCTCCATTACACTGTGCACCATTTCTCTCTTTTCTCAAATCCTCTTCTCATTTCCATTTTCAACTTTTCACCTCTCTGTTCCCCCGCTCTCCTCCTCAGGTGTACCCTTGTCATTATATTGAGAGTACTTGTTAATTAAGGTAATTACAGGCTGTAATTTATTTAGAGGATAAATACATGTTCGTTGTTTGTGCTTGTAATGGAGATGTTTTATGAGTGGTGTCAGCAAATATGAATAAAATGTCAAGGTGCAGGGTTTTCAAACTAATCTAACGTCATACCAGTATTTTACATATTTTATTGTGTTCTGTCCAACCTGTTCTCATCTCAGGGCGTCACATATGAATGGTTTGTCAAAACCCCTTAGCGTCACTTTTTAAACGTACTGGGAAGTCATTTTTGTTTGTGTAGGGCTCCGCGAGGAAGTTAGCAAGAATAAATATGCAACGTCAGGTCATGTTAGCAAGGCTAAAAATACACTGTCTGGTAAGACTTTCAAAATAAAACTAGTGGTTAATGTTTTGAAACGTTGCACTTTGGTTAAGTTTAGGCACCAAAACTACTTGGTTAGGTTTAGGAAAAGTCATAGTTTGTTACATGACTTACATAAGTTAAAGGGGTATTATGGAGTTTTCAGTGGCCACTAGCGGTGCGGTTTTAAGATTCGTACTCGTGCTCGCTTGAGCAAGCATAATCCGAAACACAACCGCTTTCATACAGAGATCCTGCAATAAACGCAGAAACACCTGTTGAGAAATATTGTGAGCCAGGTTCAGGTGTGAAGAAGTTTTGGAGACTGATGAAGACTTAACATAGCATTGTTTATTGAGCCCGACCGAGGAGACAGTGCCAGCATACAACATGTGAACACGTCAAATGCAAATCTGAAGGATAACATCTTGTGGTCCCTTTCATATTTCTGTCTTTACGCTAGTGCCTGTATGTTTCTCTATTAGGTCACCTTTCACCTAGAACAACTATCTATCTGATGTTTAGACTCCAATGCTTCCTCATATTGGAATCTCTCACTATCCATAAGTTGTACTCTAATCTGTGGAGCCAGTGAGTTCTTGTAAACATATCTTGTGAGACTCAACCTTGTAAGATTCCCAGAGAACACTGATATCTGCTCGCCTGACGCCTGAGTTACTGTCTCTAACTAATCAGTCTATTGTTGTCTTCCTGAAAAGGACAAGTACATGTGAGAAATAGCTAGAATGTGAAAAAAGACCTATGGGTTCAGCTAAATTACTCTAAGCTAGACCTGTCTTACCTTTCCCTGTTACATCAACAAAGCCCCTTAAGAAATATTCTCAACAACACCGAGATGCAGACTGCAGCTTTTCTCATGTTCAGGCTCTGTTACGTCAATGTTCCCTGCTCAGAGGCAGCTCAACACCGGCTCGGTACCTTACATTCAGAGCAGCGAGCTTCATATTGTCTCAATACTCCCGGAAAAAAGGCAGTGTGATAGCGGCTATAGACAGACAGGGAGACCACTTCACACAACATGCTGGAAACTAATATTTTTATCAGCTTGATGTTTAACTAATCCATGCTCGTTACATCATAACGTTACTTTTACTGCATTTAGCCAACGTGCATCGTTAGCTTGCCTGTTTGCTTTTCAGTAACTAACATTACTATCTGTGTATCTTTCACCTGAGGCTCAGCAATGTACTGTACTGGATGATAACAAAAAAGTTAGTGAGCTAGAATTAATATTATATGAGATCGTTTTCTCTGAGATGCTACTTACTGAGATCTAACTTTTTAACAGTTAGACCGCAGTAAGTAACTTTACAGTAGTGTTGGTGGATGGTGTAGGTACCATATCCATGCTGCCTGCCAGATCCCTATCTGCACATGCGTAAAAGTGGACTTGTCTGTCAAAGAAGGTTACCGCAAATGTGCCTGTTCATAATTATTCGTGTGTTGTTGTCTGTTCAGCTAGCTAGCTACGTTAGTATAAAATGCGTTGACAGCCAGCTTCCCAAAGCATCTTACCCTTACCCTAACCGTCAGGGTGTGTGCCTAAACCTAAGTCAGCGATTGTATGCATGTCAACCGGCTAACCCTAAAGCTGTAGACTGACAGAACCACTTTTGCACATGTGTAGAACGGATCTTGCTGCCGGTACAGATTTGGCACTGACAGATGGGTCTTCCTCTGTTTTATTGTGGCCATTTTGTAGCATTTTTGTGTATTATGTGGGTCACATTATTTACAGTGACTGAGAGGTGGAGAAGCTGTTTACCTGAGAATCGGTAAAAGACAATAAATCTAAACTGAACGTTACGAACCAAACAGCGGCAGGTCCGAGGTAATGTAGCACTAGCTGGCTTCCCTGCCTGACATCACTATAACATTAGGCTAGTAAACAGTAAACTCCCGTTACATCCTTTCTTGCAGGCTAAGTCGAGTCAAGTTTGACATTATACCGATGAAGTAATGTGGAAAGCGATACAATTTCCACCGGATAACGTTAGCAACTGCTCGGCGTTAGCTGGCAAGCTAACCTGACTCTCTCCGTGTTTCTCCAGTCTTTCTGATGTTCATTGTGTTTTTACTCTATATCATTGGAATCTGTTTGTTTGTGATGATGGGCTTCAGCTCATAAAACTTTATAGTTGTTTTATATCCTTATGTAGAGTTTATGTCTGTGTTGTGTTATGTCAGTCTGTGTTGGGAGCCGCTTGTTTTATGGTGTTAGTGGACTGCGTGTTGTCGCTGTAGTCTGAGAGAGCCTTGGGACCGCACACAGAGCAGTCTCCGACCCAATGCCCTCACATAAAAAACAGAATAGTGGCTGATGCAAGCAACAGAGAAAATAAGGCATGTGCTTCATTTCTAAGTGTGTTTTGAGCCCATGGACAATAAGGCAATGAAATGAATGAGTAATTTCACTGAAAAACTACATACAGCCCCTTGAAGTAACACTACTTAAGTAATGTCGTTACACTGGTCTACTGGGTGAAAGTCTGGTTTATAACCCCCACCCCTCCACCCCTCCACTCCTCCACCCCAACCATGTCCTTACTCGGACTTTTATAGTTGTACTTTTAGCGTTGTTTGAAGTATGACGCGAAAGGGTGCCACGTGCATTAGTATCAGACGCCAAAGGATGTGACAAAATGTATCTATTTCACGCCTTGGGAATGAGAAAGGGCTGGTCCGCCCAACAATTGTGGTGGAAATTTCTTTTTGAAGTCAAACGTATTAAAAAAAGTCATGTTTACTTGGTGCCATAGGCTGTTGGACATATAGCCCCTGCTTGCAAAAATATCTTGATAGATATGTCATGAAATGCATGTTAAAGTCGGTTCACTTATGGCTTGATCAGTGCTGAGATTCTGCTCTTTACTTAACAGACCAGAAGACAAAAATCACCTCACCAAGATCTCTGTTCACCTGTGTGTGTGCTTCTGTCTTTCTTTGTATATACAGAAGACTAAATTTCCCATTCAGATCCTAGAACAAAAAAGTTGAACCCTTTATTCTTTATGTTGTCAGCACCATTGATTAGAACATTTGGCTGTTACAGATTCACAGAAAAGGGCAGGGTCTTGTAGGGGGATGTTGAGGGAGAGGGAGATATTTCCAATCAAGATAATTAGCTGTGCAGTTGTATGCATTAACCTGCTGCCCAACCCAATAGCTACATAATTGCTCCCATCCCCAGCCAATACATCTCAGCTGATCGAGGCAGTGGCTGCAAGCAAATGAAACATTTAAGTGATATTCCAATAACAACGTTCAACATTAGCTGCCCTCGGGGGATTTCCTGCCGCCACTAGCATCACTTTGACTCAACTTCTAATCAATAATTAATAACAACATTGTCTATGAGAAATTTGTTTTTGCTGTTTTTAACTTTCTTAAGCAGTATCAGCACATTTTAGAAAGCATCTTAGTAATGCTGATGTGAGTGGCGGTGTTCACCGGAGGGGCATCAGTTGTGACAGTGCAGCCAGTCGTGTGTTGAAAAGAAATGCCGTGACAGAACAAAGACTGTCATCAGCTTGTTTAAAAAAAACTGATTTTATTTAATCAAGTCTGACTTTTTAAGAGTAACAAAAAAACAATGCATGCAACAGAATGTGGCAGGAAAAAAATGTCTGTTGCTGTATGCTTATGCTGTTCAATTTATTTCTAGGGCTGATCACGTTAACGTGTTATCGCATTAACACATTAATTTTTTTATTGCACGTTAATGCAGTTTTTATTATTATTTTGAAAGTCCATTGCTCACTGGCTCTGAATACACATAAGCCTACAGTCAAACCATGGGTCATAGGAGGGATGGGATGTTGATCCGCCAGAAAATCACCCACCCAAACAAGCAGTGGAGGGAGGCCTTGGCAGACTATGTTGGATGCAGCGTGTGGGAAAAGTAGATAAACAAAAGCAAGACAAGCGATCAAATGCCATATCCAAGTGGATAGCTACACACTGCGTGCTTATTAGTATTGGGGGATATGTCGGTCTTAGGAATGTTCTTAAAATCACAACGTAGTCGCTTGGCCCCACGGGGTTGTTCTGTGCTTCTCAGGTGAATAGAAGACAAGTGCTCCGCGAGTAAACAGCAGGTGCTCTAAGGATAGTAACTATGGCAACGGCTACTGTGCGCTAGACAGCTATATATATATAGCCTATTTAGCTTAAAATTGGGTGGTGATGGCACAATGGATAAGACACATGCCTTTGGTGTGAGAGACCTGGGTTCAACTCCCCACTGTGACATGTCCACCAATGTGTCCCTTAACAAGACCTTTAACCCTTAGTTGCTCCAGAGGCGTGCAACCTCTGACATACAGTCCCCCCCCAGTATTGGAACCATAAGGCAAATTCCTTTGTTTTTGTTGCTCACTGAAGACATTTGGGTTTAAGATCAAAAGATGAGTATGAGACAAGAGTTCAGAATTTCAGCTCTCATTTCCTGGTATTCACATCTAGATGTGTTAAACAACTCTGGGAAATACCACCCTTTGTTTGAACCCACCCATTTTTCAAGTGAGCAAATCTATTGGAACATGTGACTGACAGATGTTTCTTGTTGCCCAGGTGTTGCGTTTTAGGTTGATTGTCCAAACATTAAATAGCTCTGCATAACTAGTTAAGTTTTCATCCTTGGTTCGAACCTATAAAGACTGCATTTCCTGTTAAAGAGGATAAACCAACATGAAGACCAGAGAGCTGTCTATGGGAGAAAAGCAAGCCATTGTCAACTGCAAAAAGAAGGAAAATCGACCAGAGCCATTGGACAAACATTGGGCATAGCAAGCACAACAATTTGGAATGTCCTGAAAGAGATAGAAACTACTGGTGTACCGAGCAACAGATGTCGAACAGGTCGGCCAAGGAAAACAACAGTAGTTGATGACAGAAATATTGTGAGAGCAGTGAAGAAACCCCCCAAAACATCAGTAAGTGACATCACCAACGACCTCCACAGTGCAGGGGTGAAGGCATACGCGTAGGAGGAGATGTTCCCCCCACATTTCAAAATCGATGTTTAGTCCCCCTCACTTTTTTCAGGCGATTTCAGAGTTCGCTTATAGCTGGTGTAGTTTGATTGACTAGTCAATTAGTCACACACTCTGTATGCTGCTGCTGCAGTTACTTAGACTGAAGACAGTAGTGAGGAGGCCTGCAGCAGGGTGGGTAGTTAGACTTGTTACAACCAACGCAAAGTTGCAAAATGAATAAATAAAATAAACAAAGTCATTGGCACATTTTCATGATCCTTTTTTAAAACTGTACTTTTACTCTTTACTGTAGAATTTTCTTTAGGCCAGTAATCTACTTTTAATTGCACTACATTTTCATTGATACCTTCATAATTTAACCAGTCTGTAGGCCTAATATGCATCAGGCTACATTAACCGAAATGAGCTGTCATCAGGCTGTGTGCGCGCAGTTACGCAAAAGAGCCCTGCTGTCAGGTGCTTGTCACAGTCACAGAGCTGGGCAGATGCAAACATTTAGAAAATCAGGCAAGTGTCTTTTCATTTTAAGGCTTTGTTGTTCTACTAATACGACTGAAATCCAGTGATCGCACACCATGGCACTGCTGGCCGTGTTGGAAAGGAGCCTGCGTTGCTCTTTAACAAGCCGGTAAAAAATACTTTCACCTTCCATTAACGGCGCATTTAAAGCGTATTCACTCTCTGCAGAGCAAAGGTAGACTTCACACTGTAACATCTAAGCCAGATGATCACCGGATTGATTCTGATACATTAACGGTATCCTGTTGTTGAACAGAGCATCGCTTTATTTTGACTGACTGTTTTGTTCACATTGGTTACAGTTTGTTTTGTAGCGATGAGTCCATTAAACAACATGTTACCGGTGAAACTAATTTTTCACTCAGCAGCTACCAGCTGTTTATTCAGGAAGCAATCATTTTTGAGATGCACCGAGAGAGAAAATATGGTGGATAAAACAGTCCTGTTGGGCTTAACGCATGACGCTCAGGTTCCTCTGTATGCAGGTTTACCTGCTTCAACAACGAGCTGCTGGTGCTGCCACAATCATTCTTGGCGTTGTAAAGATTATTTAGTTGCTTTAGGAATAATCAGATTATTTTGGCTGCCTGTACTACTGCAAAGCAAGTGGCTTGGTTGGCTACATGTTCATAATAAAATATACTGGCAACAACTGGCTAGGAAGCAAGTGATCTTATGAATAAGTTCATGGAAATTTAAAAAGGAAAATAATTGTATTAAACAGAAATAGTTTATAACACGCACAGCAAATTGCATTCCCTAGAAATAACCATGTTGCTCAGCTGTTTCTAACCTGGTGAACAGCAGATTAAATATATTATAATTACTTTTACTTGAGTAGGTTTGTCATTTTTTTTTTTCTACTTGATTGAATTTTTATGGGAGTAATTGTAATTTTCTTCAGTAAAGATTTTGAGTAGCTAACCGACGCTGGCCAGCGGCACCAGTACTAGTGCTGAGATGAGGTCAATAGCAGCACTTTAGGAGAGTTAGAGAGGAGTTTCTAGTTTTGAAATTGTATTTTAAAGGCTCATTTAGTTATGTACTGTACTTGCATAAAGGTCTCTAAAGACCCAGAGGCCCCGTCAAATGCTTTGTCTGGAGGGTGGGCTGACCAGGGACAAACTCCTGGGCCATTTGTTTGCCTCTGTCCTTGACCTTAAAACCCTGTCCTGAGGTGTGCATGTGTCTCTGCTACGTGTCCATAAACTATTTAAAAGTAGTCAAAATTGTTACATAGAGATGAGCATCCTGCAGTATTTTAAGAGGAAGAGGTCAGAGGTCACAGGAGTAGCAGTAGAAATAACTAAGGAGGATGAGCTTGTAAGTTGTATGGATATCTACTAGACATA
>NC_060166.1:20736137-20783009 GCF_021292245.1 Micropterus dolomieu | reverse complement strand
TAACATTTTGAATTGATTTTCATTTTCAGTGTTATACAAGAGCCGTTAATGGGCTAGGACCAAGCATTGTATGAAACTCAATTTTCATGTGATTATTATCTAGTGGGTTTTATTTCTTATTTTTTCCATCTTATTTTCCATTGATAATGGCATTCTATCCCTGTTTTATTATTCATTCTTTATTTTTATGTGAAACAACTGGTGCATGTTATTTTTATGTGAAACAACTGGTGCATGTTATTTCTTAGTTGTAAAGCACTTTGAGCTGGATTTGTTGCATGAAAGCTGCTATACAAATAGAGTTTATTATTACTTGGAGGACATCTGCGCATATATATGTTGGTCTAGACTTTTTATGAATATACTATACAGACATTAATATATACACTTTCAGTAAAACATCCAAACACTGTTTGACCACAAATTAAGTATGTCAGTGCCAAAATGATTATTTGGAGGAAGCTACTGTTTTAAAATAGGGAGAAACATAATTTGGCAAAACTATGAGATATAAAGAAAAAAAACTAAAGTACAAATTTTCTAATCACTTGTAACAACGTCATATCCAAAGCAGCAAGATGACACTTGAAAATTATATCACTGCAATGGAAAAAGTAATTTTTTAACAAATAATATTACAAAATATGAATTGGAATATGCAAATAATAAGGAACAATTTACAGAAACAACAGAAATAACTGTGAGGTTGTGTAAACTGCTGGGAAGTTCAACATGACAAAGAGACAAAAACTGGAACGATCTTTGATGATCAATATGCTGCACAAAAAAATGTATGGCAAAAAACTGCGTTTCTTTTCCAGCAGGAAAACTAAAGGTGTTGCATAAACTTTACTATCCCAACAATAAGACACAGTGGGTATAATTTTCATAGAAACTACAGCATATCTCTTCAGAGAAAGAAAACATAATTAAATAGCTATATGTACCTGAATCAACAGCGTCTTCAAGGAGTGGTGGGCAATGCCATTTTTTTGACTTGGGAGATCAAGGAAGGCTTTTAATGTATTTTAAAGACGATTATAATCACCATGGCATTACCATGGCAATGTACCAGCTTTAAAAAGAACTAGCAGCAGGAGGCTGTCGATGCTGGGGTTAAGCCCACAGTTAGCTCAGTAACTCATTAATTCTGCTTCAGGAGACTCCTAATGACTGTAGATTTATTTTGTAAAAATAAGTAAAAGAAAACAAATTGATAAGGACAATATTCTGCTACTTAGTATACTAAGTAGCAGAATATTGTCAGTTATTGAAAGGTATTTGATCATAAACCACAGTATTGGATAAATTAAAAGTTTGACCTGATTGTGATGCTAGATGAAAAGTTGGTGGTTTGCCAAGTTCATTAGATTTAAGGGACCTTAAGGGACCTTGAACATCTAGAAAATCTCACAGCAATCCATCCAATAGTTATCAACATACAGTGGTTCTCTGTTTACCAGGGGTTTTCATAGTGTGAGGCGGGCCTCCCTGGGGGGGGGGCTCCAAACAGTTTCAGGGGAGGCTTAGTGAAACAATATCACATTACTTATTGCATTAGTTATTACCACTAGAGATCACAGCCACAATCAACATAAATATGGGTCATAAAAACGTGCTTCAACAAACAACCTACATGGTGGTTTTTCTGCTGAGTGATCTGAGTGGTATGTGTCATCCTCAAGCTCGGGTCCTCTTCCAGACGCCTGGGAGTTTGAGGGTTCTGCGCAGTATCTTAGCTGTTCCTGGGACTGCACTCTTCTGGACAGAGACCTCTGATGTTTTACCTGGAATCTGCTGTAGCCACTCTCCCAGTTTGGGGGTCACAGCCCCCAGTGCTCCGATTACAACTGGCACCACTGTTGCTTTTACTCTACACATCTTTTCTAGCTCCTCTTTCAGCCCTTGGTATTTCTCAAGCTTCTCGTATTCCTTCTTCTTGATGTTGTTTTGTCTTGTCTGGATTGCCACATCTATCACTACTGCCTTCTTCTGCTGTTTGTCGATCAACACGATGTCTGGTTGGTTAGCCATCACCAGTTTGTCAGTCTGGATCTTGAAGTCCCACAGAATCTTAGCTCAGTCATTCTCAACTACCTTAGGAGGTGTCTTCCATTTTGACCTTGGGACTTCCAGCCCATACTCATGACACACACCATTCATCCACCATTTAAAGGAAATGGGAGATGACACTGATTTGTTTCATCTTAATCCCAAACACACCTAAATACAACCACCTTGCACCTTACCTTGTACCCAGATTGGTGGAGATGGACACACCCTAAATGCACTTGTGCCATGCACTTTAAACTGTGAAGTATAGATCATTTGGATAGGGCCCTACATTCTAATTAAGATGCAATTAAATAAATATAATCAACAAAAAGAAGCCTATATTTCTGTTTAGAATTAAGACTTTAGGGATTCACCAGGGACAGCAGTTCTGTATTCCTGATCACTAATGATGACAACATGAGTGCTCCACTGGACAGTTAATTAGATATTTCTGCTTTAGGATTTATCATCTTGAACACGTATTTTACACTCAGCTTTGAGGATAACAGGTTTTTCCCCAAACAAAACCGTTACACTTTTATTTGACGTAGCTGACAACATGTTTTACCTCAGTATGTCATCTTCTACTTTCTTGCTCTGTATATTTCTGTCTCTAAATGTGTCTTTGCAGTCTGACTGGTAACACACACACCTGAAAGTGAACGCTGCAGAAACACGCATACCCTCCACAATCCTTCCAAGGTTTGTAATAAACAGTCTGATTGCATATATTTCCTTGTTTGGATGTTTGTTGCCTGCTGTTCTTCTGCTTGTCTGCAAAGTGGTTGGTGTTTAGTGGAGAATACTGAATACGTCAGGCAGATCAGCAAACTCATCCTTCATTGCTAATGTTTTAAGGTGTCACTGCAGATGTTCAGGAGAGCACATGATATTAATGTCTTGTCTCTCCCCCTCATTTCCTCTGATGAATATCAACAAAATGGAGGGACGAAAAGTAGGGCTTAACGATTAATCGTTTTCGAATTGAAACTGCAATTTCAAAGAATGCAATTAGCTAATCGTGAAGACGATTAAAATGCAGGTTAATTTTAAACAGTCTTGCAGTTACAAATTCATTCCATTGTCATCCTTGTGTGACAGACTTGCTAACCAATAACATGCTCCATACGCCTATTGTTACTCACCAATCAGAGCGGGCACAGGGTCATTTTACAACAATAAACGAAACTAGAAGAAAACGTGGGATAATGCTGCGAGGTGAACAGACACAGGCGGTGGTTATGCTGCGATTTTATCTGGCGTCAACTGACACTGGAGTATTTCAGCAGCAGAGCGTTTAGCCTGCCCTACGTTGTTAACCTGTTTCAGAATAAGAGCGTTTTGTCTGCCTGATTTTGCTGACTTGTTCAGTTGCCCTTGCTTTTTGTGCTTCTACAATGGTTAAGTAGGCTACATAGTTATATTGTTTCTTTTTTTTTTTTGTCTGTTTTAACTGGGTCTATTGTTGATATACGATCGGGAGTGTGCAGAGGGTGTTTTATTTTGAAAATCGACTGGATTCTCTCTGCCGTTCTGTGTCTGACTTCCTGCCCGGTTCATCTGCTCTGTGCTGCTTGACGCGGGTTCCGTCAAAAATAGACTGGCAGTTAATACTGAACTTTAGCTAAACTTTAAAAAAAGAAAACAGCAAATCAAATTGCAATATCTGGCAGAAAAATTGCAATTGGATTTTTTACCCCAAATCGTTCAGCCCTAATGGGAAGAGAGGAGAGCACAGGGCAGAGGATATAACAGGGAAACAGAGTCGTTGTTGGTGCAATATGATTATTTTTTAAAATACTATTTTTAAAAGGGGTGATTTTATCATTTTTCATCATGTTTTTTCACTCATAGCTTTATCATGGTATTTCACTCAGTGTCACTGTGGTGGTTTGACTGGCTTTGATTCTTATTATTTTCCAACTCCTGATAATCATTATTTAAACTCTTTCCCCACACTGTCAGTCTGCTAAGCAGACAAATACACAAAAGAAGACAGCCATATAGGCCTAAACGAAACAGACTGTTACACAACTGATGCACTGTTTTCTGCCAGGCCCATCTATAGCTTCAATCATTGAAAGACACGTTTATATACTTTCACCAAACCGTAGCTCTCTTGCACACATACGCACACACTGTATTCTCATGCATTCTTCTGGGACTTCTTCATGTACTGCTATTGAATGAGCAGCCTGCGTAATTATTTTTGTGTACATGCAACAAGCTGGAGAAGAAATCAATCTTGATAAATAAGTGGAGTAGTGAGATCAATTTATGACATTAGCCTGCAGGGCCACCGTCGGTAATTGCTGTACCTGGGAGAAATCCCCCTGAGCTTTCCTTCCGCTAGATAAACCCTTACCACATACCAATCCATATCTCCACATTAACACTGGAATGTCATAATGATTTAATATATGCAGCGCAAAATTTATCCATTAGTGAATTGATTAGTGACTGTCCCTACCACCTAGTCACAGCACTCTCCTTGTGCAACATTCTTTCCTTTACTGCTAAAACATAAACTAACAGCAGCACTCTTTTCCCTTGTGAGCCAATGCAAATATTTATAACCGCATCCCCCAAAGTGTTTTGCTCTTGATGAATCTCCAAATGCTGGACTTTTCTTGTGGCAAAGTGTGAATGAGATGAAATAAAATTTGCAGCTGCACCCACGGCTTTCCTATAGCTGTTTCTCTAATGCTTGGCTGTGACATCTTTTGCACGACAATTTTGTTTATCATATAAACTGTCTAGAGTTCCTCACTGCAAATTGACTGTTTGAAGGCCCAGAAACGCAGCAGAAGAAGTGTGTGCATTAACAACTGGGCTCTTGGTTGCAAATGCTGTCTTGGGTACTAATGCTTGGTCTTTATATAGTATATATTACATATTCATGGTGTGTTAGCAATGTTAGCATGTGAAATTGGTCTACATATTTGATAAAAATGCCTTCCCTCTCAGCATAAATATGAGTAAGACTGTTTGTTTCTAGCGTTAGAAAAAGGAAAGCAACATTGGTAAATACCTGCAGGTGTTTTGAAGACAACATCATAAATAATAATAAATCTGCATTAATGAAACTTTTTATAGTAACAACGGAAATAAATGACTGCATGTGATATGTAAAGGGTCTGTCATAGAAAATTATTACCCAACTCTGCAATTCCACTAAGGAGCGTTTTAGCATCTTTCAGCTCATTGTTTTTGTTTGGTTCATCATCCCCTGTTTTCAGCAAGTAGATGTTTTCTGCAAAAAAGGTCTGATAAATATTTCCCTCGGGCTGGTGGAGACAAGAACAGAGCTATTATGAGAATGAAATATTGCACTTATATTTATCAGATGGCCATGAATATGGTTTAAAGAAATTATCATTTTGCTCTTTTTCTGCTAAATATATCATGGGAATTGTTTTACTAATATGTTCATCGTATCCACTGAGGTCATAATCTACGTAGTGGTACTATCTTAATGTTGCGGTAACAGCATGTTCCTCTTCCCCCAATTGACCAAAAATATCAAATAAAGCAGGTTTAACATTTGTATTTCACCAGTCAATGTGACAAAAATGTCCACTTTGGGTGAACTAGTCCTAAAATAATATGTCTCATTGGCGTAAACCTAATTGAAGGACTACTGCAATGTAACTTCTCGTACATTTAACTGTTAACACACAAAAGTATAATTGTAAAATGTTGTCCGTGTTGCCCTTCTCCATTTCCTGTTAGTTTCTTGCCCTTTCGGTGAAATTGGATCTTAATTTGGCTTACAGTTATGTTCGGCCTGTCCTCTAGAAAGTGTGCCGCCCTGCCAACACATTCCCAACACACAGTCTCTCTAGTCTCTGTCTCTCTCGCACTCATCAATGTGCCTCTTCGCGTTCTCTCTCTGTATCTGCTTCCCTCTCTTCCCCTGTCACCCAACCACCCCTCTGGCGGCAGCTCAGCGTTTTGTTCAGCAGTAGTGTGCTTCTGGCCTTTCTTGTGTCAAAGTGTTGCCAGCTGTCTCCTCTCTCTCCAGGCCCTTGGCTATCTATTCCCGATGTCCACCCCTGGTGTCCATCTTGCTCTTGTTGTGTTGTGTTTCTCTCTGTCTTCTGATCTTTTCTGTCATCCTCGCTCTTCTTTTTTCCTGCTCTCTCTTCTGCCATCATCTCCCGTCCTCCACTGAACTTGGCTTTTTCAATTCTCTCATCTTCTCTTCTGACAGCCTGTCCCCTTCCTTTTCTTTTGTTTTCTCCGCCTCACAGGACCGTAGTAATATTAAGGGACTTCAGACTATAAAATATATGGTGTGCACACAGAGGAGTGAGTGTAAGTTGATGAGTATTTGAAATTATTTATTAGTTTTATTTGTAGTAAACAATTCTGGAAATGAAACTTGACAGATAAAAAGATCACAGCCCATCACAGTGAAAGTGACATTTAATAAGACATAAAGAGAAACATCAATCAATTTTATTGCTGCTATATCACAGTGACATTTACAAGCACTTTTTGCTCAAAAGAAAAGGACCATTACCAGGAACTGATAAAGTCAAGTCTCCTTATTATCTCAGCCTGCCTTGTCTACACTGTCGCTACAACACCTTCGCAGCTGACGTCACACGTACAGTAACATTTTGTGTCAAACTTGTAGCTTAGTAACCACACATTTATCTCTGTCTTATAGATGGCAGATTGTGAAAATCTGTTGTCAGGCTGTGAAAATCTGTTGTCAGGCTGTGAAAATCGGTTGTCAAGCTGTGTAGGTTGTTTAGGCAGTGAGGAAATGTATGTGAAATAAATTCAGAAACATCAGAAATGTGGATACACAACGTCACCCTAATCAATGGAGTGATCTGATAGCTGCCGTGAAAAGGTTTGTGCACCATAACCATGAAAACATGTTAAACACAACTGGCCCACGTGGGCATTTAACGAAACTTTCAGACATGACTCCCCCGGTAAATTCATTTGTTGGACATTAACCAAGAATGCACATCATTTCATTGATCAATGTGAAACTAATTGATCAATAACAAAAATAATTAACATACAAAGAAATCAACAACAACAAATGACAACTGGTTGTTATATAGAACTTTAAATCTCTTAAAACTTTGCTGTCAGTCTTTTTACAGCATTACGGTCATGACACTTGTATCCTCCACCAGTCAATAATCCCCTCCTTTTTTCCTTCACAGTCTTTTAGTGGTGAAAGTCTGAGTCAATTTAGCGGAAATCAACGATTCAGTGAGCTGACACGAACCCTACACTCTAAAATAACTGTAATTTGAGGTGACAACCTTCACTGATTCAGGATGCCTGCCTTTCTGTGGCGCTGACCGACTGTTTTGGCCAGTGGGACTGATTGTATCGTCTGCACTCCACTGCACCCCACTGTAATGTTAAGACTCCATTTTAGCTGTAAGGCCTGCTGTACTGTACAAAGGAAGCCTTTGTCACTTAAAATCACATTATTGATCCCTTAGGGCAGAAATTAAACTGTTCCAGCAGTGCAGAGTCTTGTGTCAGTTCACAGTTAGTGTACAGTTGGGCCAGGGTCAATGTCAAACCAAAAATGAGAGAGTGAGAGATTTAGTAGGAATGTTATTGTTAGAACAGTTTGAAAATACTGACTTTATAACAACAATGGAATTGGTGATTCATACTTATTCTTTACTTACAGTACTACTTACTGTATTCATACTTTTTATGTATAAATGCTTACAATAATGGATAACAAATGTTCTTTATACTAAATTATATTACATATAGCTATTAGGAAACAATTCTGTTCACTCACTCATTTTGCCAATGCAGGTAAAGTTTTAGTCACAGACAGGTTTTACAACTTACAGTATCACTAAACTAGGCTAGACATTTAGAGACGATATGTAGTTTATGTAATTTAGTTTTTAATGTAATGAATCACTTTTTTATTGCCTGTGTGTGAAGGGGTTGTAACCTCACATAAAAACAATCCACTCTGACAGCCAGTATTCCTAATCTTATGACATATTCTAAGACTCCAGGTCGGATTTTCCGTGCTTTTATGTGCTGGAGCCATCAGGCCAAACGAGAATCAGATCAACTTCGGGTGCAAACACAGTCAACATCGGAAAGCCTTGATTCACGGAAAGACCTCCGCTGTGTTTTGAAACAGACAAAACCAACACAGAGTTGGCTTTCATCCTATTGAACATTACTGCAAAGCATGTGGAACATATTGTGAGTTTGTGCTTTAGTTGGCTCAAGTTAGATATATAGTAACTTTAACTTCGCTTAATGGCGACCAGTTGCTAAAGTTATCCTGTGCAAAACACTAGAGTTGTATGACTTTCCATTTTACTTCTCTAGCTAACGTGACAAATATTACTATCCTGTGTACCACCAGTATTACGTCAAAGTGTTGATTTTAGCCTGCAAGAAATTATTATGTAACTGTAAAGCAAATGTGGAGTGATTTGTTTATACTAGCCTATAGCGATGCAAGGCAGGGCTAGCCAGTTTGCTTTGTAAAGTTTAGATTTATTGTCATTTTCCCGATACTCAGGCACACAGCTTCTTCGCTGGTCTCCGTAACTGTAACTTACGTGACCAACATAATATACAATAATGGAACATAACAGCGCAGGATAACACCGCAATGGAAGACCCATTCACTACAGTAACGTTACTTACTGCAGTCTAACTGTTATAAAGTGTGGCAACAATCTTGTCAAACCTGTTTTGTTATCATCCAATATATTTACTGTTGCTGTTCTCACATTGCTGAGCTTCCGGTGAAAGATACACAAATAGTTATATAAAAGCAGCAGGGCGAGCTAACACTGATGTATCATGTCGGCTCCATCTAACGTTATCATTCAACCAGCATGGATTAGTTCAACGTCAACCTGATAAAAATATTACTTTAACGTTGCAGTGGGAGTTTACCTGGGTGTCCAGCACTTTGTGTGAAGCTGTATCCTGGTGTTTCAGTCTCTGTGTGTCAGATTGTGCTTGCTCATGAGTTCAAGCACACGTGCTGGTACACACCTGGTTGCAATCTACTAGTGGCCGCTGAAAACTACATATAGACCACCTTTTTTTCCCAAACGGACAACTGGACAGCACAGAGTCGGCTACACCAGGAGCTTAAAATGTCATCTTGTTGTGTTGTTGGTTGCCAGAATCGATGGAGTACAGGCAATTTAAAATTTTACCGCATACCTACTGCCACTGCCAGACAAAAAAAACAACAAAAGCTGTGGTTCAACGAAATAAAACGAGCGGACTGGACACAAAAACGATCATCAAAAATGCTTGCATATGCAGCGCACACTTCATATCAGATAAGGTTATATGAACTATTGTCTTTTGTTGGTATGGATTATGGTTTGGTTAAGTATCTACCATACGCGTAGGAGCCATTATACATTTCAAAATCGATGTTTAGTTCCCCTCACTTTTTTCAGGCGATATCGGAGTTCGCTCATAGCCGGTGCGGTTTGAGTGACTAGTCAATCAATCACACACTCTGTATCAGACATGATTAAACGGTTGAAACGCTGACAAAAAACATGTTGCCTAACGTTAGGCCTCTAGAAAAAGTCCGACACCACACAAAGGTGGTGCTGAAAACTCAAGGGAGAAAAAAAAGAGTTCACTCAAGGCTGGTGCAGCGGGTTGCTATTACAGACTTTTCTTTTGTGCTGCTGTTACTTAGACTGAAGACAGTAGTGAGGAGGCCTGCAACAGGGTGGGTAGTTAGACTTGTTACAAGTAACGCAAAGTTGCAAAATGAATAAATAAACTAAACAAAGTCATTGGCACATTTTCATGATCCTTTTTTAAAACTGTACTTTTACTCTTTACTCTAGAATTTTCTTTAGGCCAGTAATCTACTTTTAATTGCGCTACATTTTCATTGATACCTTCACAATTTAACCAGTCTGTAGGCCTAATATGCATCAGGCTACATTAACCGAAATGAGCTGTCATCAGGCTGTGTGCGCGCAGTTACGCAGAAGAGCCCTGCTGTCAGGTGCTTGTCACAATCACAGAGCTGGGCAGATGCAAACATTTAGAAAATCAGGCAAGTGTCTTTTCATTTTAAGGCTTTATAGTTTTACTAATACAACTGAAATCCAGTGATCGCACACCATGGCACTGCTGGCCGTGTTGGAAAGAAGCCTGCATCGCTCTTTAACAAGCCGGTAAAAAATACTTTCACCTTCCATTAACGGCGCATTTAAAGTGTATTCACTCTCTGCAGAGCAAAGGTAGACTTCACACTGTAACATCTAAGCCAGATGATCACCAGAATGATTCTGATACATTAACAGTATCCTGTTGTTGAAAAGAGCATCGCTTTATTTTGACTGACTGTTTTGTTCACATTGGTTACAGTTTGTTTTATACCTACCAGATGTTATTTATTCAGGAAGCAATCATTTTTGAGATGCACCGAGAGAGAAAATATGGTGCATAAAACAGTCCTGTTGGGCTTTACCATGACGCTCAGGTTCCTCTGTATGCAGGTTTACCTGCTTCAACAACGAGCTGCTGGTGCTGCCACAATCATTCTTGGCGTTGTAAAGATTATTTAGTTGCTTAAGGAATAATCAGATTATTTTGGCTGCCTGTACTACTGCAAAGCAAGTGGCTTGGTTGGCTACATGTTCATAATAAAATATACTGGCAACAACAGTGGCTAGGAAGCAAGTGATCTTATGAATAAGTTCATGGAAATTTAAAAAGGAAAATAATTGGAATAAACAGAAATAGTTAAATTAATCAACACGCACAGCAAATTGCATTCCCTAGAAATAACCATGTTTTTCAGCTGTTTCTAACTTGGTGAACAGCAGATTAAATATATTATTAAATATATATTACTTTTACTTGAGTAGGTTTGTCATTTTTTTTCTTCTACTTGACTGAATTTTTATGGGAGTAATTGTACTTTTTCTTCAGTAAAGATTTTGAGTAGCTAACCGACGCTGGCCAGCAGCACCAGTACTAGTGCTGACATGGTGAACATGAGACAGACAGCAGAGATGAGGTCAATAGCAGCACTTTAGGAGAGTTAGAGAGGAGTTTCTAGTTTTGAAATTGTATTTTAAAGGCTCATTTAGTTATGTACTGTACTTGCATAAAGGTCTCTAAAGACCCAGAGGCCCCGTCAAATGCTTTGTCTGGAGGGTGGGCTGACCAGGGACAAACTCCTGGGCCATTTGTTTGCCTCTGTCCTTGACCTTAAAACCCTGTCCTGAGGTGTGCATGTGTCTCTGCTACATGTCCATAAACTATTTAAAAGTAGTCAAAATTGTTACATAGAGATGAGCATCCTGCAGTATTTTAAGAGGAAGAGGTCAGAGGTCACAGGAGTAGCAGTAGAAATAACTAAGGAGGATGAGCTTGTAAGTTGTATGGATATCTACTAGACATACTGTATATTCTAATATTCACATAGTAAATGATTTTGTTAGGCCATAGGCATGTCTTCAGAGTTTGCATTGAAGACAACAGTTCTGTGTTCACAAACATTTGTTACAGGGAGAGTCAGGGCCAAGTGAGACAGGAAATATCACAGACAGCTCACAGGTGTAACATCAGGATAACTGAATACAATTGTACTGTGGCTAGCTACATTAACTAGCAGCTGTTCCATGGTTTTTACTGTATGTAGTCGGTTTTGTTCAAGTTATATTAAACTACACCCGAGTTTTCATAATCACTCTCCAGTCTGTTCTCCATCTTCTGTCACTGCAAATACCCTCTTTGAGCCACACTAATAAGTACATTCTGTTTTCAAAAGTCATTAGAAATGAGCATTTAAGTGCTTTATTAAAAAAAAAATCTGGGGGGTATGCACCCGAACCCCTCTTGCCCTTCTGCGTCCCCCCCAGGTTCAAAGTTGCTCCTACGCCCCTGGGTGAAGGTATCACAATCCACTGTTTGAAGAAGACTCAGAGAGCAGAAATATAGAGGCCACACCACAAGATGAAAACCACTCATCAGCAGTAGGAATTGGAAGGCCAGATTGAAATTTACAAAGAAGTACAGAGATGAGCCGGAACACAATCTTATAGACTGATGAGACCAAGATTAATCTCTGCCAAAGTGTGGAGAAAGAAAGGAACTTCTTATGATCCGAAACATACAAGCTCATCTGTGAAGCATGGTGGAGGTAATGTCATGGCTTGGGCGTGCATGGCTGCTTCTGGAACAGGCTCATTAATATTTATTGATGATGTAACTGATGATGGTAGCAGCAGAATGAATTCAGAAGTGTACAGAAACATTTTGTCTGCCAATTTACGGAGAAATGCATTGAAACTAATCAGCAGGAAGTTTATCATGCAGCAGGACAATGACCCAAAGCACACTGCCAACAAAACAAAGGACTTCATCAGGGGAAAATGTGGAAGGTTTTAGACTGGCCAAGTCAATCAGCTGACCTTAACCCAATAGAGCATGCATTTCACCTCTTCAAGAGGAGATTGAAGGGAGAAACACCCCAAAACAAACAAGAACTGAAAGAAGCTGCGGTAAAAGCCACAAATGAAGAATGTAACAGTTTGGTGATGTCGATGGGTCGCAGGCTTGAGGCAGTTATTGCAAGCAGGGATTATGCCTCCTAATATAAAATGTTTTTTACTTTAAGATTATTTGTTCCATTACTTTTGCTCACCTAAGAATGCTGTGGTCTAATACAAACGGTGATATGTCCTAAGTTGTTTAACACATCTAGATGTGAATACCAGGAAATAAAAGCTGAAATTCTGAACTCTTGTCTCATACTCATCTTTTGATCTTAAACCAAATGTCGTCAGTGAACAGCAAAAACAAAGGAATTTGCCTTACCGTTCCAATACTTTTGGAGGGGACTGTATATAGCAATTGTAAGTCGCTTTGGAAAAAAAGCGTCAGCTAAAATGAATAAATGTAAAATTATAGGCTACATAACTTTACCTTCATCTAGTTTTGCGGGGTTGCTCTGCCATGCCAATTCCCTCATGTTGATGTCCTATTTAGTAAACAGTAATAGATTCTGGAAACCCGTAACAGTGAGGATCAGTCTCAATTCCAATGATTTCTGCTGCGCTTTGCGTACAAAAAGTTCAAAACATTTCAGCTTTGGCAGCAGGCGGGCATGTGCGTGAGGCGAGCACTTCACCATACTCTAACAGGGACACTTGCTAATGGACATTTTATGGACTGTTTATGCTGCTCCCTGATAAAAGAAAAATGTTTCTGCTGATACCTGCTCAGAAAAAAAACAAGAGAACAGATTTATATATGTGAAATAGTTGCTCAGAAGGTGCCTGTGCCTGTGTTATGATCGTGGCTCTGGAATCTGATGGTAACTTGTTTTAACAATCCAGTTAAAATGTAATGATCTGGCAGTGGCAAATAGTTTTGGTTTTATATTTGATTTGATTACATTAATTAAGTTGAGATTCACAAGAAATATTTTATTGCTACTGTGTAAAGGGAATGTTGCAGGTAAAAAGCACCTTATGTGTTTAAAGTGTTTGCAAACCACATGCTATTGCACTTTTGTTTATATAGCAGTACAATTCAATTAAAAGGGCGCAATAATAGAATTCATTATTAAATTTTACGACTAATTATGCGATTAATCACAGAAAATCATGCGATTAATCTTGATTACAAAATTTTATCGTTGCCCAGCACTAATTTTTTCATAAGTGCTATAATCAAAGCAGCAAAAAAGAAATAAAAGGAATAGTATATTTGAGTTCTTTTGAAAAGCAGACCATTATCAATAATCTCACAAATATCATCAGGACTTCAGGCAGGTTTTCCCATGCCAGATATGTTTGATTCTGTTTCTCTTTCTGCCTCTGTATATCTTAATCTATTCCTCCACTCTCTCATTTTGTTTGTATGTGTCTCCTTCTTCTTATCCTCTCTCTCTCTCTCTGTCAGTCCCTCCTGCGGAGACATATCCTCTCTGCTTGATTGTTCTCTTCTGATTTCTTCTCCTTGGGGTGGTGCTTGTCAGGGGTGGGGGTTACATGGGTACATGTGAGTGAGAGTCAAAACAAGCAAAACTCTGTATTTCTATGATTTTGACACATCACAAGTCTGCTGATTGTGTTTGTGCCTGCCTGAAGATTTCCACATGCTGTTTCACTAAGTTTTTTGTCTGAAGTATGCTACTTGTTGATGCACTTAATCATCAAGTGTGGTTTTCTAAGCAACTGCCTGTACACACTAAGCAACCCCAAAAGGCCTGTCCAACATTTGGAATGGTCAACACCCCAGTTTGAGAACCATTGGGTAACATCAGTAGCTCTGTCCTGTTATTGTATTTGGGCAAGTTACTCACCAGCAACCCCGTTACAGGATGTTTGCTAAACATTGGTTAATCCTCATCCTAAAAGGCTTCACGCTTGCGATGTTAAAACATAAAAACATCAGGCAGAAATGTGTTTTCAACCATAGACTGTATATAAGAAGTGGACGTAGTCATTGTGATGACAGCCTCGAGCTCGGCCGATAGGGCGCCGCCATGTTGAATTTTTGCAATCAGCGACACCGGAAGTGACCATATTTGGACAAGACGGTGTTGCTAACAGCCATATGTGGAACTAGCTAGCTTGCTTAGCTAGGTGCATCTGTAAATCTGTAACTGTCATTTTAACAGGGCTGACAATTTTGTCTAGTGAACAACAGTCTTAAAACTAAATGTACTCACCAGATAAAGTGAACAGCCAACTCAGCCAAGTCTTTTTTTCAACACTGCTGGTTAAATTTACACAGTGCCGTGGATACGAGTCACTCTAGCCTGATTGACAAGTCGCCATGGTAACAACTTGTCAATCATAGATAATCCTGTCCTGAAGCATACTCTACTTTATGGTCTATTTTCCTGTAAATGGGACCATAATTTACTATCCTGTTGTATTGAAGACATGAAACTAGTGATTGAGACCATAAACTTACTTACTGAGGTAATTATTCAGGTGGAAAGTAGGGTCATTATTTCCAATAAAGCCAGACTTCTTTTTGCAACAACATGAGTTGCCCCCTGCTGGTCGTTCAATAGAATGCAGGTTTAAGAGACTTCCGCGTTGGCTTCGCATCTTGGAGCGGAAGCTTCTTGCTTGTTTTCAACCAATTAAATGAGCTAACATTAGCTAAATGAGGTAGCCAGTTACAGATAATAAAATCTGTCTTTTGTCCTTTGAATGTTTATCTGACCAACCTCGCCTGCACACAAAGTCATGAGAAAAGGATACTACTTCATGGCCAATGAACACACAAAGCTTCATCATCTCAGTATCAAGGGTGCTGTTAATCTGTGTAATTATGTTATTAGGGGGTGGTTGCCATGGTAGCAGATAGATCTATTTATCATTATCAAACCAATTATTGAGCATTGGGCATGTGCGCAGGAATGAAAAATGACGTTAATTTAATGTGACATCCTTAACTACTATATATGTACATTAAAGTACACACTATACAGTACATTAATAGCTATTGTTTTCAAGTCTGTTCCCATGGATATGTTGTCTTGCCACAAGACTGTCATATCCTACATTGTTTTGTTTTTTTCAGGATTTAACATGTGATTGTTAGTTAAATACCTCTGACAGTGTGAAAATAAATGGCAGCTCTAATTCACTCTGGCTTTGCCCTTTAACAGGCTCTGTAGGTTGGATGATTGAAGTTTTCAATTAGGTTAGATGTTTTAACTTCAGTGATTTTGAGCATAATTCGTTCATAGTTTGTTCGTAAGTTGGTGAACCTAAAGTTTTCTCTTTCATAAGAGAATCATGAAAATTATGAAAAGCCCCTGATTTTTTTTTAAGAAGATGGGCAAGTTGGGTCCAACAAAATTCCACTTGAAATGATTCACATTCCTGCGGAAGAGGATTAGGGCCTCGTGAATATTTTTTAGAGTTCTGAGTTTAAACTCAGAATTCTGATTTTTTTCTCAGAATTCTGACGTAAATCTCAGAACTCAAAAAAAAATTCACATGTGGCCCTAATCCTCTTCCGCACATTCCTGTATGATCACCATATAAAGCAGATTAAAATGTTGCTTTTTTACTCTTTCTGAAGCCTCTGTGCTCTCTCTTATGACAGAAGTTATAAAAGTAATCTTGAAAAGGAGAAATGACACATGTACAACGATGAGAGGGGGCAGGAAAGGTGGTGGGTAGGAAGGAGAGAGGGAGACGGAGGGAGTTGTGGTCTCATTATAAAGTAATCACCAAGAAGAAAGGTCAGGTGGCTGTTACAACAGCTATAAAATACTGGAGAGACCGGGAAAGACAGGACGGGAGAGGGGAGAGAGAAAGAGACATAGCAGCCATAAAATACTGACGGGAAAGGAGACAGAGAGAGACGGACAGTGAGCCAGACGGAGAGAGGTGTAGGTGAGATCAACTTTCTAATATAGCCATAAAATACTGCCAGAAGGTTACTGTCAGGAAGGAAGGATTCTCTGGCAGAGAGGGACTGAAATGGCCTTGGTGCAGTGGCATTATATCATGTTCCTTTGTGGCTTTGAGGTAAAGCCCCCATTTCTGGCTTTTAATGCTAATAAAGCCCCTGATCTGATGAACGTATTATACTCCCAACACACCTTGGGGGAGATGAATTTTTCAGTGACCTGTAAGGAGAATTCACATTAATGTCAGTGATGGGTGAGGTAACAAAAACATAACAAACTGATGGATCCGTGTGAATTCCATAAAACTCAATGCAAACCGTGAACAACCTAAGACACTTTCTACATCACTCACAGATCAGAGTGCTGCCCAACAGCAGTGTGCTCAGTGGTGCCACTTTTGACTGGATGCTTTATTGCAACACTCTCCTGCATCAGTATGCATCAGTATACATCAGTCTACATCAGTCTACAGTCTCTAATTTGTGGGATGTGCTGTGCATCTCCAAAGCACTGTGTAATTATGCACGCTTCAGTGTGGGTGCCTTAATTAAATCTTCCAGCGTGGCACTAGGCTTCAGCAAAATAAGTACACAACCCTCTGTCCTTTCTGTTCACCAGACTAGTAAAGTATTTCAAGCAGATTCCAGTACAAATGATTAGAGAACAGGAGGTGTCCTCAGTGTCATCACTCTGGTGCTGCAACACACTTGGCTTGTTCATTCTTGCACACCTTAAACAATATTCAATGATCAAAGAGGGCATTTTTGTATACTTTATGCTGTTAACTATATTTAGTTTTAAAATGCTGTTTTTAGACTGTGAGGTGTCCATGTGCCTTGGGAACCTCAACCTGACTTTTAATTGAAAAAACCCACTAAATGTATGACGTTCATGTGTCCTTGCTGTTTCCCAGGTTTTGCTTTTTGACAGAATAACGTGATTGAACTGTTAAGCAGCCAAGTCAATCTGTATGTAGTATGAAAGTACGAAATACTCCACAAAAGCCACACAGGGTTGGGATTCTGAACAAGATGGCGAGTGTATATTTAGAGCTTTGAATCGGGATACAATCACACTCAATCTCAGTATGCTCACCTCAAGCCTGGGAGGTATGTGACAAAGGAGGCTGGAGAAAGGAAAAACTTAATGCATCAGTAAAAGTCTTATTGTAGTTTCACCAAACTTCAAAGATGTGAAAGGAGGCTTACAGTATTAGAGGAATGCAGAATCCAAATTTATTGAATGCAGAGTAAAGAAATGCACCGGTAGCTTGGCAGTCAGAGAACAAGAACTGATAATTAGTTTGATGAAAATTAGAATCATAACAACCGACAAAGGCAATGCAGCATAATCAACAAAACCAGTTCTGCAGCCTGGCAGTCAATTGCCTGAATCAGTGCAGAGGCACAGCCTGCAATCATCTCATCACATTGAATTCAGTGAGTGATTGAAAATGTGTTGTGATTTAGCCCACAAGAGACTTTATGTGAGTCTGTCCTCAGCAGAAAAAAAAAGCCTGCATTGGTCATTGTTTTTCTCAAATGCTTAAAACATCCCTGACATACTATCTGATGCAGTCCTGCAAATACTGTCTGTCCTGTCTTTTTGTTAATATTAATAGCAAAGGAGACAATGTATGCAGCTATAAGCAGTCAATACTGGTTTTCTTTATGACAACAAACTTCAATCATGTCATTTTCTTATCTTGAATGTCAACAACATTTGTTTTTTATATTTATGTTGCTGTCAATTAAATACTACAAACGTCTTTCCTGGGACATTTGAATAGAACAGAGTCATTGTTAATGTTATTAGTAACGCCTGAGTTTTTCTACTATAACAAGTCCAAATATTTACTGTAAGAAGGGCCTACTGTCAGGCAACATCAGTTATAGAATCATAAAATGAATTTGCCCTATTACAACATTTGAGTCATTTTGCAGCTTGTTAATACTGTAATGTTGTGGTAACATGACATATATAAGTAAATGTTGAAGGGACTTATTGCAGTAATTATTCTGACTTATTGTCACTGTCACTGATTAATTACAGTTTCTGAACCATTACACAAATTAACAGGGAAAATTACTTACAAAATGAGAGAATATGCTATTACATGAAAACATCATCAAACTTAATGGTACAATGAAGAGACAAACAGAGAGATGGAAGTTTCAAAGGTTCATATTTACATGTAGGTATATTTACACAGTGCAAGCCGAAGAGAGGAGCTCAACAGAACCTTAATTTCCACAGCAACTGAACAGAAATGGAATAACCTGCTCATGTATTGCAAGGTAGAATTACAGTACATACACCCATGGTATACCCACACAGGTGATTTCACTTATTTTACTGTACTGTGTGGTACAGACTGTGTTATTGACATACCTGTTAGTATCCAGTAAGCTTTGTTGCAATTGTTTAGCGTGGGACAAATAATACTTATCATTCTAGCTGGATGGTAAATCTATTCAGATGTAATTTTCCACATACACTATTAGCCATAAAAACGTATTAAAAAATAAAGGCCTGGTCACACCAGCATTAAATTGCTGGGATCAGGGGACGCTTGTGGGGTGAAGTAAATCTGTGCTGTTGATCTACAGTATTTTTCCTTGAGCCCCCTGAGTAACTTGGGGAAAATGCATGACCCTCCCTCCATCATAATAACCATATAGTCACACCAAAGTGTGTTCACTAGTATTGAAGAAATTAAAAGCAAAGGCTGATCTTTTCCAACCATTGCGTTTAACAGTGACTCAGACACTCTGGAAATAAAGCAAACTACCAGCCCAACTTGGTGTATCATCTCCTATAGTATTGCAAAAGTTCCTAGACAGTACCAGCGGTGAAACAAAAACAAGACGCTCACTTCGTCCAGCCAGTGCAACAAGCAAACGGCACAGAGAGTGAGAATTATCATCAAAACAAACAGATACTTTCTTAAGAAAAGGAATTTTAGGAAGGTATATGTGATGGGATCTTCCTGACCACATCTGCAGGTAGTCTGGCTCACACTGTGCTCTGATCTTAGGAAGATGTAACATAATCTGTAGCTTACAACGTGCTGACATCCACACATAACATTAAAGCCTCCAGATATTTGTTTTTAGCTAACATAAAGCAGATCAAGCAAGAACGCCTCTAATGACTGATGATGCGTCTTCTCTGTGTTAGACACAGATCATGCTTCAATATCAGGTGTAAATGGGGTGCGAGAATTCTGTCATGAACAGGATCGCCCAGGCGCACTGTAGCGGTAAATGTCGGGTGGCGGTGTGGTTGGCTCAGTTGGTAGAGATCATGCCGCATGTACAAGGCTGGGTCCTTACTGCCCAGGCCCAGATTTGACATCACAGTTCGACCCTTGGCTGCGTGTTGCCCTTGGCTGCCCCCTATCTCACTCCCCCTTTCCTCTCTATTCAGTTTCTTATCAATAAAAGCAAAAAATGCCAAGCGTGAGGTCCAATGAGGTTTAGGTAGGTGTGCAAGTTTGGTATAGAAAAAAAAACATAAATGCAGTAAATACAAAATAAAAAAATAAAAGTTTTCCCACCCCACCAATTAAAACATAACACACCATAGCCTCATTGTAACATTTAAATTGCATGGCTATAAGGCATAAAGAATATTCAGCGTTTTTAATTGCCCACTGATGAACAGAAAAATGCCCAATGTGCCAATTATGTGTATACTGATGTGTCTGTGGAAAAAAATAAAAGATAAAAGCAAAATCCAGACCACAGTGGACTTGTGTTGTCATTCATGTGGATATGATTCGTTGGTCTGTATGTTTTTCTGTTCTTAGCTCCACCCAGAATCTATAAAGTTGTTTACATCTCTTACTACTTGACGGCCATGATAACCATGGTAAATACAATGAGCTACATAAATCTTCCATCAGTTGTCTGCAAGAGGTATTTTTCAGCAACTCAGAAGGCTACATTTGACAGATCTAATGTTCGTAGAAAAAAAGTTAATGTTACACACAGACACTGTTAGCATTATATTAGATTTCATTCATTTAGTAAATGCATGTCCATAGGGACTCACAATAACTGATTTCAACCGCTGTAGGAACAAGAGCTAGATGTCAAATGTCTCACAATTACTTCAACTCTCTACAATCCTTATACTTTTTTGACTTTCTGTCTGTTTTTCTCTTTTGTCTCTTCCCCCCTCTGTCATTTTGATCTGTCCATCTCCTCTCTGCCTCTCTCCCCCCACTTCTTTTTCTGCCTGTCTCTCTCTCCCTTTCTCTCTCTCTGCAGCCCTCTCTCTCTCAGGGTAATGAGATATAAATGTTTCAGGACTGTGATTGCCTGCGGCACTAGACCTGTCTCCTTCACACAAAAAACACATGCAAACACACACACACAAACACACAGAATTCAGTGAAAGATACATGCCAAATAGAAAAAGGCAGGCTCTGATGTACATGTAGTGTATTTAAGCAATCTAGTGGAACTAAATAACAATTAAAGGACAGTAGGCTGTGGAGAGAATGACTGAGGAGGGTGTGTTAGTGTGGGTTGTTGTGGACTCAAAATAATAGTGAAAAATACAATTGGATGTGTGTGTCTGTGTGTGTGTGAGTGTAGGTGGTTACAGGCAAGTTGTAGGTTACATAGGGGTTGCTTCACCAAATATAAACTTGGTGTTTCTGAGCTAAGGTCAGCAGTCTCAGCTGGTTCCTACAGTGCCATACACACATACTCGCACATACAAACATGGAAGTAACCTTAAGTACACTTTCTTGTACGCCTCATTTATGTTGCTTTCATGGCATCAACAGTAGCTATTAGGTTCAGTAGGTGACAAGCACAGCGCTGGTGCTTTGGGAGCTGGAACTCTAAACCAGTGTTTCCCAACCTGGGATCCGGCAGAGATCACAGGGGGTGCCCAAAGCTTTATCTGTTTTGAGGTTGTCAAAAAAACTTTGGTTTGCACATTTTTTAAAAATCGTGATAACACACTAGATAATTTATACAAAAGTCTGTATACATTTTTTTCTCACTGAAAATAGTAGGCAGACTACTTTAGTAATAGGGCTGTAACGGTTTTGAAACAGAGACCAAAATCGCGAACCACGATCTGGTGTCGCGGATCCGAGACAGAACTGCGACACACCCGCTCATTGGACTGTTGAGCTCTCATTGACAGTGCAACTGTGCTGCCGGCGGAGAGTGGGCTCAGTAGGGGTGTATATTGTAGGCTATTTGTATTAACAGTAGGTTATTTTCCACCTTATAGTTTAGTGTTTATTTACTTGAATCTGCTCCTCTGCTCTTCTCCCCACACTCACACACACCTAGCCTGCACCTCTGGTCTCTCACGGCAAACAGGCCGGCTGGTTAGTGCAAGCTGTAGGCCTATATTTTGTAAATATTGCACCTTATCAACCCCTTTTCTTGGTGTTAAACAATACCAAGAAACAAAACACCAGGAGACTGTTGGTGAAGGCCAGCCAAGAGCTGGCATTGATTTACACAGAGCCATGGAGGTGTCATTTGACTCCATTTGTTCGCTATTTGTAAGTAATTACATCATGTTTTTCTGTGTGCCTGTTTTGTCAGCTGTTGGGGGGGCTCAGCTTTTCTTAGATAAAAGTCGGGGGGACGCCAAGGAAAAAAGGTTGGGAACCACTGCTCTAAACCATCATCTTCAGTCAGAAGTGCTAACACATCAACACACTCCACTTCATCCCCTTCTTCATCTTCTTCTTCCTCTCCTGGTTGAGATGCAGTGCCATCACTTCTAATGAAGCTCCGCCTTCTGACAGAACAGCAGTCGGTGGTGGTGGCGATATGGTCAACTCCCCTCATGGCCTCAGTCACAACCCTCTTCATTCCCTTGGAGGCATCATCAATCATGGAGCGCAGAGTCAGCCGTGACATAATTTTTGCATTAGGCTGCAGTTCCTTCACAAAATCTCGAAATGGTTGTTCTTCAACAACATGGAATGGCTGGAGTCCTTGGATCACATAAGTCACTATAGCTTTGTCAATGGACCTCTGAGACTGGTGTTCACCAATGTGGTCTGCTTGATGCTGGTGGTGGGGGGAGTCTCAGGAGCACCTTTTTCTCTTTGTTGATGTCAGCTCTTCATACTTTTTGAGGTGGTGTACATGCTTTCTCTGTTTCAGAGAGACATTTAATGAGCAACTTTAGCTACAAGATTCACACTACAATGGCCATTTGACTGTTAAACATTATCTAACATTAGCCCAACATTATCCTATAACCACTGAGTTTTGAGTTAATTAACATAAGGGAAATCTCAAGTTTGACAAAATGTATGATGCTTTTGAAGATGTGAATTGCCCTTTTCCAAAAATATTTCTCAATCTAACATTAGCCTACCTGAGGAATATCTGGCCCGGCAGTTATGCTATAACATAAACAGTTAAGCGTGTTTCAGTTTTATAGACATGGTCTTTCAGAGTTCTCTGTTGAATTAAATCCGGGGGAAAAATCAGCGGTATAACGTTAAAGTTGACGTTAGTTAAACATGTGCGCCATGTCAGCTAATTAGCGACGTTAGCTAGCAGACGTTAGCCTGGCCATCACGTTAACCATATATCTGATGCGGCTTATAATAACTGATGTTGAATCACATTGACATTGTGGCTTTTTACTGAATAACTTATTAATTTAACCTACCTCGATGTGCTAATGTGCAACGTTAGCTTGCAGACGTTAGCCTGGCCACACGTTAACCAGATATCTGATACGGCTTATGATAACTAATGTTGAATCACATTGACATTGTGGTTCTTTACTGAATAACTATTAATTTAACCTACCTCGATGTACTTCATCAGGTTGGACAGGGAGTTTTTGAATGCCAAAATTTCAGTGACTTTCGGTGGGCCTAAGAGGCACTTCATTCGGTAGGAAGAATCTTTCATTCCAATGTATAAAGAAGCATTTCTTGCAAATAAGGCCACGGGTGTGTAACGTTATCTTCACCGCTACCCTGTTCACCGAGTTCACCACTGTCGTCAGGGTGGTCGTCCTCTACGATAATGGGAGTTCCCCTTCGAGGGAACTCGAACTGCGTCGGTGATGACACTATGGGAACGCCTCTGGGCGTGGCAGGGCTGAAATCATGAATGAAACTACTCCAATCCTATTGGCGTTGCTAGAACGGTAGCGCGTGACGGCGTAACTGGAGGCATATATAAGCACGCCGGCACACCGGACACATTAGCTTTTTTCTATTCAGCAGGCACTCTGGCATGTTTGAGACTACGCAGAAGAAAGCTACCACTAGAAGTTATCTGGAAGGAGTAGCAGAGGAGATGGCTGGTAAGCAGTTCAGGCAGTGTGTCTTTCCATGCCTGCGCTACATCACGGCTGGGGACACTCATGCCCTGTGTGTTTCCTGTCTGGGGATGCCGCATGCCCAGGCAGCTCTCGAGAGGGCTGCTTGCGGCCATTGCGAGGCCCTGCCCCTAAGGGTGCTGAGGTCCCGTGCGGCTCTCTTCTCCGGAGACGGCCAGATGCATTCTCCCCGTGGCACGGGCCCAGCGGTCGCTGAGGCGGCGCGGCGGCTTCGGTCATGGGGCTCCCAGCGCGACATCTCCGAAGGCATCAGGACTGCCAGGGTTACCTTCACCTATGGCCGTAAGGGCGCACTCTACTCAAGGCATGGCGGCCTCTAGGGCCCTCCTCGTAGGGGCTTCGCTCCAGGATTTGTGTGAGGCAGCTGGCTGGGCCACTCCTCACACTTTCATCCGGTTTTACAGTCTGGACCTTCCTTCTGCACCCAGCACCCGTGCACTCTCCTCTTAGTCGTGTCTACGGGTTACTGCACGCTGGGGGGCAGGCGGAGGCTTCAGCGTGGAATAGTGGGTATTCTCGTTCCCATAGTGTCGTCACCGACGCAGTGTCTCGTTCCCCTTCTCGGGGAACGTCTCGGGTTACGTATGTAACCCTTGTTCCCCGAGAAGGGGAACGAGACACTGCGTCAGTCAGCCACACCTCGCCCCGCCTGGAGTGCCTTGCTTCATAGCAAAGAGCTAATGTGTCCGGTGTGCCGGCGTGCTTATATACGCCTCCAGTTATGCCGTCATGCGCTACCGTTCTAGCAACGCCAATAGGATTGGAGTAGTTTCATTCATGATATCAGCCCTGCCACGCCCAGAGACGTTCCCATAGTGTCGTCACCGATGCAGCCGCATAACCCGAGACGTTCCTCCAGTAGGTGCTTCCATGGCGGTTTCAGTTGTGCTTCCTCCTCCTTTGGCAACAAACAAGCATTACGCTGAAATTGGGTGTGCGGAGCATGCGTAATGCAATCTAGTAGCAGTGATTCGCCAAACCTGCCTTTTTGCAGTCGCACAAATTTCTTCTAATATTATTTTGTTTTTGTTTTTTTTGTAGCCTGGTATAGAGTATGATGAGCTGGATACCATATTGTGCCAGACAGATTTTACTTTAACAAGAGAGTATTAAAATACACCTTTGTCTATTTATTTAGTTATGTATTGATTTGTCACCGGGCCGGACAGGGGGACAGATATGGGGATGGGGGGCACAAACAGACAGCACAGAGAAAGGACAACACCTGCAAGAGAAGGGGGATGGAAGGTGGGGACAACAGGGAATAGCAGAGGGAAACGCCAATTGCAGAAAGCAACGAAACCTGCAATAGAACAGAGAGGGGTGCTTGGGGAGGAGAAAAACAACAACAAACAAACAAACAAACAATAAAAAAAATAATAATAGTAAAAGACAACCAGCCGAACAGCAGCAATAAACAGCTGACATAGTAAGACAACTAAGAGAAAAATGAAAACAAGACAGTCAAGCACAATAAATAAATAAAAGCTAGAATAATAACAATTAATTTAAATAAGTAACTGAGATTCTGATTCTTCTGATTTTATTTTGTAGTAACAAGTAACGAAGATGCTTAGTGGAAATATATCGGCGTAAAAGTATACATTTTATCTAGGAAATGTAGTGGAGTAAAAGTGAAAGTTGACATAAATTTAAATAGCGAAGTGAAGTACAGATACGTGAAATTTCTACTTAAGTACATCAACGAAGTATTGGTACTTCGTTACATTACAACACTGCCTTTGATGCATATCAAACTAAATTTCTTGCAAAAAGATTGATATGTTGCAACAGGAAACTAGTAGAAGGCTGAATTCATCTTGAAATATGCATGACAAGGATTTCTTTTTCTGGATTCAGTCTACACAGCATCAGCCTGATAGCCTGACCTGACAGATTTAGGGCTGCAGGAATGAATCCCATATAGTGTATCATAGTGAAAGTTTTTTTAGGCTTTTCCAAACACAGGAAAGCCAGTATCATACACACTGTTTACATTCTTCTTAACAGAAATCAGTCCCTTGCACTTCCCTACCGATGACATAACACAGGATGGGGAAGATGGCAAGCAATGGCTGGGGACCAACAATTAGGATGTCCTGTCTTTTATGACTCCATAATCACCTAATCTGACAAAGTGACTATCTTAACAGGCAAAACAATTGTGAAATCTGAACCCGGCATATGATGAAGAATTTTTCTATAGTTATCCATTCACCCCCACCCCACCCACACCAAAACACTGAAGTCAGACACATCTGCATCAAAGGGGAACCATAAAGAAGGAGAATAAAACTCGCCCCTAGCTATACACTTGATGGACACCATACTCACCATGAGGCACAACAGTTTTTGCTAATGGAAACGCTGAACTTCCCATTTGACAGAGGGAAAGGTAAAAACACTTAACGCAGTACTCAGTCCCTCAGTCTGTCTAAAAGAACTGAATTGTGTCAAAGGCTGCAGTTCTACAATAATTGAGAATATCTCCATAGACATTAAAAAAAAAGGTTGTTAGTGACTTTAGGGCAGCCTCAGTCAGCCATATTAAAACTTTTTGAAACTGCTTTTTCTCAGCTGCAACAAGTTGTTTGGACACTTTTCCCCCTAAGAGTTGTAGAAAGGTACTTCAGAAGGTGCACAGAATTTCGAAGCAATTACCTCATTAATGATGAAAATGCATACAGAGCAGGGTAACACAGTTATAGAAGCTTCGAATTAGAAGTTAAATGATGCATTGATAAATGTTACTCTAAAACATAAACTACAAATTGGGCCCAGATTATTAACACAGTCTGGATTTTGGCTAGGCATATGCTGTTTAAATTAAACAGTTAGAAACTGGGCTAACGAGGACCACCATCCTTTAACATGAGTATTTCAAAGAAGGGCAACAGCTGTTTGATTATATATAAAATGGGTTGTACAGAGACCATCTCTCCCAGAAATAAGCACGTATTCTTCTTACCATACTTATATACTTGTGCTTATGTAAGTACAGAATGTAAAATCCCACAATCACCACTCAATCTTCTTTTATGAGTTAATGTCAGAGATATTACAAGTATCATAGACCGTTTCATTAAAATACTGCCGGACAGGAATTTTTTTCTCACAATGACAATGATGCACAAGAATAAATATACATAGACTGCTATTGCATTAATGGCCATGTAATATGAGTGACACAACAAATCGCAGCTTTGGGGAATAATCATGTACTTGTTTATTAAAAGTAAACACAAGAACAACTGCAATGCAGTGTTTCAAATTTATCACAATTATACAGTGTTTCAAATTGCAGATCAGTGGAATTATCTGCAAGTGCAAATTCTATTTTTCATGGGAATTAATGACTTAACTGAAGTTATTAAAATATGTCAAGGAATATTTTTTAACATATTCTATTTTGGGCTATATCACTGTATTTGTTCAGAACAGAACATGCCTTCAGTTCTGTTGTTGGGGCTTAAATCCTACCGGGTGCAACTTGTTTAACAATGTGTTCAAGATTAATTCATTTAGAGAGAATATGAATCATGTTAAGAACGAGTTATGAACTGCTTGACTTCGGGGGAAGAGAGGGAGCGAGGCATGCAGTATGAATTTACATAGCCTACATGCAAATACCGTGTCCATGTTTGTTTGTCTCCTCTTTTTCCCCTCAACTCTTCCCCCTGATCTGCTCTTACAAAAACTGATTAGAACTGAAAATCAAGTCCATTCTAACTCAATTTACCATTGTGTGTAGGCCAATAGTAGCTACCAGCAATCTAACAACATTTCTAGCAGGTGTAATCAAATAATTACATCATGGATTAAAATGTTAAGCAGACAAACAATAACTTGGAAACCTATTAAACCACTCCAGCCCCACTCTTTTTTCTCTCTCCCCATTTTATCACCTCTCTCCTCTGATTGTCTCTCCATGTGCTCCTCTCCTTTTCCATCTTCCTCTTCCTGTCTCTACTCTGCATGCACCTCCACAATCACTTCACACTTCTCCCTGCCCTCCTCTTCCTCCTCTCTCCTTTACTCTGTTCCTTCTGTTCCTCTTCTGCCTCAGCTGAGGGCCACCGCAGCAGGATAGGGACAAAGAGAAGTCTCTTCAGTGTGGCTGAGCTCCAAGTACATCCATTTAGATTTTATGTGACTCAATCTCTTATAGGACTCCTTTTATACAAGCCATTTACCTCTTTCATGTCACTTTTCATCCACTTTGTCTTAATGATGTTCAGCGTTGGGATCACATTAGGTTTTTGACTGTGGCGCACTCTCTTGTTACCCAAACACTTGACGGCAATGCTGTCTAGTTGTTCTGATATGTCTGACATTTCGACTTCGCTTGTTTCACTGTCCAATGTCCTCTTCTCTGAGAAATGAGCCAGCATGCTGCAGCTAAAGCTGCCAGGGCGGGCAAATTGCCTCTGATCTGATGATGCATTTTATTTCAGTTGTAGCTTTGCATAATATGCGACATCCACTTTGCATTTCATTGTTCTGTTTATGTGTAATGTCCTGTTATAATGTCTGATGAAGATGACCATGAAGAAGGTTCAGCTCCTTGTTTTGGCCATTGCCTTGCCAAACAATGCATTATATCTTAGCTTTATAATGTGTTCTGACTTGTATGTTTCCCTGTGGCTCTGTTTTGCTGTGTCCACGTTTGGCAGTTCTAATATAGTATAATAAGAATGCATTTGTGATAGACACCATTTATGTTGGATATGTAATTTCATATGTGAGTTTTTAAAGTTACATACTAGACTTTTCGTGTGTTTTTCATGTGTGATGTATTAGCATTCATCCAACTTTTCCATTTGAATTCTCCCTCTGAGGCTTATTCATAATGTGCTCTTTTAGCATTCGGCCTATTGTGTCTAATATGTGATCTCATACTCCCATTAGCGCTATTCAATTCTGTGATGTTGCATAAGTGTGTGGCTCCAGTTTGTATGCATAATGCTCAGATACTGTTTGTCCTTTTCTGCCTAATCTCTTATGCACTGTTCATATCAGTCCTGTTCATTCCGTGTGATGTTTTGTTAGTTCTTGGCACTGTTCTTCATGAGCAATATGACATTTGCATTTGGCCTGTACTTTCTTATGTGTGATATTTTGTTAGTGTTTGGCAAATTCTGTATGTCTAATATTTTCTCGACATTTGGCTTAGTACTTTTATAATGAGTGACAGTCCATTAGCTTTTGCCCATATTCCTCCTAACGGGCAGCAGTGTGCTGTGATACATGGAATCAAATGCTGTTTACTATGTACTGTTTGCGTGGGCTGATGTGTGAAGTGTCCCGTTGGCTTGGCGATCTGATAATGGCAGCCATAATATTCTGATCTCCAGCACTGAACGCCTGTCAGCGAGCCTACACAAATCTTCATAATCCCTTTAATGGACTCTGTGGGCTGGACAATATCATCTCACACACGCATCTGAGAAGAGACACCCACTCACAGAAATGCACATAGAGTGGATAGTTGAAAGGTCACCCAGCTTAAGCAAGCCTGGCAAAAGCTGCAAGTAGTAGCAGCAGTTAGCAAGTCTTGCCTTGCAAAAACTGTGATTTAGAAAAAAAATCAGTTTAGGTGTAAATATGTCCAGAAGTCCACAAAAAAATGAAAAAAAATTTAATTTAATTTTTTAAAAATGACAGAGAACTAAATAATATGTTGTATTGATTAGAAATGATCCAGGAAACCATTTTACATCCAGTGGTTCTAAACATGGTGGTGGCAGAAAATTCCTAATCGAGGTCTTGGGTTGCTGTAAGTAAGCGATGAGACTGTAGTTATATGTTGAGTTTAAAGATGACTAGAATGAAAAGAGGAAAAGTGTTTTAGAAGCTGCTGAAATCTGATTAACTGAGGCCATGGGTTTTTTTGCTTAACAACAGGATTTCAAATATATTTTTTACATTCGTTTGCATTCCAGATTTGAAAATTATCAGAAAAATAGAGTCTTTGCTCCTGTGACTTGTGTCAGAAACTCATCAAGGCCAGAACAGACACAACCCTGACTGGCAGACAACACCCACTCATTTAATTCAAATAAAGTTCACCTGCTGAGTGACTTAGATGTTGCAGACTTTCTCTTATAATAATAACAATATTAAATAATATTAATAATTGGGATTTAAGCTTATTTCAGTACAAATTGTGTAGAGGATATGTTGTTAAAATTCAACTAATCAAGTGTAAAAACATGGTGGATCAGGCTGCTATAATGTGTGGTGACTGCTGAGCTAGTATAAACAGGACTACGGCAAAGCTCTGATGGTGTATCTAAAATGAAAAGGGTGGAAAAGAGAAAACCACTGTACTTGAAAAGCTTAGGTAGTCATGCAAGAGGAGGATGACAGAAGTCTGCATTATAGTGTAATGTCAAAGTGAAGTGAAGCCAAAACAAACAATTTGGAAAACAGTTAATTTTCAAGTTCAAATCCATCTTGACCAACCTGCCCTGATGATTATTTCCCACCTTATTCATATAAAAGCTTATTTACTTTCTCCTGATTAATTAGTTACAATTAGTTAAGGTGGTTTCATTTAGTGTTCTATATTTCATTTCAGTTTGCACAGCTAAGCACATTGAATTGAAACTCATAAATCCACTTTAAGTGGATAATGAATATTCAGTCGTAGGGAGTAAAAAAGGAAGTTGCTTCTGTGATTAAATCTTAAATATTATTGAATTTAATATATATTGTAATCTTTCTCAACCTGACAGGACTTGGTTAGGTTTCTGTGAGAACCACTGGTAATGATCAGCTCGGTATAGACACGATATGTAGGAAAAAAAGGATGTTGCATTATTGATGCTCATGCATTTGTGCACTTGTGTAGTGTATGTGATCTATGATCTATAGAGTCAGTGTTTATACAATGTGAGTCTATTATCTTTGTGCAAGTTGGTCCAACTAATATTATAGCCTGAGCTTATCACTGAGGGTTAATGATCAATGGCTTTCGATTGGCAGATGGGGTGAATATTCTACCCTGTGTTTTCTAAACTTGTTAATATGTATCTCAGTGCTTCAAGAAAATAGTAGCATTTGTTCTAATTAATGGCTGAAAATGTCAGGATGTATGAACAGGTCTGGTAAAATGCTGCTCAACCCTGATGGGAATTTCCCCTCATATCTGAAAAATTCTCTCAAAGGAGCAAAAAGGGCCCAAAAGCCTTGGTGTGTACACTCGGCTTAAAGAATAGATCCAGATTCACTGATGCATGACCTGCAGTCTCACAGGATTTGGTGCTATCTAATCTGACCCTAATCAAAACAACAGTTGAAGCGATAGCCATACACACCTCACTCTAAATTAAGTACCCAGTGGCGATTAGCAGCATCTGTTTTGAATCATGATCCTTGTAGACACCACTTTCTCAGGACAATGCAGGTGTTGTGTCATAAATATCACATATTTCATGTAATTAGGGCAGCACAGCTTAGTTTGAATTATTCTGGTTGGGTAAACCTCATAAGGGATAGTTCTTGCACACCTCTTGCACATCAGTTTCGACCAAGCATCTTATTAGGATTTGTTTTCTAAACTGGTTCTGGTGTGTATAGTAGCTTAATCTAAGTGTGTGTATTTAGGTGAATGAGGAATACGAAGGGATTTGTATTGGCTCATGGTATTGGTACAATTTACCACCAATTCTAAGCCCTTCACTATCCTAGCCCTTCAGAATGACATGCCAGTGAGCAAGGGTGCATACATGCTCTGCAGACTGATAAAGAAAGCACATTTGATTACTGTCAAATAACTTAAATCTGACTTAACACAGCGACATCCAATTATGTATCGCCATTACATAGAGTCACACCTAAACTCTAGCAAATGTAGGATTTCCTGTTAACTGAGATGAAAGATTGATGTTCAAAGTTCAATCTTTGGAGCTTGTAAACTGCAGTTGATCTAACAATCTAACCTCTGGGTCAATTTAGTGGCTATCTTCATCAGCAGATGGAGTTTGCCAGCTTTCATAAATTTGGGTAGATGTTCCATTTCCATTTGAATTTAAAGGTGCCGTAAAATGCTCATTTTCAGGTTCATACTTGTATTTAGGGTTTCTAAAACTAGAAAATGTTCACATGCTTTATCGTTAAAAAAACACATTGTATTTCTCACACTGTCCACTCCTTCAGCACCACTTTTCGCCTTCTTTTCTTTAGCTCCTGTATCTTAAAGGCCCCCCTCCATGAAAGCCCACTTGCTTCTGATTGGCCATCTTCCCCAAACAGAGAAGAGGGGCGGGGCTTAGCGGTGCTGCACTGAATCTGAATCTGTTGTCCAGTTTTCCCTTTGATGTCCCCCAGCTGCCTCCACTTTGGCCTATTTACAGAGTTTATATGTTACTGGTTCCTTTAGCTACTGCTATCAGCAGCTGTTACTAAGTTAGCTTGGTGCTTGGTGCTGGTTCAGAGCCAGCTAATAACAGTAGCTAAAAGCACGTGGGCTGGTCTATGTAACTTTGGGGGCTTAAATGTTACGTAACATCTAGCGCTTGTTGGCATACGCCTGTTTTTCGGGGATATTTTGGGTGCGTAAGATTTACATATGAAGGAGGAAACATTGGAGATTGAGGCTCACGGTGTGTCAGTTAAATGTACTGAGCTATTTTTCTTCAACTTTGCCATGGGAAATATAGTTTTCTGTTCTACGGCACCTTTGAGGACTTCTCGTGCATATAGGTTTAAAAGTAAAAACTAATCGCCCCCCGGGGACGAACTCCTTCTGAGGATAGAGATCATGTGATATGACTGAAACCTTTAGAACAGGTTACTATGCTATTATGGTAAGGTATAGTTTTTTTGTGTTACTCAATAAAATTTAATCTTGAATCCTTAAGCAATATATTTACTTGTGCACAGAGGAATTTGAAGTCAGACCTGTAGCCTACACCTGTAAACACATGTAGCCACTAGCATTGGGACATGGCTAACGTTAGAAGATTCTATTTACATTTTACTATCTTTCAAAGTAATGACACCGCAGAGAGAGACACAATTTCTGTCAACTGATTGGTGTCCATAGCAACAAGCATCACAGGTACTCTGAAGTGTGAAGGTGGCCTTGTACGCAGTTGTAGCAGTTTATATTTATGAACTATCTATGTTATTTTATATCTATGCTCAACCCCTTTTTCCCTTTCAGTACTGTTCCTTTCTGCTTTATTCTGGTTTGTTGTTTAGATTTTTCTGTCCAGCCATTCAGTCAGTCCTCCAGATCAAAGGGTTTTTATGTAATGGAGCAGAATAACAGCCAAAAATGCATCCTTGTTATCAGGGTGTCGTCTGTCAGTAGGTCGGAAATGGTGGCACAGAGATGGATGGCAAGAGGCATTCAGCTCAGCTGTGTATGCATAGCTCTCACTCTCACCACCCTCACTCCTTCGCGTTCAGTCTTCCCCCCTTCTTCTTTCTGTCTCTCGTCTCTCTCTCACACACGTTCTATTTTAGTTGCAAGATAGGAGTGTGTGAATTTGTGCCTGCTGGGACTCAGTAAATGAGTGTGGGTGACTGACGGGGAAGCTGAAGGTTGCAACCCTGAAAATTCTGCCTCTGGAATAGATGGCAAAATTGTGCGTTCTTTGGACTGGGCTGACAATGTGTAGACATTGGTAAAGATATTGGTAATCAACCCAGTGTATCAACTTGTCAATCTAGCGAAGGGGTGTTTATCTCAAAGGGTGAAATATGTCTTGCCACAGCCAAGTAGTGTAATCTTCAAGGTGATAAATAGCAAGCATCTCTCTTTAAGCACATGTATGAAGCAGATGTATGAAAATAATGGTGGCAAAAGCAGGAGATTTTGATGATGTGTCTGTGTGTGGCGGTACTTTCATAGTCATTGCCATAAACCTGAAATGTCATGAGCCCCTCTTCTTGACTTGTTGCTAAACATTTCATTACCTGTCTGATAGATATCGCTGATGTGTATTTGATTAACAATTTAATTATTTCTGTGGCCTTTTAATAATTATGCTCCAATTATCCTTTCCAAAGCAGCCTAAAAGGAATGTTGGGCAGATACCCCTCCACCATAATTTGCTGGGTGTCTAGATTGTTGGCCGTCATGATTGTTTTATTTCATTACAGGAAAGAGTTTTGACTGGGTTTAACAGCACTTATGGAAGACTTTTGGCTTCAGCCCATGTTTCCTAACAAAGATCCAGGACCATAAAGGGATGTAAAACTTGGAGGAAGGATAATTAAAAGGGTTAAATGCAATCAGCCAGAGGTGATCTCTCTTTATGAAGTCATACACATTAACCTGCTGAGCAATGACCCTGTAGGGGCAAATGTGAGGGCCTAGCCTTTTTTGAAGAACAAACACTAAAGTACCTTTGACTTGGTTACTGTTAATAATGTGCCACCTTGCTAGGGTCTAAGGGTCTGGAATTTGATGCAAACTCAGATTGTCTCTATCCAGCACCTCTCCATAGGTTGACCAGAGCCTAAGGGGCTGCAGCTTGATGGTATTACTGGCCCCAGCATCACCATCTTGGGACACCTAGTGGGACTGGGGCACCACGGATTACAGGATATGAATCAGTGCCTGGACTTACACAGAACAAGAGATTTGGGACAGTTTCAGTAGAGGCATTTAGAGCATCTAACAGGGGATGATTCGTGGCTGCTGAGGGAACACCAGGGGCTATGACCTACAGTTAGTTTCCCAGTGCTAGGGGACTTTAATGGACCACTAATGACTCTCGGGAGATCTGGCGGGAAAGCTAATAATGATCATGACTCTGTTAAGGAAATTAGTTGTACAAGGCCTGCACAAAAAACAGTAGTGGACAGTTACTTCCCAACACTGCAGTTTATCAGGAGTATAAACATAGACTTCATAGTAAAGAGTGTCCTCATGCTGCTTGGGTTCTTCATGAGCTTTCTGAAAAAAGCAGTGTATATTCTGTCAAATCTAACTCTATAACGGATTAGTATAAATGGTAAATTCCTTTGGTTAGATGTATGTCTGAAACGCATCAATGTCAATGAGCCTATTAAAGATGTCCTTGTCTTTTCATGCATATGGTGTCTTTTATGTCAGCTTTCGAGACATGAGAAAGACTGAGAAAAGTTATAGTTAGTTAGTCAGTCATTATAACATTAATGTTCTGATAACATTCTCTCCCGCACACACACATACACACACCCCTTAGGCCTCAGTCATTTTTTTGGCAGGCATGATCCCAGCATGAAATAGGAGACAGGAACAAACAGTTTGATTGGCTGATTAGCACCATATGAGAACCTGATTGGTTTATTAGCATGTTGATCAAAGCTGAAGAGCCTCTCCTACTGAGAAACAGAGCATTTTGACTTGGCCTCATCAACACGTTCCCTTTTGGTTCAGTGAAAACAGAGTTCTCACAGTGATGAATTGCAGATTACCAAGATATTTCTATTAAACAACCATTCTGTAGCAAACAAGAGAAAGAAATGAGGGACTACAACTACGAGTATTAATGACAGATTTGATGCTAGATTGAGCAGAGCATTAGTCATGATGGTTTATATAGATCTCGTTTGTGTTTTAGATATAATTAGGTAATTGAAAAACATCAGCTTGTGTTTTGTCTTTGTTTTGTTTTGCCAAACTGATGGCCAACCATTTGGCAAAATGGCAAACATTCTGTCTCGTCAACCATCTTTCGTCAACTCTGAGACAACAAGTTAATGCAGCTGCCTAGCTGGTTGCAGTAATCGATATGCATGAGTGTGTCGTCAGCCATGAGCACTCTAACACTGCGACTGTAGCCCCGCGGGAGTGTGCTGCCAGGCTTTGTCGAGACAGCTGCAGTGATGGAAGTGCATCCAGTACTCTCCAGAGACAGAAAAGTGATATGATGACAGTGAGGCTGAGTACAGCAACAACTCACTTGTGCCAGGCCCCTCTGTGTTGGTCCTAGAAGGTCCTTCTGTTGCTTGAATGTTTCCCCCTTTTAGGATACATTTTAGAGGATTCAGCACTTTAAAATTGAAATGTACCGTCTCTTTCCTCTAAGCAGCTGAAAAAGCCCCTCTACTGTTCCTAGTTGGTAGGAAGGCCTGCTGAAGACCACACATGAGAAGAAAGTTGAGAGAAAAAATACCCTGTAATGTAATCCAATACAACTTTACTGAAGACTTAGACATTACGATAGAGCTGACCAAACATCTCTCAGGCATAGTGTTAACAATTTCACATTATAAGCTTTGCAAAGTATTTGTATCAGGGATTGCATTACATAAGATTAGACAGGGGTCCAAGATATTGTGTCCACCTTTTGTAGACGTTAAACTCCTTAATTAATCAATAATTGTTTCAGTGACAGTAACCAGTGTGATATCACGGAATGGCGTATAATTAGCACGCCACTTTTAAGGACATTTAGGCGTGCCATGTCAGCACATTTTAAGCTTTTCAAACAGGAGATGGCAGATAAGAGAGCGAGCCACAGTGGAAGCTGGAACTTATATATCCTGTGGAGTACTGGACCCAGGTGTGCCACATTTGGATGGATACTGCTATCAGCTCCTATGGCACCTCAAAACACAATACAAGTAGACATTTACTGACAAAACACACACACTAAGCAGATTAGATTGGGCTGTCACAGTCTTACATGAAAAAGATGGTTTATATCCCAGCTATGTGTCTTTACCCCTGGCATGTGAACACTTGCTGATGCCTAGTGTCTGCTGAACAGACATGCATTTTTTAAGGATGAAACGGCTTTATTTGTCTGCAATGTTTTAATGACCAGGTCTGTTTGTTTTCGAGATCAGACGACACAGCAACTAGGTTATTTCTGACACATATTTGTTGTTTACAAAAGCATTATCAGGGGAAAAAATGCTATAGGCTACTTGCATACAGGCAGGGTACTGCCTGACTAAAACTAGCTATAGCCAGCCAGTAATAATAACTTTAGTGACAGCAAGAAAATTAGCGCTTGTTCTAGCCAATGCCCGGTTCAGTTGGTCATTAAATATTGCCATGTTTCACAAATAAATGCTTGTTAACATGTTGGTATGATGGGTGTTGTGGCAAGGTAGTTACCCCTGATAGGATGTGGTACCCCAGCACATGCATTCAGTGATGTGGGTGGACCAATTATTTCACCAAAGTAAATGAAAACTATAAAATGTGGATTGTTTAATTTATCGTGTTAGTATTGTTGTTTCATTAAAAAGGTTTTGCAAAGCAAGCAACACCTGGCTCATCTGTCAAATAAATGCTTTTATTCTTCTGTGCATTATTGAGGGGGAAAAATATTTTGGCAGACTACACAGCCTGGTAGGAACAGTACTGCAATCGCTTGGTGTGTATGTAAAATGCTATATCAAAGCAATGCATTATTAAATAATTATGATAAATGTACCCTTTAAGGAGTGGGGATTCAGAACAATTTACAACAGTATCTAAAGGCTATTAATTGCAATTGAAACGTGAATAACAAGGAAAACATATTGTCTACAATGCTGCAAGTAGGCGAGATGTAATTGAAGTGGACAATGTGTTAGTGATTATCATGATCTTGATTTTACAGCATAGATATTTGTTGGAGCACCTCACTCACAAAAGGTAAACTGACAGCGTGTCTGGATCTAGCTTCCAAACAGTAACATGGATGGCCAAGTGATCGACTCCGTCTTAGTTATATCGTCAGACAATCATAAAATAAATGCCTTATGAGGGAGAAAATATGGACATCTTGTTTAGACGTTCTCAATTCAGTGCAATAGATAATGTGAAGTTCGATAACATGTAACGTTAGCCTGCAGAAGAATAAACCATTTATTTTGACAGATGAGCCAGGTGTTGCTTGCATTGCAAAACCTTGTTGATAAAACAACAGTACTAAAACGATAGATTAAACAATCCACGTTATATTTTTCATTTAGTTTGGTGAAATTGCTGGTCCACCTTCACAGCTGTAGGCATGCACGCGTCCGTGGCTGGGGGAACACTTCCTATCAGGGCTAATGTTAACTACCTTTGCACAACTAAGGGGCAACACTATGGGGCAACAACAGTTAATGTTAGTTAGCTTCTAACTTACTAACTACTTACGCTAGGTAGTTGATGATCCGGTTTCTGGCCTTTCTTAACAGTATGGCACAATGGCACTTGGCTGTAATAACATTATGCTTGATTTAATGTTACATAATGAACAAAATAGCTTTTTAATGTCAGGCGAGTGATTGCTTAACTTACCTATCAACCCTATTTGGCACAAGTGTGCGTCTTTCCTTCTTCAGCTCTGCCAGGAATCTGTCTAGTCAGAATGTGCGCCTCCCAGCACTGGTGTGCTGGCATTTGAGCAGTGGGCCTACCCAAAGCAGACCCATCTGGTTAGTTTGAAATGGAGCCTATACTTGAAATCAAACTATGCGCCGATGCTTGTCAGAAGAAATAAACGTAATGCCGTTGTACAATCAACAGTTGTTCGCTTCTATTGTGAAACGCATGCTTTTATTTAAATATCTTCCGTTTCAACTCTCATACAACTCTCATACAACGTACTGAAATGCTTTTATACAACATACATTTCAGTTGTGTGTGTGAGAGCGTTTCAGTTGTGTATGTAAAAGCATTTCACTTGTATGTGTGTGAGCTTTTCAGTATAGTGTGTGAATGAGTTTGGTTTCATATGTGTATGTGAGAGGAAAAGTGCATGTATTTGCATGGTAATTCTGAATAATGTATAATAGTATAGTGTATAATAGTGACTTTACCAGCGGTGAGTAAGATGCAGTATAGCCTAATACATTTAATTTGTTAAGCTATGAGGAGAGGAAAAGTCCGTTAGCCACTAGGCTAATTTATGCTCCGTAAAATGCCAGAGGCTAAGCTAATAACTGTGACTGTAAAAAAAAGTGATAGTTATTATTAATTGCCCCCCCTGAGAGATTTGGCAGGAGCCGCCACTGAATGACAGTACAATGCCATCTGCAGGGCAGCCTTTTCTATAATCTACCCTTTTAGAACTAACAGCTTGTCACTCACATAATTATCTCCTCCTGCATCACTGAACTTACTGCCTAGTTGTCTTCAATTCTGGCCTTTTAACGCACTCATTTGTAGATTTACTCCATCGCAGATATCCTTCTTTTAAAGCAGATGAGAAATATGAGGGAACACTCCTGCACACATGAATAGTTCTCTGGTTGAGATTCTTCTCCCCTTAGAGGACATGGTAAATGCCAAAAAAAGTAGACTCTGAGAGACCTTTGTCCTTTGGCAGAGCGTTTATTTTTTGAAAGGACTAGACTTGCTCATTTTCTCCACTCCAGAAATTGCTTTTATCTGACTGTCTTTTACATTAAAACAACATTATGCAACTATTTTACATGAAAATATCAGATTCAAAATAATTTTGATGGTACATCGACTTGTAATAAAGTTTCCTCTTTCATTCCCACCCTGCACCCCGAATGCCTTCTTGCACCATGTAACTTGGGTTGAGCACACCATGGGTCTATAATAAGAAGCTACTCAGTATTCTCAACACAGAAATAATGGCAGGGGTGAAGAACTGAAGAGGAAGTTGACAGAGGAAGCTAAGAAGAGAAAGAAAGAGTGACTGAGCAAGAGGCCGGACAAGAGTAAATGTGGGAATGGCTTTTAGTTATTGGCGATAGTTTCAAGAAAAACAAAAAAATAGAGACAGGACTAGTAAGTGGCTCACTATGTCATGGGTCCTTGCACTTGTTTGATGTTTGGTAGTGTAAGCAAAGTTAGAGGGACAGAGGATTTGCTGCTAGAATGTTATATTTCTCTACCCTGTTATTTGACATGGTTCTTTCTTTTAACATTGTCCTTGCCAATTCAAATCCTTCAGCTTGTCAACAAATGCACTTATACAGCTGTACATGGTGGTGATTTATATTGACTACAGTGGTGTAAAAAGTGAATTGCACTCTGAAACTGTAGGGATGCCAAGTCGCAAAAAAATACCAATTTTTTTATAATGGGACAATAAGAGGCCTCTCTTGGATTGTCTATTGAGTGTATTAATGCTTTTGCTACTTCTTCCATCCACCCACTTCTCCACAGCTCTAAGCATAGCAGTCTATTTGAAACTCTACCATATCCCACTGACAGATAGAAACCATAATCTGTCATTAGTAATTGAGGCTTTTCATTTTAAATAGGTTCCTTATTCTTTTCAGGGAATAGCTCTGGTAACTTGCAGTAAGTTGTGTGAAAAGTACTTGAATGAATATAACAAGACCCTTAATTATTATTTAAGGCCCCATTCATTTCAGTTTTTTTACAATGATAAAAGTTTCGGCATCCCCTTGGGCATTTTCATGTTGTATTTTTACTTAATTATGGAGACTTTAACATCTGAAAGTTTGTTTTCATACATTTTGATACATTCGGTTAGTTTTGGTTTGGTTTCACACTGTTTTTATGCGACAGCACTAAAGGAATTTTACAACATTTAATATTGTTGCCACTGTATTGTTATTATGGCATTACTACCTGCAGCACCAACTAGCCTATAGCCTACTCGAGGCTTGTTCAAATTCGCCAAATAAACGTCCTTGTTGTGCGAACATTATATTGTCAGGGCCAGGCAGGAAAGGAGCAGAAGACAGATGTCTGCATCTCTGTTCGAGAAGAGACCAAAGACGCGAGTGGCAGAGTGGCAAAGATGAGCTGTCATGGGAGTTTTATAATTGTGTCCTCATTTCAATGCATTTCTCCGTGCATTTGCTAGTTTCCGGTTCACACGGTAACCACCAAACTTCCTTTAAATGGTCCGAAAGTCTGAACCAAAAAATTCTTTCACACTAGAAATGAACCGAACCATGGTTCAGTTTGATCCAGACCGAGACTACCTCTTTTCGTTTGACCAAATTTCGTCTGTTTGGTCCGGACCGTGGTCCAGGGGAGATTTCACACCTGCAATTTTGGTTTGGATCAAACTAAAAAGTCCGGACCAAACGAGGTAGGTGTGAAAGCCCCCTTAGGTCAATTTGTAGATCCTAAAACGACCCACTGTTATTCCGTGAAATACAATGGCAGTAGAGTTGGAAGTAGAATATGTAATTAAACAGTTTGACATAAGATGAAAAATCAACATTGTTGTCACCATTTGTTGCCTCATGTTAGTCTGTACTAAACAAGTCTAAGAGTACACAGCCACGCTAAAGACTCTATGGGGTGAGCTTTGAGCTACATGCTCACTACTAGCATGCTCACAGTGACAATGCTAACATGCTGATGGAATTGCCACGTTCACCATTTTAGTGTGTTAGCATGGCACTTTGACAAGTAGCAATGAACAAGAAGTACTGCTGCGGCTGATGGAAATGTCATTAGGTTTGCAGATATTTGGTCATAAACACAAGTACTGGACAAAGCAAACCTGTTGATATTAGATTAAAAGTTAAGGGATCAAGTTATGGGAAGTTTTTACAGTTCATACTGAGGGGAAAGTGTGTACCGAACAGTTGTCGACACATTTCTTCTAAAACTACAAATGTCAACTTCATGGTAGTGCTAAACGTAGAGTGAGGGGATCACCAAAGTCATTAGAATTCATCATTTGGGCAGCATGAATATGGCCATTTATTTATAATGTAACACTTTGTGTGATAACTACTTGGAGGGATTAAATTCATTTTGTCATTGAATCACTGTGTCAAAATCTGTTCCAATCCATCAGGAAGATATTGAGATATTTTATAGGATAACCATCTCCATTTAAAAAAAAAGTTGAGGACTGCTTGGTGAACCACCACCTACTGTGACCACTGTCATAGCCGACTAAAATAATAAATTAAGCAGAAAAATATACAAATTATATAAAGGAATAAGTAATACATATTTGTTGTGAAAGGAGTCAGCAGTTGAGTGGGAATATGCTGCATTGGTTTTTTCAAAAATTCATCACAAGCCAGTCTCAGGGGAGGAGGAGCTCACTGGTCTTGCCATGTACACTGTACATGAAAACACACAAGGCCCAGGTGTGACTCAAGGTGTTGTTTAAAGCAGTAACTCTACTTCATTCATTTTTTCCCCCATGAAAGCATTAGAACATTTCTGTGGCAGTTATTTTCAGTGTACCTGCCAAAGGACCATTCGAGCAAGATTATTTTAATGGGAATACCCCTTCAACCCATTCAAATGCTTTGCCTGTAACTATGTTGCCATGGCTGATGCGCAGCAAGCTGGTGAAGATGGAGATAGATGGGTCTTAAAGAAAGATAGATGGCTTTCACATAGTGCTGCTGAGCATTCAGAATGTTCATGAGATGTTTATGAGGGTAATATCTCTCAGGTGGAGGAAGATTGATTAACTGTGGCTAATGAGAATAAGCATGTCTAGCAACTTCTGTTTTAATTGCTTAGTCTTTATGTTTTGCTCCCCTCTTTTTATTCCTCTAATTTCCTGTTACCTCTCTCTCTGTCATGTTAATTTCATATTGAGGCCATGAAAGCCCTCCATGCAATTTAGAAACATATTCCTAATGTATTTTAGAAAATAAGATAGACAGCTGGGTAATAGTGGCTTAAATCATACCTCTGTTACTGGATGAATTAATCTATTAAGTGTAAGTATGCTTGTTTTCGATACACATGTACATCTTCATATATTCACCAGTGAATGAACACAAGCAGGTACGCTTTATATATGTGGGCCTAATTCTGGATTTAGACAAAATATCACTACATTTATTAAGATTACTTCCAAATGTGGATGCAAATAAGAAATATTTTTACATTGTTTATCCTCCACTGAGTCTCAGTGGGAGACAGGGAGTTAGGTTTGGACTGCCTACATTGCACTCAGGCTGCCAGCAGCGGTGCATAAAGGTGCAATGACTTCACTTCTTAATCATCACATACCATGAGTTGTTAAGGATAATTTTGGTATTTTAAAACCTGAGCCCTTTCATTCACTTATTTTGGTGTCGAAATGACTAGTAGGTAAAAAAAAATTTAAATCCATGTATCTGTGCTGCTTGTTGTCTTGCATTCAGCGTGGGTCATGACAAACGCAATCTCAATCCCCTAGTTGCTTTGGACATTTGACTTTTGACTTTGACTTTATAGCTGGCTTCATCTGGTAGCTGCGAACAGTCTGCAGTGGCTGCAAAGTATTTCTTGGGGGCAATTATGTCCACAAAAAGTGCTTATTTTTGTCACTGACAGCACTAAACCATACAAGGAAAATATTGTGAAATTACCCTTTAATTTTGAACATTCCTTAATACTGAATACCTTATATTGACCATTTTGCACAACTAATCTATGTATATGTCTATATTTGTATGCATAACCTGTTTCTCTAATTCAGTTGCATGCTGCTGACCCAACAGCCAGCAGATTGATGTACTCCTCTGTGTAAAAGATTCACAGTTTTTGATGTGTGCATACAGACCTCAGTTGTTTGACCCATTATTAAATATAACTTCAGGGTATAATAACTCACAACTACAGAAGAACTGGCTTTTGAAAAAGGAAAGTGTTGAGGTACTGTAATCAAATTATGATTTACTGTGACAATAAAGTATAACACTGGTCTCCAGCTTGAAACACATTACAAGTATTAGAAAACAAGAAACAGCATTCTGTAAATAAGTGAACTATCGACTTACTGCGTTTATTACTTATGAGGGACAGTATTTTCTCTCCATCTTACCATCTCTCTCACAGTATCTGGACAGACCACTAGGAAGACGGATTGCCGCAATGCACATTTATATTCTTACAACAGGTGCCTATGCGGACATGTACGTGCACAAAATGTGATTGCTCTTTATTGAATATCCACAAATCCATGTTTCCGCACACACAACGTGCTGATCTGCTGCTTTAGTCAGGCTTGTGAATTACTATATGCACAGAACAGAATGCCTGATTGATCAAAGACTCAGTCCAGAGTCCCATTATTTTTTTTTTCTCCCATTAGAAAACCAAAGCGGTGAGCTTCAACTGTAGCCTGGTCCTACTGTAGGCAGGTCTTACTTCACCATGCAGCTTTGGTGTGCTGGGTAGTAACTGATAATGCAGAGTCATGTCTGAAGGGCTGATATTAGTTAGTGAACTGAGTTAGTGAAATGTAATGGTGACACATGTCACTGCTCAGCTGTGGCACATTCAAAGGGACGCTAACCTCCATTCTAATTATAATGGGAGGACAGTAAAGGTGACATGGGCCATTTTATTGCTTCTGGTGACTCAGGGACAAACCAACAATGTTACTGTGAAATCCTGGATTTGAAATGTAACCCCTTTCTCTCAGGCCTAAAGTCTTGCACTAACATAAAAAACATTTATAATAATAGGGTGCTAATTGACCTATTTGGGGGAATAGTTGTGGCCAATCAATTTAAATCTATTTTCCACATTTTATTTTATTATGCGTTTATGTGCGTCAGATACAACCCAAACACACCCATTGTGTTGCCTAATTTTTCTTGATATTGCACGCTTGCTCTTGAAAGATTTGAAAGAAAACAGTGAACCAGACGGTAGAGTCAACACGAATCGGAAGTAAATTTTTGGCCTACAAAATACTGTTTTGCATCCAGATGCTCAGATTACATTTTAATGCATGCCGAGATGTTTTCCTGGCCATAGTGAAGGACAAAGACAGAGGCAGGACTTCTGTCATCAAGGTTAGCTACATTCTCAGACAGTAGCTGCTCTGGAAACTACAGTATTAGTATATTGTTTTAATTGTTTTCATGATGTAGTTTTCTTTGTAACACAGTCAGTTTTGTATTACAAAACTCTACTCCATTGCTTATTTACACAGCAGGTTTAACAGGCTATTCCACTTTGTCAGCTTTGTTTTTTAGTTTTAAGGCAACGTGCACACTACGTAGCTTTTTATGGCAGCTGTCTGTTTGATATGTGCATTCCCTAAAGCTCTGGCTTGGTCGTACATCACTTACTACTGAAACAGGCAGATTCCTGATCAAACTAATTTGTCTTGGCTTATCACCTTTTATGGACTCATATTAATCAGTGATTAACAGTTAACCAGGGACTATAACTCTGTTGCCCATGTTTGTACTCCATTAATGCATCCTTGTATTGATTAATACCTTCTACCACAGCTACTCTCCTGCTGTGATTGTTATCTTCTCCTGCCAGTCTTTCTTCTTTACTTTTTCCTAGTGTGTGTGTGTGTGTGTGTGTGTGTGTGTGTGTGTGTGTGTGTGTGTGTGTGTGTGCGTGTGTGTGCGTGCTAGAAGAGTGAGTCAGACATTTTTCTTTAAACCTCATGGGGGTCTGCACTCTGTCTGAGGAGCCCACACAGACCCCCCTCCCCCCAGCCTCAGCAGAAGAACAGAGTGATGGAGTGGGGGCTGGGGGCATATCAGCAACAACTTGCAGCAGAACCTGGAGGGCAGGTTAGGAAGACTGGCCAGAGTCCTGTAGAGTTTTGGCCTCTGCTCCACTTTATTTTGTTTGTTCAAAGTCTCCATAGTTAGAGGTTATATTATTACATAGTTTGCTGGAACTCTATCCATCCTTAATTCCTCTCTCCTCCCTCTCTGGATATCTGTGCTGTCATTTCTCATGTTCTGTAGTGGAGCTGGCTAAGTTAGTGTTGATGTATGTACCTGAAAGACCACTTCCCCTACCCCTGTTTAGCTGAGCTCATTCAGGGATGACATTTGTAGACAGAGCTGCATTAAAAAGTAATGAAACACTCCCTTTTCGTGTGTCCCCACCACCTATATACATCTGAAAATTAAGTAGAGTGTTGGTAATTGGGCGTGGCTCTGTGTTAGGTTAGCTTAGCACGAAATAATTCCATTCATTGTCTGACTAAAACTGCATCTAACACAGAGTATGATGTACACTTTTATATAAGTTGGATTGCACAGCTAAACATTTCAGGAAGTCAGGAGGCAGTATGTTTTTATCACTAATACAGTTAAAATAAGCAAGCCATTCTTCAAAAAATAAGGCCGGGTTAAGAAGAAATCGGATTATGAACAGATTTAAAGTAACCAGTTTACTATAGTGCTGTCACAAATGTACAATAAATGTGTTCTTCAATAAACTGCGTAACCTGGTTTTTCGTGTGTGTAAAGATATTGACAGTGAGCTACCTTCCATGTCCACCCCGTAGTGATGCAAAAAACAGGCCGAAATAAATGAGACAGAAGCACAAAAAGTTTTAATGCTCTGTAGAACTCAATGGAGGCACTGTCTGCAAAACCCCTGTGAATAAATCATATCATTGTTGCTGTTGATTGTTTTGTTGGAAGATATCAGTACATTCTTCCTCTATTCTGTGAACGTGCTGTTTGTTTGGACTTCAGTATCACACTGCTGAGTCTGTCTTTAGCATGAAAAATGAGTTGCATGAAAAGCCAGTGTGTGATTAGTCACTGTGTGTTTGAAGCTGGGACAGGGCTGTCTGTGTATACCACAGCTATATGCCATAATGACTAATTTGCTGTGGGGCTCTCGTATACATTTGTTTTTCTTATGGCAATTTGAGGGTGTGCGTGTGGCAGCATGTTATTCAAGCCTATTGTCATTCCCAGGTCGTCAAATAGCAACATTTTCTTACACCCCTCAGTGTCTCATACAGACACACAAGGTGCCTTTAGCGTCTGTATGAGATGCACTAGGCTGCCAGAAAGTCTTTAGGAGGTCAGATGACGTAGTATAAAGAGTGACAAAGCCCACATACGGAGCAAGTGGGGTGGATGGATGGTTCTAACAAACACAGGACTTTCAGGAGACCGCTGTTTGTGTCGTGTGTGTGTGTGTGTGTGTGTGTGTTCAATTTCAATTCAATTCAATTCAATTTTATTTATATAGCGCCAAATCACAACAACAGTTATCTCACAGCGCTTTTCATAAAAGAGCAGGTCTAGACCGTACTCTGTGATGTTATTTACAGAAGCCCAACAGTTCCCACCAAGAGCAAGCACTAGGCGACAGAGGCAAGGAAAAACTTCCTTTTAAGAGGCAGAAACCTCGAGCAGAACCATGGCTCAGGGTGGGCGGCCATCTGCCTCGACCGGTTGGGGTGAGAGAGAGAGAGAGAGAGAGAGAGAGAGAG
>NC_060166.1:20719141-20736037 GCF_021292245.1 Micropterus dolomieu | reverse complement strand
CTGAAAATCCTCAAATAAACTATTGCTCTGTAGAAAGTCACACAGCTGTTTAGCAACTGCTTTCTCCAGAAGCTTAGAGAGAAATGGAAGGTTAGATATAGGTCTATAGTTGGCTAAAACATCCGGATCAAGTTTGAGCTTTTTCAGAAGAGGTTTAATTACAGCTACTTTAAAGTACTGTGGTACATAGCCTGTTGATAAAGATAGATTGATCATATCTAGTATAGAGGTGCTGACTAAGGGTAAAACATCTTTAAGCAGCCTAGTCGGGATGGGGTCTAAGAGGCAAGTTGATGGTTTAGATGAAGAAATTATTGAAGTTAGTTGGTAAAGATTGAGGGAAGCAAAACAGTCTAAACATGTATCTGGTTCTACAGCTGTTTCTAAGGTTCCTGAGTTAAGAGATAAGTCGGTGCCACTTGAGGGCAGGTCTTGGTGAATTTTGTCTCTAATAGCTAAAATTTTATCATTAAAGAAGCTCATGAAATCGTAACTACTGAGAGCTATGGGAATACTTGGCTCAATAGAGCTGTGACTCTCTGTCAGCCTGGCTACAGTGCTGAAAAGAAACTTTGGGTTGTTCCTATTTTCCTCTATTAATGACGAGTAGTACGCTGCTCTAGCATTACTGAGGGCCTTCCTATAAGTTTTAAGACTATCATGCCAAATTAAATGAGAATTTTCCACTTTGGTGGAACGCCAATTCCTCTCAAGTTTCCGTGATATTTGCTTTAATTTGCGAGTTTCAGTATTATACCATGGAGCTAACCGTCTTTTAGTATTTTCTTTTTTAGAGGGGCTACAGAGTCGAGTGTCATTCGCAGCGAGCCTGCAGCACTATCAACAAGATGATCGATTTGGGAGGGACTGAAATTATCATAGGAGTCCTCCGTTACTTTGTGACTAGATAATGTATTTAGAGCTGATGGAATCGCATCCTTAAATTTAGCTATAGCACTATCAGACAGACATCTTGTATAGAAATTTTTGCCCAATGGCGAGTAGTTCAGCAATACAAACTCAAAAGTTATCAAACAGTGGTCGGATAAAGAGGGATTCTGTGGGAACACCACTAAATGTTCAATTTCAATACCATACACCAAAACAAGGTCGAGGGTGTGGTTAAAACAGTGAGTCGGTTCATGAACACTGATGGAATCTAACAAAGAGATAAACGCAGTACTGAAGCTGTCATTCTCAGCATCCACATGAATATTAAAATCTCCTACAATAATAACTTTGTCCGTTTTAAGGACTAAAGTTGACAAAAACTCTGCAAATTCAGATAAGAATTCAGAGTACTGTGTGTGTGTGTGTGTGAAACCAAAAGCCCTCATTGAGTTACATTAACTTATGTACCTAAGTTAACTTATGTTATATCCCCGGTCTATGGGCAAACCTAGACATAACATAAAAGGCGTCTCCCCACTCTTCCCACTCCCAAGTAAGGCCAGCTCCACAAAGGAAAAATACAAAGAACCAGTTTTATTGTATCTTCAGAGATGAGCCATTCCCAAAATAACAAACAAAAGACTATTAGCAAAGCCCAAAACTTCCCTAATCAAAACAAAATAAGAGAAAGATAAAGCACTAACCTAGGCTCCTACCAAAGAAAAACAGGAGAAAAGATGGTCCAAACAAAACAGGCTTCTCGCTCCTACTAACTGCTAAAGAGGGTTCAACATCTATACAAATTCTTATTTACAACAATTTAACTATTTGCATCAAACAAAGGTTTACACATTATCAAATCACTAAGCTGCAGTCAATCCATAAAAAAGGTTATCAGAACACGGAGCTCAAGGTGGCACATGGTTGGGAGCAGCAGAGTGAAGAGGAAAAGATTCTGTCAGCTTGGGTGGCTGCTGTCATTCATTGGCAAATCGTGATTGAGCAATCAACTCGGAAGGTCCAATCACTGTTGCCCACCTGTTCTCCGACCTGCAAGCACACCCACTCACACAAACACACACTCGAAGGGAGGAGAACAACTGAGTGCATGGTGAAAGAAAACAAATATGACCGCAGTGTCATAACGTCCTTAACATTACATAGTTACGTACTTATTTTAACCCAAGCCGTGATCTTTTCCTAAACCTAATCAGAGACAATTTGGAGGAGACACACCACTCAATCATATCCTCAATACAACTCTATGGGGAAAGCCCATAACGGTAAAGATGGCAGTTATCCTGCCCCTCTCGCTAGAAAGCCAATCGTCTGTTTTTAACAGCCAAAGCGGGAAACAGCCAATCGTGTGGTTCCACTGACGTAAGGGCCTGTGTTACTTGTACTTCTACTGCGCATGCACGGAAGGGGTGACACATGCGTAGTAGAATTTTAATCAGATTTTAATGCTGATTCTATTCATGTAGTGTTTATGTCCCAGTGACCTGTGTAAGTGCAGTTCTGGCTCTCTCCCCATTCATTTAGATAGGAGCCTGGTCTTGTTCGTCCGAAATAGCTGCCTGGAGGCGTTTCCAAGATGGCAGCCGAGTGGCATGACTTGCCTAAAAGGACTTTGACCTAACCAAGTTGTTTAATTGCCTAAATCTAACCAAACTGCGACCATTTCACAACGTTAACCAGTGTTAACGGCTTTCTGGCAAAAAGGGTTTGTGGCAGCCCGGTTCGTCTCATACTGAATGCTCAGGGGCGTGACAAATGCTTCTGTATTTGACAACTTGGGAATGAAAAGGGTTCATTGTTCTTTGTTTCTTTCTTTGTGTGCTGGATATTTACCCTGTATTATACAGTATATATGATAAATTATCTGCCATGGCATGTTGGGAGAGTTTAATCAATTTTGTCTGTGGATGGTAATGAGAAAGATGACGTCAGCGAACCTGTTGGTAATACAGCACACAAAAAAGTTTAATAGATGGCAGTGGGAATTATTCAAAACTGTCTTGAAGGCTCTCCATGACATAAGAAACCACTTGTAACTGTTTTAGTTGAACCCTGAAGCTTTCCTAGTACACGGACACATTTATGGTGCGTTCCATTTGACATGGGAAGTCGTAATTTCCGAGTCCAAAGGTCAAAATTTCAAAGGGAACGCCCCCTTAAATCAGAATCCCGACTTGGGAAGTCGGGAGAACCGCACTACCCCGACTTTGTTATCCAAGATGGCTGTCGGGGTGTCAAGAGTTAGTGAAAGCTGTAGTTTATACTGTTTATTAGCACTTCTGTGTACTTATATAAATGTTCGTACACAAAGTGCTGTCTGTGGACAAGTTGCTACAGTGTTTAGTGTGAGTAAATACCGCACAATGTCTTTTTAATCAACCGGCATATCAATAGCTAACCTGGCTAGTAGTAAAACAAACAGCTGGCTGAGCGAGGTTTTCCGACTTGTAACTGGAACGCCGTCAACTCGGGTGTGACGTCATTCCCAGCTCCAACCTCCGACTTCCGAGGTAAATGGAACGCAGCATTAGTTATATTATTATCGTACTGTTTACATAAATATGAATATTTCCATGTGCAAATATGAACACATACTGTGTACAAGCGAGAGTGTTTCAAGATTTTCTTTAAAGACTTCTCCCTTTCTTGCATCTTGAGTCTCGCACCAGCATTTCTGTGAGTGTGGGTGTGTCTGCGTGATCTGTCGATGCACAGTGGGACATCCACTGTCCTCAGGTTCTTAATTTTGTAATACAACAATGATAACTTCACCAATAACCACAGTGTGTGCCTCAGGGTGAAAATGACAGCGGAACATCCCCAGAGCTGGCAAGAGAACAGCTTGAGACACAATTTAAGCATGTTGGTTAAGCATAACCAACATGCTTAAATTAATGTTGTAAGAAAAGAAATAAAAAAGATGACAAGAGAAAAATATTGCAACACAATAAAATTGCTAAATACTATATTTGAGATGTTCAACTACATAATCTTTAATAACCATTATCTCAGACAAAAAAGTTGAATTTGCTTTACTTTAATGTAGTTTCTATGCTGCAGAGTGTATCAAGCAAATTGAATGAAATGAGGTTCTAAATGTTTTCCTCAAACTAAACATAATTTAGGATGAACCCTGCAGCACACAGTGTTTGCTTCCCTTATGCATAATATCACTTTATGTGACATTTCCGAGCAACCAATATTTGTGCTTGGCAGTTTTATGTCTTTGCCTAAATGTGGTTTGGAATTAAGCATGGTGTTTGCGGGCTAGCAAACAGCCTTCAGCTTACATTGCTTAAACAGGAGAAACAAGGCCAAAAAAAGGACTCAATACCACAAAGTCTGTCTGTTTGTCTGTCTCTCTCCCTGGCTGCCTGTCTTTCCATCTGTCTCTACAAGCATCTTATGCATCTAATTAATGGTAAAAACAAAAAAAGGAAAGAAAGAAAAGTCTGCTTTTATTGGCAGCCATGCAAAATGCTCTTTTTGTGAACACATTTGTAACTTCATCTGTAATATTAATGTGTTTCCCAATTCTAGTCATGATGTGGATATAAATAAATCATTTAGATTCAAATTTGTGTGTGTATGTGTGTTCCTCTCTGTTCAGCAGCTTTAGTGTGGCTGATGTGTCAAATGCCATTCAGACCGCAAAAGATGTTACAAATACGAATGAAATATTCATACAGTGAATGGCTTTTCTGAGAGTTCAGCAATGAATGCAAGGTACTGGGTGTGCGTGAATCTATCTGTCTATCTGTCTGTCTGTCTATTGTTTTGTTGAATAACACCATGCCATAACTACGGCACTAGAGGTCGCCACCTGATGAGAACAAAGGAGAAAGTCATGTGAGGAACTAAAAAGAGCGACAAAGTCCATGTAGGGAGGAAGCTGGGGTGGATGAATGGGTTGCAAGCAGGGTCTGACATTACCACCTGACACCTGCCAAATGTGGGTAAATAGTTGACAGTGGGAGGTAAAATGGTTGGGCCATACTCCATTTTGGCCGACAGGGAAAATGCAATCCACAGAAAAAGAAATCCACGCAATCCACAGAAAATAAGTCAGATTGCATTGTAGTCTTACAGGTAGTCTGACAAAATGACCCTACTTCTCATTTGATTTCTTACCTCAGTAAACACTTTCCTAATGACTTTAGGGTCAGAATAGCTAGTATCAAGTGTTCTTCAATATATCATTAGGTTCATTTTGTATATTAAGTTCCCATATGGGGTAATATAGACGATAAAGCAGGGTATGCTTTAGGGTGTGGCTACCAGGTGATTGACAAGTTGTTACCACTGTGACCTGTCACTCAGGATAGAGGCATCATATATATTGCATTGTATCCAGTCGTTGACCCATTCACAATATGTTTTCAGTTCATGAAAGTTAATTGTAACATTTTGGTTGCTTAAAAATGTACTTTTTGGACAAACTGCCAAACGATAGTCCACAAACCAATTGTTGACATTTCGGTAGCTGCTTCCACTTCTTTTATATAGTGTATAAATGGGTGAACTTCAAGTTCTTGTGTGCTTTGTGTTTCTTGTCGTTTATTGGTACCTTTTGAAATACCTGGTTGTTAGTGATTATTAAATATGGTGGAGCGATTGTCATTTACTGAAAGACATGGGTCCTTTGTGCAGTGGCGCCCCCAGAAAAGTTTCCCAGGGGTGGCCAGATGGTGCCACTGAAAATCCTGTGGTGGCACACTAAACCAAAAGCCATAACTGAATTTCAGGAAATTCTATTACGCAGTATATAGACTAGTTGAATACTACATAAAAATATGAGTTAAGGAATCACAGACTGATATACTTCGGTTTCTTATTTTACAGTTAAAATTGTCTAATGTCCATAGACTAAAACTAGTTCAGTTAATATTCCATAAAAATCCTGTCTGATGTGTTATCTGTACGTGTTAGGCAATTAATTGTGTTTTAAATAGGCAAGTTAACCTTTTCCTTAAAAAGACAAATACAGCTTTTATTTGTAGGAGTGCATTGATGGGGAGGAACAAAACATTTACTGGGAACAAACCAACTCAAGATTACAGACATCATGGAGCATAAATATTTTTCTTTAAATTCAAATTGAAATATATGATATGTGTCTGTATAGAGTTGTGTAATTATTTAACATACTAAGTTTGGTGTTATTCTTGAAATATCCCACTTTTTAACAACCGATTTGACCAGTGTCATATTTATATATGTATTTATAAAATGGTGGGGCACCAACCATTTCAAAACATAAATACCAGTAAAACTACAATACTCTCTCTTGCTTCTGTGTTTTTCAACATGTCAACAAACAGCATGGCTCCACAAAACACTTAACATGAGAGAGCGAGAGAGAGAGAGAAAGGAGTGCATTGACACAAGTTAGAGTACCACTGTCACAAACCTAGATTAAGAATGCAATATTTAAGCAGACACAACCAAGCTCAGAACAAATGAGCCTACAGGGCCATAAGCAAAGAGAAGTAAGATCAACACCATTGAAATCAACGACGTGCAAAGACAACGTTTTAAGGATCCAGAGCCTTTCTATAGCCGCTTTCCACAGAGATCCTGCAATCAAAACGGAAAGACTGTTGTCCAATATAAATCCCATTCCGAGCTCCATACCTTTCATACAGCCTAATAATCCTGAATAATAAGGCAGTATGAAAGTGGCTATATGACAACAACATCATGACAACAACCATAATCCGTAGCCTAATCTCAACCGATCAACAACTTGCTCATTCAGGAACAAGCAGCAGAGTCAGGATGATAAAAGAAGCTTTCACTCACCAGAGCTAAGGCGGCCCGGCGTTTTTTCCTCTAGGCAAACTTCTGGGTGACTTAAGTTTTTCAGACAGCCCACCGACTCGTCGTGGCCCTGCAGTGTTTGTTATGCTACTCACTGGAGCGACTGTTGGGCGCAAGTAACGTTGAGCCCAGTTTAACAGCATCGTCCAGATGATTCCCGCTGTTCTCATGTTTTGCCAGTCTTTCACAAAGATGATGGTGAAAACAGGCACAGGACGGTCTCCCTCGAAGCATAACGTTAACAGCCAACAGACAGGGGCTCCAGTGTTCGTACCAAGTTAGCTTGCTGTTAGCGATGGTGCTAACCTGTTGCTTTCTGCAGACTATTAGCTCTCACACACAGTACAATACACAAAACTGTGTAGCAGTGTGACAAACTTATTATAAACTAGCCAGGCTACTAACTGTCTCTGTACATTAATTGAATTAGACTTTTCTTTCTTCTGCAGCTTGTTGCTGCCTCCACACTGGTGTGCTCTGCTCTGCCTGTTAGTCCCGCCCCTTAACCAGTTACAATTTTAGAAACGTGATTGCCATCTACATGTACAAATTGGAGGCCTCTCCTAAAATAAACAGTCTGTCACACCTCAGGGTCAGAGGTTACCCTCTTAAAGTGACAGAGCCTAATATGAGAACACTTGTATGCTGCTATTCACCTTTTAAGTCAAACCAAGGGGTTACATAACATAAACAGTATATAGCATTTTATGCATATGCTCCTTGCCAGCGGGGGCCACTGGGGTGGCCACCCATTTTCGTAGGGTGCCCGTGGCCCCCCCTGTAGAAACTACAAACAGAAGTTAACAAAACAATTTCACTTTATTGTATGGTGCTTTTTGTAGCTGTTTGGGGCTTTCAACACAATCCCCATTAGTAACCTTTAGTTCACTTTGATATGCTGCATTTCAGTCTGTTTTAGTCATTTAACACTTGAAATTATGCAGGAAATCCATTGGTAATTCATGAATTAACAAGCTTTTTAAATTGAATCATTATATTACAACAGGATTGTAAAATGAAATGCAGTTGGTAATTCCCTTCTGCTACAAAGCATGTAATATATACAACAATTTTAAAATGGTAAAAAGAAATAAACTGTATTGCTGGCTACTGCGCAGGCACCTCACCTCACCAATATCACTGATGCTCGGTAGATGGGTACCAATGATCTACTGAGCAGTTTTAATGACCCTCTACAGAGCCCTTTGGACCTAGGCCTTAGACATCCAGAATGCTTTCTATTGTTGTTCTGTAAAAAGATGACACAAATATGGCACGGTAATTTAGTCTTCTTGTTACCTTAACAAATCCAGCTGTTTCTGAGCTTTCTTCACCAGTAATGGAGATGTCATGTTCTCTGTGATGCTAATTCCTAGGTTGTTCTCTGTGCACCACTCTGCAAGAATATCGATTTCCCCCCGATATGAAGTCTCATCGTTCTTTAAAATCTGTCCGGTGATGGCGGTGTCGTCCGCAAAATTCACAGCAGAGTTCAACAGAGAAGGGGGGGGCTGAGTGCAAAGCTCTGGGGGGCTCTGGTGTGGAGGAGGTGTGTCCGTCAATGTGAATTGACTGGGGTCTGTTTGTGAGGAAGTCCAATATCAAGTCCAGAGAGTGGTACTGAAGTCCAGAGTGTTAGTTTCATGGGGAAAATTGTGTTGATAGAGCTGAAATCCTCAAATAGCATTGTGTTGGTTTTCCAGGTGTGTGAGGGCTGAGTGGAGGGCAGGGGCGCCACAATCAGATGTGAAACTGACACTTTGCTTTTCCTCAGTGTTCTGAGCTCAGATGCATGGAAATTCCTCTATTTCCTTTTTTCACATTCTAACTAGTCCTTTGAACTCCCTTTATCTCTGCAGTTTTCTGAGGATTATTCTACTCTGGATGAAAAAGAAACTCATTTTTGTCCCCTCTCCCTTCCCTCTTCTCTTTCCATTCCTCCTCTAATCCCATCATATCTCCCTCTCCTCTCCTCCAAATTTTCCTCTTTCCCCTTTCTTCTCTTCTCCATTACTGTCCCATCTCATCCTTTATTTTCTCCATTCCTCACCACCTCCCTAATTATCCCCTTTTCTCCTTGACTCCCTCCCCTCTCCCAGTGTCCTCTTTCTCCATCTCCTCCTATCTTCTCTCTCCCATTTTTTGCTTTGATCCCCTAGCAGTCTCTCTGCTTATTTCAACTCCAGTCTTCACTCATCCTTCACTCTCCTTATATGTTCTATCCTGTTCTGCGACTGTATTCTGCTTCATGCACTACTCCTGTGTGCCTCTGAACCAGTTAACATTTTCAGTTTCTCATTCTTGCCTCTCCTCTACTTGTGCCTGTACTCCTCTCATTTCTTTACCCTTCCTCCCCCCTCAACCTTTTACTTCTCAACTTCTCTTATCTGACTCAGCCTCCCGTCCCAAAGCGACATGTCTCTAAACAGAGAAGTGGAGAAACAAAATCTTGACAAAGCCCAGGGATCTGCCCTGCCAGTCCCGTCCGTCTGCTTATTCATTTGTTTGTGTTCACCCATCCCTCCCTCCCTCCCTCCAACTCTGGTGTGTGTCTAACTGTCCCCCCCGGCTCGCTCGCCAACACACACACACACACACACATGCTTGCACACAGGCTCTGATTGCGACCTGACAGAGCGTTAAATTACAGCCTTACCAACACTGCTGTGAGGGAATTGCTGTGTGCTCTGCTTGCTGTCTTATCCTCTCCTCCTCTCACCCTCCCTCTTCTTCCTTCCTTTCCCCCCTCTATCTTCACAGATCATCCTCTTCATTCTGAGTCCTGTTATTCTCTCACCTGTTGTTTTCCACTTGCTATGTTTCTGTTTGTGTCATTGCATGCTGCTTTCTCCATTCACCTGTTGTCCCTCTTAAGAGTTGCACACCTGTCCTCTTGGGTCCCTTGGGCCATCCCACCTATTATCTCTTGTTCTCTGGTCCCCTTTGCTGATATCTTCTTTAGTCAATTTTATAGACAGTGCTGCCACAGGCATTCCCTACAGTTCATATTGGCTCTTCTCATTCCCCATGCACTTCCTGTTATTTTTCCCCAAAGCTACCACATGTTCTGAGGCTGCTTTCTTCCTTTCTTTCCTCAACCCTTCTCCTTAATTTCCCTAATTCCCCTATCACTGTCTAATTCCCTCCTCTCCACCCTCCCAGCCCTCATTACCGTGTGTGTGTGTGTGTGTGTGTGTGTGTGTCTCTTTGTCAGGTTTCATCCTGTCAGTGAAAGGTCAGCAGCAGGGATTTCCCTGGGCATCACAGCTAGCAGCTTTAGGACTCTGCATCACCAGCCTTATGCTCTATATTAATAATAACGCCAGCAGCCGTACCCCTTAATGCCACCAGCCTGCATATTAAACAGCTAATACCTATCCCCGAGCTCAGGCAACAAAAGCCTTCTACAGTGTAGGTTATTTTAAAAGACTAGCAGCTTTAGCACTTATTGTCATCAGCTAACAGCTATAGCATAGCTTAACAGCAACAGCCTTTTGCTGCATATTTAAAAGGCTAGCAGCTGTGCCAAGGGGGTTAAGCACTGAGCCGCCATCATTGGCTTAACAACCGTTATGTAACAGACCAAGTAAGAGATCTAACATATCAACAGATGTTCCAAATACAGTATTTGTTATGTATTGTGAAATATATCACACCAATAAATGCCACTTTTTACATAATCCAAAAAGTATCACCATAAATGTATAGATACATGAATGAGTCTTATTATGTAATGTTCCTATTATGGCAACATTGTGGCATGAATTACAAAATTTAAAGTATGTGGAGAAATTCATGCATATTCATATAGTATATGTTTATTCAATAATTAAACACTAACCTTTACCCACTAGCCATGTCTTTTATAAGTTCAGTGTTTGCCTTGCCACTTTCTCTTGCATGCAGAGACAGTAACAGAGCAGCTTTTAGGAGAACACGAGCCTGAACAAATTTCACCTCATTTGAACTGGTCTGGTCTCTTTTGTCTTTCACTTCTTGTCACTGTCATTTTGTTTTCGTTTCAGTGTTCCTCTTTACAACATTCAAATCACCATTTCACATGCCATACAGTAAATTCATATGTGATTTTGCCCATGATAAATGCACGTATAGTATGTCATTTTCATTGTTCATTTAATTTTCAGGTCACACGTGAAATGTGAGAAATCATGTGGAAATGTCCAGTCCACATAGGTTTTTGTTTGGGACAATGATGCAAAATTAATGGATGTCATATTTGCATAGTCACCAGAGGTGTACAGAGACATCATTATCTGTATCTCTTCAACCAACAAAATAATCTGTCTGTACGTCTGTACATCTGTATTCGATTCACATTCCGAATTCCGGAAGAGGGCGTGGTTTATACAGGAAGTCCTCAACAATCTGCTCTTGCTTCAACTGTCTGTCCCATTATAACCAGTCTGCTTAGCCTCTGTGTCCCAATAACTACATTTACATGATATTTACTCATTAAGCTGACACTTTTATCCAAAGCAGCTTTACAATTGCTATATATGTCAGAGGTCGCATGCCTCTGGAGCAACTAGGAGTTAATTGTCTTGCTCAGGGACACACCGCCAACTCCAATATAACAAGTTCACCTCTCTGTCCCACTGCACTCCCCAAAATTTATATTATTGAAACATTTTGCTCTGAAGGACGCTCCAAAGTCACAGTGACAGAAATGGTCAGAAACAACTGAAAGGCCTCACACAAGTTCCTCAGCAATGTAGCAAATGTAAAAAACACAGCTGGAGGATCCACAGTGACCGATTAAGCATTTAGCTAAACTCAGCATGCACCTGTTGGTAACGCAGCAACTTGGGTGTGATTTGTGTTATGACATCATCCTTAATTTAAGTTGTTGTAGCTGTTGTTCACGCACCGCTAGGCCTGGCCCAGGTGAGACTGCACGCATCCCCCTGACAGTCTGCCAGTGAAGCTCTCTGGAGCTCTGGCCTCCTGCAGCTACAGACACGCCAGAAACTTCTTTTCTCCTGCTGATTTAACACCTTTCTTTAGTTCAATTCTCACATGGTTTATCACATTGCTGAGCTTTATTTCCACCGCATTATTTGTGCTTTCTCACATCACATATTTGGAATTGGGTACATCCCTAATAGGCAAACAGCGTTTTTGCGACATTTCACATGAGTTTACACCGTAGGCACCGCGTGCCTTTAACTCGTCACTGTTACCTGTCTGTCCTGTATGTACAACTGCTACTCTGTCTGTTGTTCCCACACTTTTTAGAATTAAACTGTACAAAAGTTAAAGAAAAATGAGAAACTAAATGCAAGAAGATGGGTTTGTACTGTAAGCCTAATTGAAAGAGAGCTGAGAACAGACCCAGTCAGTCAGAAGTCTATTAAGGTGAGTGCACCACAGTAAAAGTTTAATTGTTGGTGTTCAGTAAATGTCAGTGTGCAATGGTGGCAGTATTCTAATAGTAAGAGTAGCAAACTTGCAAATGGGAGTTTGCTGCCTCAGCTCCCTGCACTAATTAGAGATATTCAAGTGTGACAGAGAAGGAGAAATTTTCTTCCCCCCCTGAGCAACAAGTGTAAAACTACCTTTGACAAAAACCTCAGTGACCATTATAAAGAAAAGAATGCTGGAAACAAAATAGACCACAGTTGCAGAGTTGAAAAAATAGTTTTGTAATCAAATGTTACAACAGAAGGTTCTTATGGTCTCTAATAATGAAAAGGCCAGCAACACAAATGAGGACATATAACACAAAATGAAATTAAATTTGATAATGGTTTCCATGTTCTCTTGCACAGACGCAGCTAATCCAATTTAAGACCCTCAGTATGTTTCATCTGGGTTAGAGTAATATTTCATTTAGCCTAAAAATTGTTTCAGCGACGTTAATGACACAGTCAGTTTCCTGAGAGAGCATAAGAGTTTAGGGTTAGATGGAAGGGTTCTGGTCACCGAGGGAACATTCATTACTTCAGTTCTTATCTTCAATCCACTGCGTTGGTTTCGATAAGAAGTTGATGTGTCCCTGAATGCCCTCTGTCTTGTTGGCTGAGATTTCATTTAGCACTTCCCATCCAGGGAGCCTCATGCAGCAGTAATACCGAACAAATCAAAACAGGATCATGCCATGAACTGCAAAAGTTATCTTTAAAAAGAGGGATTATACTATTTGTAATTTTTACACCAGTGTTTTTGCATTACATAATGTAGGACTGGTGTAAATATAGCTAGTAGTAGATTCAAAGATTCAAAATTAGATATAACCAAAGCAGTAGCCTTATTTATTGTGTTTTTTATGATATTACCATACCGTATATGTGCTAACTATTCCTGCTGGGCTAAGCAGAATGTTATTAAGACCATGAGATGAGGTCTTAGGTGTTTTATATTTCAAGATTCATGGAGCACTGTTGTCCATTTCAGTATATTGGTCAGTCCATCCAGGATTTTGTGGTCTGAAATGCCTGGTTTGCTAAATATTTGCTACGAAAGTTCTTTTCGGGTGGTTTTTGCAATGAAATTGTGGGATTAAGTGAAAACTGCAAGGTAGATGTTTTTTTTATTTTATTTTAGAATTATTGTAACCTTTAAGCCTAAGCTTAAAGTCGTTGACCGGAATGCCTGTGTCACAGTGACTTGTCTTGTCAGACTTCTTCCATGCCTTTCTGCCACTCTGTGTTTCAATCACGATTTCCTTTATGTTCGATCCCAATACTGCACGTTTTGCTAAACATTTTACCCCTGCTTTGGTAAAGAAGATCAACACTATTTTTCACGGTGCTTTTTTTATTTGTTGGCAAATGTGAGACGTTGGTATCGCACGTCTGCTGCGACTTGTAAACAAGGAAATGACAAGCTGTTGGATGACAAGATTTTGCAGGAAATGGCGATGATTGGTCAAATTTGCGTGTGGTGTTGTGGTGATTTGCAAATTTGCAAGCCACGCTAAATTAACAGGGATTTTTTGAATTTGTGTTAATAGTTTGACATCGTGAAATCGTGGAGGGACTGATTGGTCTGTTCATTTTCATACTAAAGCACAGGAGTGTATACCTTGATTATCTCACGCTCTCATATTAAGGCTGAAGAATAAGCAAATAACAAGCACTTTTAAGAGGCAGCATGTTAACAAAATGCCTTTTCTAAACTTTAATAATTAGTTGCGGAATATGAATCTGACCTGAGATCAGCCTCCTGGCATGTTCACTTAATTCAGCCTAAGAGGGCATCAAAAACAAAGTGCATTATAGAGTTGTAAGCTATAGGAATAAACGTAAAGGTAGCAGGGCTAAATAAAGGACGGGGCTAATCTGTGAAGGAGAATGACATCTTTTTTATTAGGTTAGTTATGTAATGGCGGCGCAATTCCCCGAAGAAACAATTTGTGCCCCATTCTTGAATTTGAACAAATAAACCCAGTGGCATAAGGAGCAACACTGTGCTACTACTTGAATGTTATCCTTAAATTGTCTGTCACAGCATTATGAAGTGTAGTAAAACTTATGTTGTTGCGTCTTTGTTTTGTCTGCAAATACTTTTTGGAGAAAAAAAATGGGTGAAAACAAGACAAATGACCACCTACCTTCTTGCTGAATGTCACATATTGCACATTAGCAAAACTAACCTGTTTGTTATGATTTGACTGTTTATGCGTGCTGCTGTGTTTCCGTGATGATAAGCTTTTTGTCCAACAGTTGTGACCTGAAATGTGTGTACATATCTTCCTAAATAACCTTAGTTTGTGTGTGAGGGTGGATCAAATCAAATTAAAATGTGATGCATAATGACATCAGGCTAAAATTTTAGTCTGGGGAAGCACACACATCTAGATTAAAAGAGACGTAAAGAAGAGGAACTGCATACATAATAGCATTTATAGCCTGGATTTCCCTATTATATGAGATGAAATTGTACTCTTACTTGATACTTTGATTAACCCGGATAACATGTTTGTTTTGCCAGCAGCTGGTATGCTGCAGCTACTGGGTGTTACTGCTGATTAGCATATCGCCTGTTTGTTTTCAGCTTATTGTTCACCTCTTTCATTTAGTTGTTCTAACAAGGATAACAGCCTCCTATTATAGGAGACCACATTCATAAACAAACACACGCAAAGACAATGGAAGGCACACATATAGTGTGTACACGCAGCAGTACGCACACAGATACACAAGTGCACATATGCACACATGTACTGTTCATGCGTACACACACGGTGTGCATGCACACACACACATGTTCTGCAGAACTCCCTCATCTTTTTTTTAAATAATTTTTCATTCAATCTGGAAATCAGTAAGGCTTGTCTAGGAGTCATTACAATAAAGATCAATAAATATAACATCCCCATGTATGTTTGAGCTCGTTGGGATGTTAGTTTAAAGGAGTGTGGGCAGTATGGAGGTGTGTGTAAGTGGATGGGTGTCTGAGTATGCAAAAGAGGTCTGTGAATGCCTTTGTGCACTTGTGTGTGTACTTGCATGTAGCTGAGTGTATAACCGTGTGTATCTTCCTCAGCTTTAGTGTAGTCGTGCTCACTGTCCTTGAAGCAGTTCTTCAGTAGCCAGGGAGCTGCTCTTCACTGTTTACAAGGCAAACATTAAAAGCAACCATTTATTGGTAGAGGAGGAATGAGGATTCTCTTCTCTGTTCGAGTGAGAAAATCCAAACCTGAAAAAGAGACCCATGTGTGTTCAAAAAGTAAAGCAAATATAAACACATATTTGATTTCAGACTTTCTCTGTATGCTTGTGTGTTTTGGGCAATGTTTGTGTGCCTTTGAGTTGGTCGAGGTTCACCTTTAAACCTCATCCCTGTGGAAAGCTGTTCCAGGTAGGAGAGGCCAGCTGTATTTGTTATGGATGGTGAGGGTGCACAAGGTATTTATGTAAATATAGCTCTTTTGCAGCAAAGTTCCTGATATATAAATGCTCAGTTTAAAGGTGTACCATTTAATAAATTGATTCAGAAATTTGTGTCAGTTTGTGAGACTGGGAGTGGAGTTGAGGGCTCAGAAGAATGTGTGTTTCATTCATTTCAGCATGAAAAAATAACATAATGAATTGCTTATTAAACAAGAAGCTTTTTATTTGTAGTTGAACTAGATGGCATAAACTGAGTATGTACTTGTGCATGATAAATTAAGGGGCTAATGAGTAAGAATGTGTAATTTGGCTGACTAATTCAAACTGTCGCGCTATGTACTTACAAATTGCTTCCCTCACTTGCAGCTGTCGCCTCACATGATTTTACTAAGGTTGAAGGACAGAGTACCGTGGATGGAAAATGTTGCCATTGAAGGGATCACACCAGTGATTTTACAATAACAAAACAGACTTGCCTTCGCTATACGGGAATCAAGGAAACAACAAAAATCTCTTTGTGATAAGGGTTGAAACTGTACGTGTAGCTGTACCCTTAGACAGTTTGAATCTGATGGGGGATGTTTTTTGCTTTTCTTCCCTTTTCCCTATCACCGTGTTTCCTATAATGTTTACAATACACTGACAGGCAGTTTACATGTATCCCAGTTAATAAATAAATAAAAAGAGCAGGAAGCTGACACAAAAACACAATGTTTATCGACAGGAGAAACCAAAGTAGTCAGTCCATGAGCTACTGTCACTCTTAGCTATTTAATAATAATAATAATAATAATAATAATCTTTATTTGTAGAGCACTTTTCAAAAACAAGTTACAAAGTGCTTTAACAAGTGTAAAGACAATACCCAAAAAACAATAATACAGAAACAATACAAGATAAAAGCAAGAAAACATTGAAAAGACTAAAATACACGTTTAAGATAAATATAAAATAAGTAAAATAGAATAAAATAAAAGGGATAAAATAAAGTCAAATAAGATCGGGAAAGGCTCTCCTATAAAAGTATGTTTTAAGAAGGGACTTAAAAGAGTTCACTGACTCAGCCGACCTGATTTCCTCGGGCAGGCAGTTCCAGAGCCTCGGGGCCCTGACAGCAAACGCTCTGTCCCCTTTAGTTTTCAGTGGAGACTCTGGAACAGACAGCAGACCTCTGCCCGAGGATCTCAAGGTATGTGCTGGTGCGTATGGGACTAAAAGGTCAGAAATATAACAAGGCGAGAGGCCATGAAGAGCTTTAAAAGTGATCAATAAAATTTTAAAGTCAATTCTAAAACATACTGGGAGCCAGTGT
>NC_060166.1:20693451-20719041 GCF_021292245.1 Micropterus dolomieu | reverse complement strand
ACTAAAATACACGTTTAAGATAAATATAAAATAAGTAAAATAGAATAAAATAAAAGGGATAAAATAAAGTCAAATAAGATCGGGAAAGGCTCTCCTATAAAAGTATGTTTTAAGAAGGGACTTAAAAGAGTTCACTGACTCAGCCGACCTGATTTCCTCGGGCAGGCAGTTCCAGAGCCTCGGGGCCCTGAAAGCAAACGCTCTGTCCCCTTTAGTTTTCAGTGGAGACTCTGGAACAGACAGCAGACCTCTGCCCGAGGATCTCAAGGTATGTGCTGGTGCGTATGGGACTAAAAGGTCAGAAATATAACAAGGCGAGAGGCCATGAAGAGCTTTAAAAGTGATCAATAAAATTTTAAAGTCAATTCTAAAACATACTGGGAGCCAGTGTAATGAAGCTAAAATAGGAGTAAAGTGGTCATATTTCTTTGTTCTGGTTAAAAGCCTGGCAGCTGAGTTCTGGACAGTCTGGAGTCGATCAGTAGATTTTTGGGATAAACAAGTGAAAAGGCTGTTGCAATAATCCAGGCGTGATGAGATGAAGGCGTGTAAAATGGTCTCCGTGTCCTTAAAAGTTAACATAGATCGAATTTTTGCTATATTTCTAAGTTGATAAAAACATGACTGAACAAGCTTTGTGGTGTGCTGCTCGAAATTGAAATTACTCTCAAACCAGACACCAAGGTTCTTTGCAACAGGCTTAATGTGATTTACTAGGGAACCAGCAGATGGCAGTATTTGTTTTGCCATCTGCTGGGACCCGATGACCAGGATTTCTGTTTTGTCTGAGTTCAGCTGGAGGAAATTATTTGACATCCATTTTTTAACTTCACAAAGGCATTCGGTAAGCACTCAGCATTCCAGGGTCTGTGGATCTGACGGGCAAGTATATTTGTGTGTCGTCCGCATAAATATGAAATATGAAAGAAATACCATTTTTATGGATAATATGTCCAAGGGGAAGCAGATACAAGGAAAACAAAATGGGTCCTAAGACCGACCCCTGAGGCACACCATATTTAACTAGACAGAACGAAGAGACATAGTTGTTTACAGACACGCAAAACTTCCTATTTGACAGGTAGGATGAAAACCATTCTAAGGCAGTACCAGAGATCCCCACCCAGTGCCTCAGTCTAACATGATGTTGTGATCAATGGTGACAAAAGCAGCGCTAAGGTCCAGGAGTACCAGGACTGAGCACATGTCATCATCAGCAGACATTAAAAGGTCATTGGTGACTTTAAGCAGGGCAGTCTCAGTGCTGTGGTACTTCCTAAAACCAGACTGAAACTTTTCAAATAATTTGTTATTTTCCAGTACAGTGAGCAGCTGTTTGGACACAATTCTTTCTAGAATATTTGCAATAAAAGGCAGTTTTGAAATTGGTCTAAAATTTTGATGGAGGGAGGGATCTAAACCAGGTTTCTTTAAAAGTGGGTTCATGCAAACCGTTTTAAAATAATCAGGGACACAACCAGTTGATAGGGAGCTGTTAAAAACAGAGATCAAATAGAGGTAGTAATAGAGGCTCTGACTGACACCACCTTATTGGTAAAATAAGATAAAAACAATTCACATCATTACTCATCATTACTTCCAGCTGAGGCACAAGGAGGGGTTGGGTTTACCAGCTGATCCATAGTCTTAAACAGAAACCTGGGATTGTGTTTATGTGTAGTAATGAGTTCAGAAAAATAGTGTGTTCTCGCATCCTTAACCATGTTATTGTAGTTAATTAATCAACATGAATATTAAAATCACCACAAAGAACAATTCTATCATAATTTAAACCAGAGTAAATATAAATTCTGGAAGTTCTGATAAAAATTCTCCAGGCGGTTTTGGAGGGTGATAAATTACAACAAATATGATAGGTTGCAGCCCTCCAACTTTGAGTGAGAACTTCAAAGGAGTTAAATTCATCACAGCGTACTTGATGACATTTTAAATTTTTCCTATACACGCTCACTAGCCCACCACCACGACCACTGACCCTCGGTTGACTAAAACAATCATATTGAGGCGGACACAGTTCAGATAGCTGGCTATAGTCATTCGTTTGCAACCAGGATTCAGTTAAAAACATAAAATCTAGATTTGCAGACAAGATAAAATTATTTAAGATAAAAGTTATACTTGATAGAGATCTCACATTGAAGAGAGCCATTTTAAATGAGTTTGTTCTGGGTGCTGGAGTTGGTGCAGTTGTCCTAATCCTTAAGAGATTACTATTATTTCTGTGTGGGATGTGCACATTTCGGTTTACTGGTCTATGCGTGATGATGACAGGAATAGAAGTCTTTGGAGCAGTGCTGGGAGCAGACGGCTTTACATGCCAGCAGGTGGAGACAGTTGCTAGTGGCAGTGAGGCAGAGATCTGTTCAGTGACTGGTGGTGTGTCCAGGTGTGCTGCATGAATGCTAACATTTCTGAGCCCCGTTTGTTTGGGTGAAGTCTGTCTGTCTGTCTTAAAAAGAGACATTCTTTGCCAGAAAATATTAAAGTTATCGACATAACACACACTGTGAGCCCTGCAGGCGGACTGGAGCCAGTCGTGGAGGCCAAGGAGTCTACTGAAGCGGCCAGCACCGCGACCAACAGTGGGAATGGGACCAGAGATAAAAACGGACATCCCACACTGCTTTAAAAAGTTAAGAAGACAGTTAAAATCTGATTTTGTCAGCTCAGATTGCTGAAGAGCTGTGTCATTTGTTCCCACATGGACTATCACTCTTGTGATGGAGGAAGGGAGCGATGGCATCAGGTCCTGGAGTTTTTTTAAAATGTCAGCTGTGGTGGCACCGTGGAAGCAGTGAGTGGTAGCGTTAAAGTAACGGATGTTTCTGGTTATGGAGTCACCAGTCACCAGAATCTGCTTCAACACTGCGTGCGGACTAAGGATGGAGTGTGTGAGCTGCCGAGTGTTGTGTTGGAGTAGCAGTAACAGACCTGAGAGAAGGGCTACCCGACGGTGCAGGGTAGAGACGGCCTCCGGAGCGTCTGAGCACAGCCTCCTTCAGGATCCTACGTCGGGAAGTGGAGGTTTTTGACGGCCCAGCTGATCACCGTTTGCCGCCAGTGCGGGAGATGTAGCCGGGAAGGAAATGCAACAGTGTCGGCAGGCACTATCCGTCAAAAGAGATCCGTATCAGGGAGACTCGAAGCCGCAGGTGCATCCGTTGGATGGACCGGAGTGTCGTCAGACAGGGCTGCATAGTGGTTGGAGAGGCCGATGTGCGGAGGACAGGCAGCCCCAGTCTAATACCCCCCCCATATTTGTAATGCCAATTTGTTGGAAATTCATGTAAAACCTGTATAAAATCGGAAAAAACATGACTACATATGTATGTGTAGCAATGTAACGCTGATATAGTAGTAATTTTTCCACAGTATAGATAACCACAAGCCTATTTGGTATGTAAGGACGTTGGGTTGGCCCCCAGGATGCATTCAAGCAGGAGGATAGGACAGATGGACAGATGAATGGCTGGGAATAAGTAAAAGGGAGGCAGTGTAATGAGAAATTGTGTGTGTGCTATAAGAATGTGAATAGATTATCTCTAGGCCTATCTGAAGATAGTTTAAGTACCTGTTGACTTAATATGATCCATGGATCAGTTAGAAAGACATTAGATGTTTTTATTTGTTTAATTTTAACATCTCACTTATAGAAAGTGTAGAAAAGAAACTCACAGCAGCCTCTAAATAATAATATAACAGCACCTGGATGATAAGACACTACATTACAAAACAAAGTTGTTCTAACTTCATGCTGTAGAACTAGTTCCACAACTTATATGCAAGTAATGCTAATTACTTAAACTGGGTTTCTTCACAATTCAACCCCCCCCCATACATTAATTAGGAGACCATCGAATAGAACAGTGCTGTACAGATGCCTCAAGTGTGAAACAATCTAAAAAGAAAAAAAGCTTAATAGAGAACTGAACTTTGAATTTTGAACTGCATCCACAGAAGCTAAGAGAGGGTTACACTTGGCTTGGCACCTAAAAAACAAAACTATATGTATGGCTATTATTATGGGTTTTGTTATTTGCATAAATAAATCATTCAACAAAATAGTTTTAGTTGCCTAAGTCTAACCATTCTCTTACAGAGACATGTAAGTCTCCTTCTGAACCATTGATCTGGTCTTAAACACCCCTTGAGGGACATGTTCCATCTGGCTCTTTACTTGCTAAATGCCCCTTAATGTTCACCGGCTACTCGCTAACGTTGTGTTTCTCTTGTATGCTGCTGGGCAGGTAACATGCAGTGGGTTTATCACAGGGCTGGGCTATAAAACAATAATGATAACTATCGCAATATAAGTGTTCAATATATCATCAATAAATATTTGGTTTAATTCATCACGAATCACGAACAAATTAGCTCTTAATTTTTCTATTAAAATATTTATTTTGTTGGGGAAACTAATTTATTTAAATTTACTAATTTACTAATGATATTTTTTGAAAAAGATTTTATATAATAGTTTTGAATGTTCTACCTCAGATTTGCGAAGGGATCCACTGTTTAGCATCAAGTGTTCTGACCATAAAGAAAATTTTAACCACACAATTAACCATCTGGGTTCTTCAATTTTCACTCAGGAGCCAAAATCAGCCTTTGAACTTGAAAGAAATAATGATTTGACATATATTGTGATAATTATCCATATCGAATGATAATATGGCCATATTGAAACGCCCTAGTTTATCAAAGATCAAAGACACTTGAATGGCCATTAGCAAGTCAAAAACAGATACATCAGCGTGAGGGCTGAAGCACAGGAGTGTATACTTTGATTATCTCACGCTCTCATATTAGGCCTGGAGAACGAGCATAGCAAGCATCTGAAGTGAATATTCAAATTTTGTGGGTTGTTTCTATGAGCAGCTCCTTTCACATTACACAGTGTCATTCGACCTACTGTTAACATGAAGTTAGTGATCAGTGCAGATTTAGCTGAGTTGTTTTTGTGGCCTTATTTGTGACACTGTTTTGTACGTTTGCCCACATGTTGTGTTATCTCTTGCTTTATCCCTCTCCATCATTCTCCCTCCATCCCCCTTTCTCCCTCAATTGATGCGTTGCTCTAAAATATGTCAGGAAGAAACCCGCACATGTCTAAATATCCTGTCAGGAGGGTTCAGATAGCTATTTGAAAAGCCTATAAAAACCAACCCTGGGGCAGAAGTCAACAGACCCTCGCATGGCGGAGACTGCACTGCTGCTGAGCCTTCTCGGGGAAGAACATTTATAAAGCAACGTGCCCAACACTGATGATGATATGTACGTGTGGAGTTTTTAAAATTTTATTTATTATTTTATGTTTGTGCAGCCATCTGCTCTTATCAATCTCCTTGTCTGAAAAAGTGATAATTTTTCAGAATAAGACAAAAGTACTTGCAATTGTTAGCAGGGGATCCTGTTTGTTTTTCTCTCCAATGCATAACTATGGGATTTCAAGACCCATGAGAGTCTTACTCTGTTTCTCTCTTCTTGGATACGTATGCGCTGGTCCAAAGAAGGCCCCCCCGACCCCCAGGAACAACACAGCAGCCTGTCATGGAGCTCATGTGAGAGACGGGAGACGCGAGAGCATCAGTGGATCAGAAGACAGTGTGTGGGAGCAGAAATAGCCAGAGGGAAAGAGGACCTAAACTCGTGCTAAATTTGAAAAATCCACTGGAAAATCAATGTGCTTTTAAATTAACAAATAAACAGCAACAGATGGTTGACAGTCAGATGACTGGGATGTGAGCCATATCAGGGAAATTTCATCTCTCCAACACACATAGTTATAGTTTCATCAAGCAAAAAACTACAGCAGATTGGAGTGGATGGGCTGAGCAGTGAACTGTTCTCTAACTTCTCTCTCCATCTGCTTTTGATATTTCTTCACAAAATGTTTTTTTTCCTTCTGTAAACCATAAGCTTCTCTGCATTCCTTTTCTTTCTTTCTTTGTCTCCTCTTTCTTTCTCTCAGCTTTCTTTTGTTCTTCCCTGCAGTCACTTATTTTATTCTTATACTTATTCATTCTCTCACACACACAAGCAGGCAGGGCAAGGGAGTAGATGCAGTTGACGTTCTGCACCAGCGAAGCATAACAGTGTAGTTAGCCTGCTTGGCATGAAACAGAACGCCTTAGCACGGAACACAACAGAGCACAGCAGGGCAGAGGGCTCTATGGAGCAGCAGGGGCATCTCACATACTTGTCACGTTGCCTGTTGCTGTCCATTGTTACCCCCCCCCCCCGTCCCCGTCTCTGTCTCTCTCTCTCACACATATACACCTGCTTTGTTTTCAGTTACTGAAAACTATCCCTAAACGGCTATATGTACGAGGAAAGTGACGATAAGAAGAAACACCTATAAAACCTACTAAAATTAATTTTAATTGCCTTTAAAGATTAGTGGACCAAGGATGGCAATGTCCCCCGGTCTGTTGGTCAGTCCACCACTTTGGTCCCGACTGAAATGTCCCCCGGTCTGTTGGTCAGTCCACCACTTTGGTCCCGACTGAAATACCTCAACAATTTTTTTTAATGGATTGCCATGGGATTTTTTTTACATACATTCTCAGAGGATGAAACGTGGAGGACTATGGTGAGCCCCTAACTTGCCACCAGCATGTCAAAGTTTCCTGTTAATTAGCAAATGTTAGTGTGCCAACATGCTATAACGTGGTGAACATTGTAAACACCATACTTGCTGAAGATCAGCTTGTTAGCATGATGACATCGTCCCTGTCCCGGATGTATGGCCGCAGGAAATTGAGGATGGACATGTACTTCCATCTCCACCTGCCCCGTGCTGCCCCAGAACCTGACCTCTTACTCCCCCCCCCCCCCCCCCCCCCCCCTGCATGTGCCACTCAGGTATTTCCTTTTTTTACCCAAATGTTTCCACTGGAATTTTTAAAGACAACAATACTTTATGGTGCAAGCAAAAATAAAAAAAAGGCTCAGACACCTGCACTAGTCTGCTGTGAGAAAAACTGTTCTTAATCGTGATGATCGAGATTATTCTAAGAGAAAACTGAAAGTTTATCTCATACCAATGTTTTTATAAAAAACGTCATTGTGGGACGGAGGGTAATCTGTAATTGGGTTGGTCTGTGTGTGTGTGTGTGTGTGTGTGTGTGTGTGTCTGTCCATTCACATAAGTTTAAAACTAACATTACTGGTCTAGTTTACTTCAAGAATGTGTGCTGGAGTGTTTGTGAGGCAATGCAATTTACAAGAGAAAAAGACACTATATTATCTGATAACCCATTATTGTGCCCTAAAAAAATACATCAGAGACAAGAGACAACTAACAAAGTAACAGTACAGCAGCTTGCTAGCAAAGTAACTTACAGCGGCCATTATTGGTGGTTACCTGATTTAAATCTAACTGATTGCTGCTTGTCTGGTACACACATGGCGAATGAAATGTTCCTCAAGACATTGCCCTTCCTATTTAGATTGTCGTAGTCCGGTAATGTCATCTGATAGAGACAAAGATACTCAGAGATAAGCAATATCACCTTCTCCGTTGTTGATGGGCAGTTGGACGGTTGGGTAAAAAGTGACAGTGGCAAGCACTGAATAGATGCTCAGCTCCTCGTCAGGCTGTTGCTGTTTTTACCATGTTGTAAATACTCGGCGCTCCTATTGCAATGAATGGAAGGAACACGCTTTAGTGGACACAGGTCCTAAGGGCACAGAGCAGTTTGTGTGGCTGTTAGACTCTTGGCCATGTAAAATATGATTATTAATACAATGTCTGTCAAAGGGCTAACTCACATACATGACACCATCACACTCGCATTTAGACATTTAGGCACATGAGAGTTTCTGTTTTGCCTAACCTTGAAATGCGGAAGAAACAGTTTAGACTGAGAAACCCACATACTAGCCCAGGCCGCATCATTTTTTATTTCTCTCTGCCTTCCTATGCTATGCCGTGCCAAATTGTAATACCCTGTGTCAAGCAAGAGCCAAACAGGTCAGTGACCAATGCTGTTTTGCTGACTTAATCTAGAATTAAGCAGGCCAATATCTTATGCTATGCCTTACTGCGCTTTGGTACTGTCACGCTGCGTCATATCGTACCATATCGTGCTGTGCTGACATGTGATTTTCCATATAGGGCTGCTCCATACCTTTGCTGTTCTATCCGATGCTGTTCTCTCCTAGAGAACTGAGAATGGTGGCATTGCTGCAGTGCTCAGCTCCACACGCTTCAGTGATCATAACTATAAAATTCTTTAATGAGCAGTTTGGAGCCAAGCCACAACCATTTGAGAGTCCTGAAAACTGTTTAACAGCAACTCTGACTCAGTGAACCATCTACAGCGTTGGAAATATACAGTCAGTGGCAAAGTGTTGAGAAGGTTGTCTAATAGCATTTTTAGGAAAGGGTAAGAGCTGTCAAACTGTGTCATCTTACCTTTTGACAATGTGTAACAAAAGCAGTAATAACTGTTTTTATCTCAGTTCTAGCTCTCTGCAGGGATTCAAAGGAAACAGGTGGCTGCAGAGACAAATATTACTATTATACTGATGTTGTTTGACTGTTTGTTTTACATTTTTGCTTTGAGTGCCACACAGTAACTAGTGTTCTAACTACATGTAGTACAATTTAATGAGCACCAAAGCTTTCAGGGATGGCTGCTGACTCCACCTCCATTACTAAAAAACCCAAAATGGCCAACTGTGCCAATGTGTCAGAAGCATGTTGATTTAACCGGGATGTTTTAAGGTTGTAACATTATCATACAATACACAAATGGTGAAAAAAACCCACATCTATCTACCTTTATATATCTTTTAAAAAGTAAATAATGTTGAGTGCATTTGAGCACTTTTCTACATTATTTAGTCCAGACACGTTTCAATAAATGAAAGGATTTCTTTAGCCTTTTTTGTCCTTCTAATGGATCTGAGGAAGACAGCAGAGTGCTGGTACGCTTTCACTGAATCATCACTTTCTAATTTGGGAAGCAACACATCTGCTACTAATTAACGGGACTGATTGAATCTAGGCTTTTACAGGCAGATACACGCGTGCGCGGATGGACGCACAAGCACACTCACACATGATAATTTCAGAAAAGGGAGCAGACACTTTGGTTGGGAAGACACAAGCTTTTTTTAAGTGTCTGTGGCTTTTATGGTGAAGATATCAATGGATGTTGTGTGTTTTTACTCCCTTAGGTGGTTCCTTACTGTATTTCTTAACATGACAAGACAATAATGTAATAAGCTGCAATAATTACTGGATTGGGAATTAGAATAAGTAAAAAAAATAAAAATAAAACAAAGATGTCTGATCCTAATTATTAGCAGTATTTCTCATTTGCATCAAAATCAAAATCTTCTAAAAGCCAGTATTTTATTAAACCAAATTGCTATGCAGGGACTTCTGTGTCTGTGTGGCATAATAGACTGAAGTTATTGGATTAACAACCAATTACAGTTGGCCTTCAAGTATTTTACGCTGCAATATTTTATTACATCTTGACTAGAAAAATTTTAAACTGTTTCAAGTGCAACCCTTGGCTAAAATAGTGCCATTACTTTTTCCCTGTAATTCTGTGGATTTTGGTATTTGACCTCTCACTTCCCCAAATTCGCTATTCACTTCATTTAATCAACACAAACTTTGTATGTCAAGTATATAGACTCTGCTGTCTTTCGCTCATGTCCATGCTGAATGTTTTCTTATCTGCTACACATCTTGACACATACACAAACACTCTGGAAATAACAACTTTATGCACACCGTGTTATCTGAGTGAGTGAACAGCATTACCAGATGCACACCATCTTTCACATAGTAAATGTATACCTATTACCTCCACACACTTACACACATGGGTAGGGCTGTTGCGATAAACGCAAAATTGAGATACTGCACTATTGGTCAAGCCTACCGCGTGGGATGCAAGCACCGCAACAACCGCAATGTTCATACTTTACACTTCAGAGCATGTTAAATTGACAAATCAGTGCTTCAACAGTTCCACAGCCGTAACAAGTTCTGTAACGATTCAAAGACAGATCGCTATGGTCTGTACGTGACCTGACTTCAAACTTGGAAGCTGTAAGTGTTGCCGTATTGTTTTACTGTTTGTTTTAAAGGTTAGCTAACTTGGCGTTAGCATATCATGTGGCTAATGTGGCCAGCCGGCTCAGTGCTAACGTTGTAATCCTGAGGGACAGTCGAAAGAAACTGAACAGTAAGCTCACTAACTAAAGAGCACAGTGTGTCATGTCCCTGCTGAAATTTAGTTATAACGTTACTACAGCGCAGTGGTTAGTAGTGGACAGCCGATTCTGCTCTGCACCGTGTGTGTGTTTGTGTGTGTGTTGTGCATTGCTGCGGTATGTAAATTGACTTTACAGACGTGCCCTTAATGTAGCAATATAGCTACATTTTGCTAGCTTGTTCTGACCATAAAGCTGCTGTTCATTGGCTCGCTGTACAGAGAGGTGACAGACACAGACACTCTTACTATGCTTTATGGCACCATTACTTCATTGATGAAAAATGCGATAATTCCGCATACCGTGCTGTGGAGCCCCAACATATTACCGTGGGGGAAATTACTTCAATGCCACAGCCCTATATATGGGTTATCTGGTACTTTACATCATTACACAATGTCAAATCTCAGGAGACTCTTTACATGTAAGGCGTCACTTTGTGTTGAAAAGTGGTAGGGACATTTAAGGGTAATATTGCACATTTCCTGCATTCTGGAGACATTTTCTGCACTACTTTATGGTGGAACTGTCTTCATTTATATACAGGGTAACACAAAATTCAGAATTCAAAATTCAAAAGTATATTGCAGTAATCAGTAGCTTTTTTAAGCTTAAGTTACTTTTTTGGACAACGCAGATGTTTCTTCTACATTTACATTGCTTTGCAGGTTTTTTTATTGTCGAAATAAAACTTTCTTATAGAATTTTCATTTGTTAATTGACATTTCTTGGTGCTTTTTTAAAAAACATTTTTAACAAATGCTTTCAAAAAGTGATGGGGACATGTCCCCAGCGTCCCCAGTGTAAATGACAACTATAATGTACACACATGCTACATGAGCATTGTTCTATCAGCGTAATACCACACGATTACAGTATTCAATTTTCTTTTCTTATTCTTCACATTCCATTTTTTTCTTTTCCCTATTCTTTCCGTGTTCTGTCTTGTTTTCTTCTCATCCTCTTTATTTTATCTACAGTGGCTGCACATGTGTTTCGCATTTCTAATTCTTTTACACAGCAAACAAGTGGTAACAAAGGTTGATAAGAAATCAGTTAGGAAATGAAAGACATGATGATGTGACAATGATTTATGCTGGATTCCTTCTTGGAAGAATTACTTTTTGATGTCTATAAAGCTGTAATTTTTTTTACTTAACATTAGCTTAATAAAATAATACAAACTACTAAAAACACTACAGTTAACAGTTCCTATTCACAAAAATATTTTGGGTGTCACACACACAGAGCCCCTATGACCCTGTACGCAGGATAAGCGGTTGACGATGGATGGATGGATGGATGGATGGACACACACACAGAGCAGACAACTCACTCACTGAACAAGTGTGTTTGGTCAGAATACAGAGAAGAATAACCTGAGTAACCTAACCTACAATAACATGTACTAACCTGTGGTAATCAGTAACCTGCACTGGATTGAGAGTACAGTGACCTATGCTGAGCAACCTCCAAGTTCAGAATGAAAAATGGACAAAAAAGAAGAAGAAAAACTTATATTGTGTCTCTCTCCTCCTCTCTCAGATGGTCTTTCTCCACCTGTCACTCAGTCATACTCCCTTTTATTGACTTTTCCTCTCCGCCGTATCTTCCACCTATCACTCTTTCCCAGCCTGAGCCCCGGGAGATAGACATTCACCAACTCTTCTTTAATCTCTCCCGTCCTCCATTTATCTCTTTCTCCTACTGATCTCAAAATCAAAATCAATGTTGCTTAAGAACAGTATTACCAAAACATAAAAATAATAAGTCACGATGTTCCAGATTGTGTGTATATATATATATATATATATATATATATATATATATATTTATATATATATTACTATTATTGTTGACTTTACTATGTAATATAAACCTCTCGCTCTCGCTCTCTCTCTTGCTCACTCTCCATCCTTTTTTCTACTTTCAGGAGTAATGGATGACCATGTTGTGGTGGTGTCAGGGTCTCTTCCTCTCTCTGTGTCACTGCACCGCCCCTTCAACTCCCTCTCTGCATCAGTGTGGTGACAGAAGGCCATGATTCGGCAGTCTTTGTCTCTCTTTCTCACTGTCAGTCCATTTTGCTCTGTTTCGCTTTGTCCTCTCTCTATATAACTATCATTGTAGATTTTACTATGTAATATAAACCTCTCTCTCTCTCTCTCTCTCTCTCTCTCTCTCTCTCTCTCTCTCTCTCTCTCTCTCTCTCTCCCTCTGTGCCCCCCTACCAATAGATGTCCATGGTGGGGTGGATGTATCAGGAGAGGCATTCATGTTGGCTCCATTAAACTGTAACCTTGCTACTCTGCAATTTCTTCTCCTTTTTTTTCTCAAACTACATCCCCTGTGTCAAGCTAACACAATGTCTACACAGGCTGCGTAGTGAAAGCAGCATGCGTTCAGGCACAGTCCTGCAGTGTAGGTCACCAGAATTTTTAGCAGTGCATAAAATCTAATAAAATAGACTTGAAGCGTAAAGACACCCTTCGGAATGCGGTGAAATAGAGCTTTGTAGACAGCTGTATCGATTAAAATAGAGACACGCGTGAGGCTGCCTATTGGAAAACAAGGCTGAAATGGGTCCTGTGAAGACAAGCCGTAACGCGTCCAAACAGCAGTCAGACTCTACTGAATGCAGACAAAACACTTCCCATTCATCTCCTGATAAGACAGAAAACTGGCCAACTCCTAAAATGTCAAAGTAATAGAGGAGTACTGGGATTACACTACCCTCTCCTTCCAGGTTTCAAGCAACAACTGCTTTCCTAAAAGACTCAGGATATCACTGAGCTCATGATGCTCAAACTTCCCTGAAACCATGTGAGACCAAATATCATTCCTTAAATTACAGATTGGACGTATGGTGGTTCTCCTTTGGGTGGCTGGTATTCTCTTTTGGCCAGTGCTTTCTTCCAATTTGGTCTGACCTTAATTTACTACAGTGACACTATTGGAGAGAGGGCTGTGTGAAGTGGTAGGTCAATCCAATGCACTATTATATTTCTTCATAAACCAACATGATGCTTCAAACGTAGAAGCTGACTGATGTTGTCTCAGTCATTGGTGAGTTGAGGATATGAAATACTACTACGTACTATACCACCCATCAGCACAGTTTCAAAACAGAAGTCACCAGTGAAACATCCTTTGAATCCGATTGAACTAAGGCGATTTGTTTTGATCAGTGTGTTGGTTCAAATTTTATTCCACCAAGAAAGAAAAATAGAAGACTTGAATTCTTGTAACACAAAATATCCCCCAGACTAGGTTGAGTGTTGCCAAGGCTGACAGATACTGGTGGTCGATCTAAAATGTTCCTTCAGAAAATATAGTGTTTCATGAACCCTAACAATGGAAATTTTGCAGTGAGGACTGCATTGCGCTGAGAGTCACTTCTCCTCCATACCTACTGGTTGATTTGTCTTTATTAAGAAGAGTAACCTATATTTTAACTCCATTCTGAATTTATAAAGGGGTGTGACATGAATATGCTTAATATATCTCCATAGAAAATAATAAAGATATGTGCATACTTCACCAGCAAAGTCAATGAACAGTCTTCTCTTCCAATATTCATCCCTAATCCTCTCTGCAAAACAAGCTTGTATGCTTCTTAATCAAACACTTGTAGCACTAACAAATCAATGCTGGTTAATTACTTGATTGGGCCATCGGTCATCTGTCAGCCTGTGGCATCTATCTCATGATGAGCTTGATTGAATGATTGGTTCATTGACCTGTTGGCTAGTGTTGTATATTGGCAAGGGCAGAGAGGATGTAGGAAGTGGACAGGTTGTGTATGTCTGATTGGCACCTGCGAGGGAAATGTGTGTATGTATCTGGCAGACTACACACAGGCACTGAGATTAAACCCTAATTTAGTCTATACAACTATATGGTTATTAGAAAGTGACATGCAAAACAATTCTGTCTTCTGTGTTACTAAGTAACACGAGACTCAACATCTCCAGACACCTGGTAGTGCACACCTCACCCAGTGCAACTTTTGGTCTCATTAATGATGTACAGTCACAGTATTATAATCCATCCAAATTATTATGGGGTGGGAGTAACTGTGACTCAGTTTCACATAAATGTCAGTTTTCTTTCTTTTTATTGAAAAGAACTATGTTACTACTATATTGTGCTTTGAATGTTCTGGTTGAGTAATATGACGGATGATGGTAAGCTTGATTTTCAAGATAAAAAATCCCTTGCAGCAAGAAAGTATTGTCCTTCTTTCTGTCTTTCTCATGTCATGTTCTTTATACCCCTCTTTTTGTCTGCATCTCTGTTTTACTTTCATTTCACTTTTTTTATTTCTTGTGTTCACATTAAATTCTCTTTCCTGTCCTCACTGTCCATTTATTGCACTCTTCTCTCTAAGGACCAAACACACATGTCCTGTTTAAATATCGATCACTCAACCGGTTTAGTGTGTGGTGTCCTTTTAAAGTCTTCCTCTACTCTTGCTTCCTCTCCAAATTAAGAACTTGGGGCGAGAAAATAAAATAAATAACTAGCAGCTTACGAGTGACACGCACACACATGCCTGCTTGACTTATTGTCAACAATTTTCTGATGATGATCCACAAAGAGAGCAGTCGCGCAAAAAAAATGATAAGAAACAAACTGTTCGGGAGTGTGGCAGGCAGGGGAGAGACTGTTATGAGAGAGGCAATGACAAGTGTGTGTGTGTGTGTGTGTGTGTGTGTGTGTGTGTGTGTGTGTGTGTAGGAGAGAGAGAGAAAGAGGGAGCAAGAGAAATACATGGATTTGAGATAAGTGTGTGTAGGAGAGCAAGAGAGTTAGAGTGAGAGAGATCAGAGCATGTTGGGAACAGCTTTTGGCTTTTCTCTCTGAGGATAAAGCTTGTTCCGGCCTTGTGTTGCTGAATCCCGCCGCAGCGCTGTCCATGGTGCTGAATCGGCTGGAGGGTCTTCCGTCTCTCTTTATCTTCCTCCCTCCCTTCCTCTCTTACACTTTCTCTCCTTCCCTCTGTCTTTATCTCTTGCGCCCTCTCATTGTCCTCTCCGTCTCTCACTCTCAACAAACACAGGGCATCAAAACATACAGTATTTAAAGGTTTGTAATGTTATTGCATTGAAATTATTTCCACTAAAAAAATGACAGCGTTGTTGCCTCTTGTGAACTCTTCTGCCTGTTCTGTTTCCTGGACGCAAAGGCAGAAGTAGTTATTAAACCACCCCAATGCCTTTTAGGGAGGAGATCATTGATTTCATTGTAGTTATAAAATATCAGATGATTGTGAAAAACAATTTCCCAGAAGCCCTGGGAAAAAAAAAAAATTTAAATTGCTGGTTTAGCCCAACCGACAGTCATAACCCAAAGATATTTAATTCACAATGATGTGAAACAGAAAACAAGCAAATCATCACATTTAAGAAAGTGAAAACAAATAAAGTTTCCTTGATAAATATCTTCTATATCTTTCTAGATTATCAAGATTATCTGTCAGTCAACTGTCAGTTGACTAATTATTTAATCAGTGGAAACTGACTGGATACTCTTTTTGACTTCTAGAATGTATTTTTGTATTTTGTACAAAATAAAAAAAGTACAAATTGACTTGAATTAAGGTAGCTACACATCCTTGACTCCTGCATACCAAGTGCCTTGCAGAGGGAAAGTGCCCCCTCATCTTTCCTTGGGAGCAGTGAGATCACAGCTTTTTACATTATGCCTTCAAATGCCACATGTTGTTTCCAAAAATAAACTTCAAAAACCCCCACACCTAGAATATGTCTCTCACACCCTCCCTCTGTCCATCTCTCTCACACACAAACACATTTTTCTTTATTAGACTGACCTTTAGCCTATACAGCCCAGAGGTGTTTCTATTTTGATTGAGGTTATAGAACTTGTAGAACATTGTCCTGGGCCCAGTGTGATCTCTGGACATCCTTTGCTCATCTGATTATTTCTGCCTTCCTTTCTGCCTTAGTTATTCTCTATATATCTTTAATACCCCCCCCCCGTCCCTCGCACCCTACCACAAACGTCAACCCAGAACTATTTTGTGTTCTGCCAGCATTGCATCATCAAATGTATCCCATATCTTGCTAATCAGATAATTATAAAACACTCACACTTATAATCCATGAAATCTGGCAGAATCTGTAAAGTGAGCACTCTAATCCGACTCCTGTATCAGCTGTTTCACCCATTTCTGATGGTGGCTTTCATCACTGCAGCCACTGAGCAACCTCACCATCACACGCTTCAGTTAACTGTGTCTAAGAGGAAGTCACTTACATCTGCATAATATGTCAGTGAACCATTAACAGAAAGGTCTATGCCAAATGTCACACTCATTTCATATTGTTTAGCTGTCAGTAAACCACGCTGCTCTTCCCCACCCCCAAGTGGTTAATACAAGTATAATGTTTGGGATTTTCTTCCCATAGACGAATTATGCGGCATCACAAATTATTAAAGTGTGTCAAAACAGCTAACATGGGGACCAGCTGATAATAATTAGGTGAAAATAAGCACCTCAAAACCTCACTAATCTCAGCTCACATCATATTTAAGTTGTTTCAGCTGTAAGCAATATGCTGTGGTTTTACAGAGGTGACATAAGCTATGTCTTGGCCAGCCACAGCAACTTCCTAAAGTGAGGTTGCCCACTGTTAGGGGAAGCTTCATGTATACCATATCAATTTCACCTCCATTGGCAATTAGGTCACCTAGGTTATTTCAGCCAACACCATATTTTAAATATTACAGAAAATGGGCATTTATACTGTAGGCCTCTATGTTTTGGAGCTTGTGAGAACATTTATATCAAAGCAGTAAGATGGGATTTTAATAGATATTATTATATTGTACTGCTGTCTCATTGTAGATATCTGCTATCAAAGGCGTTTAAAGACATTATTTAAAAAAAAGACACAATCACTTTTGTGTGTAGTAATATGACCTGATAAAAAGTAAAATCATAATTAATAATTATACAATCATACAATGGAACTAGTTTATTTTTTATGTAAGTAAGTAGGCCTACTTGCGTTCCTACGGCCCTTTTAAGGTCCAAGTGCCTCACGTTGAACCCCTGGCCATGTCTGTTGTGTCTGAGACCCAAACTATATCAGCCACTTCTCCCAGGCAAACGCCCTGCGTTGTCATCACGCACAGTCGTCATAACGAATCCATCCGTTATTGTAAATCCCAGAGCAGCGACTTGTCAATAAACTGAGCAGGACACGGATACAAGGGGAAGAAGGCAGACAGAAGAGGAGCTGGTAGGCGTTTCGCCTCCCGGGACAAATTGCCGCACAGTGTGAAAGTAACTGCAGGAGGGGACGGAGATGCTCACCGTGGCGGAACAGAGCGCTTTTTAACGACAGGGGAAAGGAGGACATGATTTGAAGCTAGTTTCCCAGCAGGATTTATCACCCTTTTATCTGAAAATTGCTTTTTCTGATCTATAACGCTTCTCTCTATAGGCTGCCATCAACCTGGACACAGTTGTCCGGTGTTTCTCCTTGGAGAACGACGCGGAGACAAGAGAGGTCAAGACAAAGTCACTTCGGTGGCTGAAAAGCGGGGAGGGGGGGGGGGAGCGACCATTTACCAAGCTTCTCTGAGTCTAAAGTCCCTTATCTACCCATTTGTACTCTTGTTATTCAATTTTACTCTACCGACCAACAGCAAGAGAGGATTATTACTCTACAAACAAGTGCAGCTCCAATGCAAAGAGCTGTGAGTGAGTGAAATGTGATGCTGGTGCAGGAATGACAACTGCTGAATGGGGAGCAAAGAGCATCTAGGGGAGTTTACGTGGAGACCGGCTGAGTAGCCTAAAACGACGACCGTGTCCGGTTTCACCGAGTAGCCTACACAGACGTTCCCTCACTCTCCCTAGTTCATTGCTTTGCCTCTGCTCTTTAACTCGAGACTGGATTCCAGCGAAATTACCCCCCGGCGGACGGGTATTTTCCCTTTAAATGACCGGTTAACGGATCTTAACGGTAACGCGGGGAGCTCATGTGGAGACCAAACGAGTGCGCAACGCGGCGGTGCGCCGGTTTAACGGCGTTTTTTCCACGCTCACAGTTCTGTCCCAGTGGATCACTGGGTTGCTGTAGGCTATAGGCTATCACCGGTCGTCTACCCGTAACGGGCTTTTAATGCAAACTCAACGGGAACTAAATTGAAACGCCTCGTTTGCCCCACCACCACTCCAGGTGCGGCCAGCCTTCCGCGGCGCAAGACCCCCTCAAAAAGTGGATCTGATTTCTTATTTGGTTTAAAAAATTGTCTGACCAGGAGGAGGATTATTTAACATATTCTTTGCTGATTGGAGTTCTTTGCCTGGCTTGATAAGAGGGCAGATAACCGGAGGAGAAATAGCCTCCACCCAACCGGAGAGGAGGAGTGAGAGACGCGCAGGTATGTCTCTTTATCCACTTTTCTCGTCTGTCCGATTATGGCACAATTTCCTCTCTCCTCTCCTCCCTCAATCACACTCTGCTTTCTGTGTCTTCTCGCTTATCTGTGCCGGAACGTTTCTGAGAGCTTGATTTGTAATTTTAGAGCCCAGTTGAGTACACACACAGAGAGAAAGAGAGAGATAGAGAAGAGAAGGCAGATGGGGAGATAATGGCGCTTGTGTTTTCTCTCCCATACGATTTAGAGATGGTGATATCCTTTCTCTAGATTAAATACAGGAGGGGAGGGGAGAGATGCTGACTGGGGTGCCACAGCATGGGAAGCGTGAAGAAATAGGTGTGAAACAGATGAGGGGATGAGATGGGGTAAGATTTGAGCAGAGATGCCATAAAATAGCAGGTGGATTAAACAACATGGGAGGAGAAGGGGCAAAGAGGAGTCTGAGAGTTTAGAGGAGGGTGGATGGATACAGAAGTGAAACTGAAGAGAGGGGGGAGTGCAATTCATCAAATTTAGGAGAGCAGAATTGAGAGGAGGGCAGTAGTAGGGGAGAAGCGAGACTAGAGCGATTTAAAACTGAGTTGCATAGGAAAGAGGGTTGATGTGATGGAATACAGGGGCAGAGGGGAGAGGATGGCTGATAGGTGTTTAGGGAAGAGGAGAAGACATAATAGCAGGTGAGAGGGAGGGCTGCTGGAAAAGGTGAGTAGAGAAAATAGGAGAGGGCAGGAGAAGGTAATGGAATGAAAAAAGATTGGTAGGGCAGAGAGGAGCAGTTGGGGCAAACGGTGGAGAAGATATAGGAGAGGAATGGGATCACTCTAGCAGTGCTATGCTGTAGCAGCTGTATGGTATTATTCAATGGATTGCTGCGTAATGGTCATTGCTGCACCGTGAAGACAGAAAGAGAGACGCAGAGAGAGAAAAGGAGGAAACCACAAAAAGCTGCACACTGCCAAAAATTTAGTTTGCCATGTCAGCTCATCAGCTCTTCTTTACCTGGAACATTTCCCTGTCCCTAACTGCCCCATTTGCATTTTGATGAGGTTTCGCAATGGCTCTAAGCCACCGTAAAACTCATGTAAACACACATGCGAGATTAAATGAGGTTTGGAGGAAGTCGTTCGCTAGTTTTCTGTTTCTGTCCCCAAATGTGTATACATGTGGCTTAGCTGAAGCCTTGTTTCACATATTTCAGTGTTTCTTGCCCACATTCTTTCATTCATTCTTGCTTGTATTGATGCATCGTGTTTGAATGTGGCTTGAAACACTGTCTAAGCAGAGTCTTGAAAGATTTTAAATTTTTTTTGTGAAATGTTAATGCATTCCAGATCACAATCTTAATGCATTTAGTCATATTGTGCCATTACTGAGTATCTTAACATGCTGCACTGCAGTTGAAAATGCTGGATGTAAATGGGATCGTAAAAAAGCACTTGCTTGTATATTTGATCATGACCCCACTTGCATGATGGCATTTAACTCAAATACTGACTGAAGATTTTATTAAGATTTAGTTTAGAGCCTAAAACATGGCAAATATGCCCACAGAAGAAATCAGGCAGACTTTTTCTCCAAATCAACACACAAATTAATTTCAGTCATACTTATGTGTATAATTAGTATTTGGTGCAGTCCTAGAGAGTGCTGTAATGAGCTAGGCCTGGACTCTATATCATCCTGGTTAGTGACATCTCTGTCAGCGTCCCAACATGCACACAGTATTCTATGCTATAGCTCATACTCTGGTCAAGCTCTTATTTGATCATCATATCCCACTCATGAATGCCACTATACGTGAATAAACTGAATATTCTCACACTGCCATGGAAACTGAGTTTCCACACGTGATTAAAACATAAAAAAATTGGATAAAGTGCCTGAGGAATAAATTGTATGGTCCAGCTATTTTATTGTAATTTTCTCATGTCTTTTTATGAATATACGTGACATTCACATGAACCAACTCTGAAACAGAACACTACAGTGTCGTAGAAATAATTGGATATATCTGTGCATGCAAAGACACTAATCAACAACAGTGGTGTTTTCTAAAGCAATGGCTCTGAGCATTTTTGGTGATGTTGCAGAAAAGTGAGGCATAAGGTGAGACTGACAACCTTACGGCGATGAGAAGACGGCAAGTAGTTACTGTGCCCAGGCAGAATAGTCACATAATCCCCTGTAAAACCACAATGTGTCATTTTTACACTTCAGTTTTTGCATTCATTAGACAAATGTGCTAATTTGTTAAGTTTAGGTGGTGCTGGTAGGCGGATTTTGTTATCTTTGGAGATTGTCTACTTGTTTCCCCTTGCTTCCAGTCTTTATGCTACGCTGAACTAACTGCTAGCCCCAGCTACATTTATACGTGAGAGTGATATCTTTCATCCTTTGTAACCCTGGACAAGAATGCCACTAAGCATATATTATTTATATAAGCCTTTTAAATGTAAAAAAAAAAAAGTCTTTTAAACATCATATGTCAGAACATATACTATATACTAAACTAACATGTACTATAAAACCAGTTCTAAGGTGAGCGCAAGAAAAGCAGAAATTTCCTGCAGACGTTGAAGGCCAGAGACTCGTTTGACCCTGATTTCTGGTATGAAAACAGGCCATGAAAGTGCCACTTCATGATCCCTCTGGCTTACTGGGATTTAGGCTGAAGGTTTCAGAAAACATTCAGGGATAACAGGGGCCAGAAAGTGTGAGAAAACTGTCAAAACCTCAGATCGTTTTGAACACCACAGTCATACGCATGCCGCTGCCCTTGCAAGTGGCTGTACCTAGATTAGCAAATGGCAGGGTTCCTCCTAATTGAGTGCAAAAGAGGTGGGAAATTGATGGGAGATAGCGCGTGACCATTAAAGAGTGAGAGTCTCTTAACACTTCCCCTGCTTCTACAAGAGCTGACCATGCATGGTACTTTGTCATGTTTACAGTTTATTGAACTGTGGTCAAAGACTGGAAGAGGAAGGCGTGATTCTAAGGTGAATGAGGGTATTTTAGATTACTTTTAAAGGATGGAATAAAATCAGTTCAATTTGACTTTGGTCCTTTATTACAGTAAAAAAATCTGGTACTGTCTGGTACTAAAAGTCTTCTGATAGATTAAACTATTATAAACCCTGAGTGACAAAGGTCTGTCTGTCAGTGTGGTTTGGACTCTTCAGTAGGCACGCTTTCTCAAGAGATCCAAGCGCTTTGTGAACTATCTTTGAACAATAAAGCCTTCTATTTTTGGTGCCATGTAAAATACCGTTCATCCTGCCAACGCCAGATTGAATGATGAAGCTGGAGGAGAGTAAGTGTAATTGATTGATGTGTCTATGAGTGAGAGAGACAGCAGAAAAGAAATATAACTCACACAGAGAAACTCAATGAGTTTCAGAGAGGGAAGGAAAAACACACTTTAATCTCTGTGGGGAAGTGATGTATAGGTCTGCAGGTACACACAGTGGGGTTTCTAACTCAGTATACACGTTGTCGCATGGATAGTTGAACAGGTATGTTTTTTATTTTGAAAAAGAAAGGGTGCAAGGAGATGGGATTATGAGGCTGCAGTGAAGGTTTAACATTTGCAAAAAATAAACGAATTGATGTTGCAGTGATGAAAGACATGCAAGGAAGGACATGCTCAAGAAAATAAAAATGAGAGGCCCTGGATGTAGTAAAGAGAAAAACAAAAGGAACATAGCAGGCTGTTGGGGGACTTCACCTTTATTCAACAAGGCTGGTTGATTAGGAATAAATGAAGTGTTTAGGTGAAGCAGTGAGAGGAGAAGGAGAAGAGAAGGGAATGCATTGAGAAATGAAAAGAAGGGAGAAAGGTTTGGTGAAGAGAAGAGGAAGGAGTGGAAAAAGAAAAGGAAAAGACTTTTTATGAGGGAGAGGAAAAGAGGAAGAATGAATAAGAAATGAGAGGATAAAAGGAGCATAAGGTGAGAATATTTCTCCATGAAGCTCTACGTGTTAAGACGTGTGATATGGCAACATGCTGCTATATAGTTTTTATGTCCAAAATATGTCATCATGATACTCTCAACACAGCGACATGCTGTCCACTACAGTAGGGGTTTAAATGTCCACACAGTGTGTGTGTGTGTGTGTGTGTGTGTGTGTGCACGTGCGTTGCAACAGATGCCAGTTCAGTGGCGCAATCTCACCTCACCAGGGAAGAGGAGCGGATGAGAGATGCTGCTGAAAGAGAGAGAGAGAGAAAGAGGTGAAGCGAAGGAGGGAGGGATGGTGCCAGGAGAAAAAGAGAGAGAGCAAGAGCAGCGTGCTGAATGCCAAGCAGCGTGGTATTAGAATGGTGCTGTGTCGAGCAGGCAGGCAGAGGGCTATAACACTGCTCAGATGAACCACACTATCCTGTAAGTTCCCAAACTTCATCTCTGGGGAAGGCGGTTTTATTATTTTCTTCTTTTTTTTTTCTTCAACCAGTGACCGAACTTGCTGATTTTTTTGGGTTGATTTTTGTCATAGCACAAAACAGATTTTGCAGATGTATTGTGACTATGTAAATCAAGGAAAACACAGTGTTCAAAATGTGATCCTACAGTACCTAAATTGGTTCTTCGATGTTTAGTAGCCTATATAGCACTGGGTCTTAGATGGGTTGTAGCAGTTACAACCAGTAGCTATGGATACCTCAAATTTGACAAGAGGAAGATGGGGATCTATTTTTATTATACTTTGACCCATCTATGGGGTCATAACTTTGTCTCTGTAGATACAGTGATGTGCAGCAGCAATTTTCTGCCTTTGTTTGTTACCACTCACAGAAACAGAAGGAATGATTAGTCTTTTATCTGGTGGGTGTGGATGTATATCGATCTCTGCAAAGTCACACACAACCTATATGTATCTTTACGTTTACATTACTCATTTGTATGTTGCTTTTGTCCAAAGCACAAGCCACATTAGGTCAAGCAGAAGCCTTCGACACAGCCCAAAACAGTATTGGAATTACAGTTATTACAATACATTCCAATTGCAACATGTCACCGTTTTTTAAACAGTCTAATTGTGCATGTGTCCAGTAGGGATGAAACGATTACCGGTTTAATGGTAAACCATGGTAAAATTCCTGATGGTTATTATTACCGTACACATTTTAATTACCATGATAACCGGGTACGGTTAACCGCGCTGTTATAATCTCACAGCAAACACTGTCCAGCCACTCCCAGAAGCAGGCGCGCATGCGCAGAATGCAACGTGGGTTTGTTTGGGTCAATGACGGTGGAGATTTTTCAGTCACTCTGAAGTCCGGTCGTATTTTAGTTTTTATGAGAGTGCTGAGGGAAACTTGATTGAAGAAAATGACCTTATAGTGAACGCAGGGTGAGTTAACTTTTAGCTTTGGTTTGTCTCTCTGACTTGCTAACTGTCACACTCTGCCTGTCTGCCATGCGGTGTTTTGCACTTTTGTGTTTAGTTAGCGTTATTTTGGTCTGTTGGGTTTTGGGGGTCTGTCTTGTCTTTCGTCTAGTGTTCGGTAACCCTTGTCTTGTCTGTTACCCCAGTGATCCCTCTGCATGTCTGTCTCTGTCTTCCCCTGCTCTCTCTCTCTCTCTCTCTCTCCCTACCTGTGCCTCGTTAGCCTCATGTCTTTCACCTGTGTTGCTCCCGCCCTCTTCGTTAGTCCCAGTGTATATATACCTGGTGTTTCTGTCTTGTCTTTGTCGGGTCATTGTTTATTGTCACCCAGTGTTACAGTGTGTTACCTTGTTGCCAGCCTACTCGTCGTGTCTCCCTGTTTCCCTGCTTATTTTGGATTCTAGTTTTCTCGTTTGGATTACTTTGTTTTGGACTCTGTCATCAGCCACTCAGTTTGTAAGTGTGCTCGCCTTTGTTTGTTTATTAAAACCCCTTGAACTGTACCTCCTTTGCCTTGCGTCCTGCATTTGGGTCCTCCAACCTGCCCAACCTGCCTTCACCACAAAACCGTGACAGAATGACCCAACCAATTATGGACCCAGCAGACGCAAAAAAGGAGAGGGAGAGGTTCTTGGACATTTTGGCAGAACTATGGACAAACTGGCAGTTCGCGTCAAGCCGCAAATCCTGGCAAGCTGCCCTCGTTAAGGCACACCAGGAGGTAGCCGCAAGGCCATGGCTGCGACGCCGGCTGCCTAGGTGGGCCAAGAATTTCGTGAACTCCAGTCCCCAGCCTGTTTCCTGGCTTGCTAGCGCTGCTAGCCGCCAGCCTGATCCAAGGTCCGCTAGCGCTGCTAGCCGCCAGCCTGATCCAAGGTCCGCTAGCGCTGCTAGCCGCCAGCCTGATCCCCGGCCTGCTAGCACTGCTAGCAGCCAGCCTGATCACCAGCTGATTCCTGTTCCTAGTGCTCCGTCGGTGGTCCGACCGGTACCTGCTTCGCCGGTGGTCCGATCGACTCCTGTTCCCTCGTCGGTGGTCTGACCGGCACCAGCTCCGTTGGTGGCCCAGCCGCCTCCTGTTCCTCGTGCTCCGCCTCCCGAACTCTGTTTTCTGCCTGGCCTCATGGGTCGTCCCGCGGGACGCCCACCTGAACGGTTTTGCCCTCCTGGTCTGCTGTGTCGGGTCTGCCCCCTGAACTTTTGTTCACCTCTGGCCGCCTTGGTCGGCCTCCTGAACTGCCTTGCCCTGCCGGTATTTGGCCCTTTGAGACTTTTTGTTTTGTTTGTTCTGGCCCTCCGCCTGGCCTCTCTCCGCCCACCCTGGGCCGGCTTGACCTGGGTTTTTTTTTTTTTTTTTTTTTTTTTTTTTTGTTTGTGATGTTTCGTTTTAGGACGTCAGGGGCCGTCCTTTTGAGGGAGGGGTACTGTCACACTCTGCATGTCTGTCTCTGTTTTCCCCTACACTCGCTCGCTCTCTCCCTGCCTGTGCCTCATTAGCCTCATGTCTTTCACCTGCGT
>NC_060166.1:20691478-20693431 GCF_021292245.1 Micropterus dolomieu | reverse complement strand
GGGGGGGGGGGGGGGGGGTACTGTGGGGCTCATTGCAGTTTCTATCACTGTCTTCTAAAGACTTATATGTTTTCATGTAATTGTCCACGTGGTCATTGTATTACCTATAAAATCTTGATAATGCACACTGATGATTTTCATATGTTTACAAAAAGGTATTTGCTGTTTTATTTGTTATGCAAATGGAAATTGTTTTTGTAGTTTTTGATATAAAACTTGTTGAAATGGTTTATAATCGTGATATGAAATTTTCATACCGTTTCATCCCTAGTGTCCCTAGATTTGTAGTCTGAACTGTTTAGGGGGTGCGTTTCTTACTTGCGACAATCACCCACATCTGACAACTAGGTTACATGACGGATTTCTGATATTTTGTGTTCCCAACTGACTGACTATTTGAGATTATACAATATGCCTCATCCAGTATGGATACCTCAATCTTGGACAGCCTCAAAAGTTTGCCAACGGGGAGCAAACTGCTTGAAAATGAATGGGAAAAGCTGATTTGATTGGCCATGACTGGTAAAAACATTAGTCTTAATCCTGCTGCTTCTAGAGCTTTACTGCAGATACACCAACACGTACGGTCACATTTAGGCATGTGGGAAAAAGTATTGCATTAAACATCATGATTACAGTATTAAATTAGCATATTTTATGACCATAGTGGCCCACTGGTACTTTCCATTAATCATGTGTGTGTAATGGGGCGTGGGCAGCTATGGCATTGGAAAAGGCTATCATACAGTCACTGTGTAAAAGGAGATTTATGGTTCTCCCAAACTGTAGAAAGCACCGCCTGCTCTTCTAATTAGTTCAGTGTAAAACGAACCCACTAAAAATTGTATAAGTCTAAATATGGAAATGAGAGGCTAACCCCAGTTAAACACTATTACCATTACTGGAGACTTTATAATAAAATCCTTAATTATTGTTACTGAGACTGACTTTTACACTGAGTGCAGCTTATACAGTGTTTATCGTGCAATAACAGCATGCAAATGGCAATGCAGTTTGATTCGATATTGCATACTAAATACATAGAAACATTCTCATGTCTTTGTTTGTTATATACAGGTGCTGGTCATATAATTAGAATATCATCAAAAAGTTGATTTATTTCAGTAATGCCATTCAAAAAGTGAAACTTGGATATTATATTCATACATTACACACAGACTGATATATTTCAAATGTTTATTTCATTTAATTGTGATGATTAAAACTGACAACTAATGAAAATCCCAAATTCAGTATCTCCGAAAATTAGAATATTACTTAAGACCAATACAAAAAAAGGATTTTTAGAAATGTTGGCCAACTGAAAAGTATGAACATAAATAGTATGAGCATGTACAGCACTCAATACTTAGTTGGGGCTCCTTTTGCCTGAATTACTGCAGCAATGCGGGGTGGCATGGAGTCGATCAGTCTGTGGCACTGCTCAGGTGTTATGAGAGCCCAGGTTGCTCTGATAGTGGCCTTCAGCTCTTCTGCATTGTTGGGTCTGGCGTATCGCATCTTCCTCTTCACAATACCCCAAAGATTTTCTATAGGGTTAAGGTCAGGCGAGTTTGCTGGCCAAATAAGAACAGGGATACCATGGTCCTTAAACCAGGTACTGGTAGCTTTGGCACTGTGTGCAGGTGCCAAGTCCTGTTGGAAAATGAAATCTGCATCTCAATAAAGTTGGTCAGCAGCAGGAAGCATGAAGTGCTCCAAAACTTCCTGGTAGACGGCTGCGTTGACCTTGGACCTCAGAAAACACAGTGGACCAACACCAGCAGATGACATGGCACCCCAAACCATCACTGACTGTGGAAACTTTACACTGGACTTCAAGCAATGTGGATTCTGTGCTCTCTTCCTCCAGACTCTGGGACCTTCCAAAAGGAAATGCAAAATTTACTTTCATCAGAGAACATAACTTTGGACCACTCAGCAGCAGTCCAG
>NC_060166.1:20643855-20691378 GCF_021292245.1 Micropterus dolomieu | reverse complement strand
TTTTCTACCACATCTTTTCCTTCCCTTCGCCTCTCTATTAATGTGCTTGGACACAGAGCTCTGTGAACAGCCAGCCTCTTTAGTAATGACCTTTTGTGTCTTGCCCTCCTTGTGCAAGGTGTCAATGGTCGTCTTTTGGACAGCTGTCAAGTCAGCAGTCTTCCCCATGATTGTGTAGTTGACAGAACTAGACTGAGAGACCATTTAAAGGCCTTTGCAGGTGTTTTGAGTTAATTAGCTGATTAGAGTGTTCAATATTCAATATTGAACCTTTTCACAATATTCTAATATTCTGAGATACTGATTTTGGGGTTTTCATTAGTTGTCAGTTATAATCATCAAGATTAAAAGGAATGAACACTTGAAATATATCAGTCTGTGTGGAATGAATGTATACATTATACAAGTTTCACTTTTTGAATGGAATTACTGAAATAAATCAACTTTTTGATATTCTAATTATATGACCAGCACCTGTATGTAAGCGCATAAGCACATAGACACAGAAAAGTAACTCTGAGCCAAACAGTATACAAACTAGTAACCTCTAATTACTTAATCATTAGTTACTCCAAGGTAAGTGATACATCATACTGAGTAGTTACTAAGTAGTCCCTTCATTACTTCATGATTACCTCACCATTACCTAGCCTCACTCATTCCTTAGCAGCCACTCACATTTTGTGTACCCATTATGTTACACTTGTATCATAATATTGCGTTTTCCTCTTCGCATCTCTTCTCTTTAGTTCTGTGTCTGAGTGTGTGTCAGCCTGTCCGCTTATATCCGTGTGTTTGTGTGTAACTGTACCTCTCTCCCCACTCCTCTGTAATTGTCTTGGTCTGGGGTGACAAGGCAGACCTGACAAGCAAACCCAGATAGTGAGTGGAGATAGATTTAAGAGGAGTGTCTGCTCTCTCCTCTATCTCTCTTCATCTATTACTGGTGTCTGACAGAAGCAGCACTGCATGATGGATGGATGCCCCGCTCTATCTCTATCCACTTCTCACTCTGTTTCACTCTCATTCACTCATTTTTCTCCACTCGGTTTCTCTTCATCTTCCCATCACTTGCTTCCTCCATCTTTTTGCAATTTGTCTTTATGTTCTTTCTCTCTGTGATCTTTAATGTTTTCTTTGTTTCTCTTGCTTCCTCTACAAGGTACTCTCTTTACTTCCACTGATAGCATGTGCATGGTTAAGGTAGGGTGTGTTGGTGCATGTGCAAGTGTTTTAATGAAAGTGTACATGTTATAGAGATCAGCACACACCCAGAGTTTTATATTACTGGGACAGAGTGATCTATCATTCTACTTTTGTTGCCATTTACCAGTCTGCTGTGTCTTACAGGCACGAGTGCCTGCTATCTGTGCTTACATTAAATTTTCTACACTTGCTGCAGGCATAGTAGCTTGACTTTTACAATTGTAAATGAAGAAAATGGTTTTCCTTAATAGTAGTATTAGTATATATAGTATGTATTGTGTCCTGTAGTTACTTTGTTTAAATAGACAATGCACACTGATCAACAAAAATATTATATATTTATTTATTTGGTGTCCCTGGCCAGAATTAAATATGTATAAGGACTGTGGAGTGCCAGTCTGCAATTGCTATGGCAGAAGCCAACGGTGCTTAGCTGGTACAGTATTTGGAAAGCCTCTCTTCAATCCCAGCTTTAGTAAACTACTGCAGATTGTCTCGGGACATCCCTGGTTGTTGCACACATTACAGCACCAACACAGGCCTTGCAACCTTTGTTATGGTTGACTTTTGCAAGATGAGTACAAGACTAACCCCCCAGAAATACGGGCATCCCTGTGTGAGGTGGAAGATATTCTGTATAACTGAAATGCAGAAGGAATGGAAAAGTGGCCTTGGTCGAAATTGGCACATTTCATTGGTGAAATGAACAGAGTTTGCTAATGGTTTCTTAATTTCCTGATGGAAAGAAGAGAGGCTGAAAGAAACACATTAACCTCCCAGTTTGAAGGTTGATCACTACCAATTATGCACCACATGTCTTCTAAAGCTCATTGTTTCTGAAGGATGCTCCTTGTGCTGATGTGTGTGCGTGCACTGATATGAGTGTACAGTGGTGTATGGAGGTTTCATCTAGCAATTTTGTCCAGTGTAAATGTCAAATTTAAAATGAATTTTAATTGTGACTGAAACCAAAACTGGCAGGCTTTTGTCGAGGCTGACCAGCCCTTTTATGTAGTATGGCAGTCGTGGTTGTGTAGGATGTCAAAAAATTTGTACTACAAAAGACCTAATTACTGAATGCTTAGAGGCACCACACTATTATGGTTCATGTCGGGATTGAGCAAAACATTATGAGTTAATTGCATTAAACAAAAATAAAATAATTATTTGGAATGTGAGCAAGACATTCCAATTGCTTCCAAGACTTAGACATACAGATATTTCTGTTATCGCAACATGCCTTGCAGTAAGAGACAAAACAAGGCCAACGGCTAGAATGCAATAATATTCTGAAGCAATACACGTGACAATTTTTTCTCTCTATTGCGTTTGCAATTTCTAGTTTGAGTAAGCAATTTTAACTCCAGGTTCACTTACTAACTTTTTCCAGAGCTTTCAGCAGCACAGTCTTCATCAACTCCAGTACTAATCCTGCTGGAGGGCTGTGCTTGAAAGCTCTAAAGAAAAAAACTAACAAAAAAAACTAGTAAGTGGACCTTGAATTAAGGATATTGATCTTGACCATGAACTGTTTTTTAAGGTCATGCATGAATTTTGATATTTGTAGTTTCTAGAATGTATGGACTAAATAAAAGTAGTTTGTCTTGTAAAACAATAAACACTGAAATTACTGTCACACAAATGCTGAGAAAAAAAGTATAGTAACCACCCTGTGTCCTGGTGTGAATGTACAGTGCTTCTCTCGCACTGCTTGGTGTACAAATGCACACTGTACATATACAGGGCTCTTGGGGCTCTGAGTTGTTTTAACAGTCTAGACTTTATTCCCCTAACCATTGCACACTGCAAATAGTGTTACAAGTGAATGCACAAATTCATTAACGCACAGAGTTGTGCTCTTATAGAATACTTCCTAAGCACTTAAAAACCTTCCCATGCGTCTTGATCTTGAAGACAGGGAACATTTACCTTTACACAGAATGTGATGTACGCTGCTGAGAGTACTGTTATATATGTTAAGGACAATAGGTGACAGTATGTCACATTGAGCTAATTTGCAGCTACGCCTGCTTCACAGAATTACAAGTCATAAATTCAAACCTTGTGATAATTTTTTAACACACTGCTGAAGCAGGCTAAAAGGACAGACTCTGCTGGGTTTAAATGGTCCAGTTGATGCACCATGACCCTGATAGTCTGCAAGATAGTCAGAGAAACAATTAGACTTGAGAGGGCAACTGTAGATAATGACGCTCTTAAGGACCTAGCAGGTAGGTTCACGAAGCTCAGCAATAGTTTGTGCAGAGGATGGTGGCGAACCAAGAATCAGTGTTTGTAGCTTAGCTTTAATTCTAATCTGGACCACCACATAAAATGGCTTAAATCTATTTATCTGATCAACATGGCTTTGCTTTGCATTCTGAATTGCCTGTACAACACTGAAGCTCTGTAACTGGACATTGTAGTATTGACCATGCTGTCACTGTATTGAGTGATTAGCCAGTTAAAATTCCCTCATGGGAAACTGGGAGAATTATCTCACTGTAGCTTTCTGAAAAGCTTGTCAGTGGTTTCATATCAGAGTTTAACATCAAAAATTGCAGTTCTCGCTCGCTCTCAAATGCGCATCACTCTAAGTGCTCAGTGTACTTGGAATATGTGATCTTTATCTGCAGAGTGGGAAAACCCAATAATAAAATGATTTCAACCAATTAAGCATTAATTAAATTAAAGACATTTTAAAACAGTGCAACAGTACCAGCGAGCGAAAAGCAAAAAAACATGTATTACTAGCTTCCTGTATGCATATAATAGTGTAAGTAAGACCACCTACAGTTTAAAATCAAGAGCTGGACCAGATTTTGTTTCATTATTCCATGAATATTAATATATTCATCCCACAACTGTTTTGAAAAGCTGAGTGGAAAACTGTAAAATTATTTCCCCCTACTACATCTTTTTCTACATCTTTCTAGTTTTACTTTAGTTTGGGCTACTGCAATCCTTCAGACAGTATGGGGGGCTGGGAGTTTTACAAAAGTAGAATGTGGGTTAGATTTCCTTTGAATATGGATGTGACGCTAGCAGAGTGGGGCTCACTCTGCAGATGCTGTTTAGCACAAAGATCATAGAGCGTGTGCATGAAGACATGTATCTCACACACAGGCATAGATTCTGTTATTCACTCACGGACACTTCAAGCACACATGCAAGTTTACACTCAAATGTGCAAGGTCTCTTTCACACACAGATACACACTTACTTTACAGGCGCCTGTGAGGCTCCTGGTGCATATCTGATGATGGCTTGATCGACAGGGAAGGAGAGTTGTCTGTGTACGTGTGTGTGAGTGAGACCAAGCAGCAACTCATACGGAGAAAGGTTGACGGTTATGCACCCAAGTGGGCCTTAGGGTGGAGCACTGATGGCAGCTAGATGCTGATTCCAAAAAACCTAAGCCTCTATTAGAAACACATTAAAAAAAAGTCCAAAATCACATCTCAGAATAAAATGTTTTGCAATTGGCATTATAGTCTCAAACACAATGTCCTCTAAAGAGTGGCAGTCATTGTCCCATATTTTAGGATATCAAGGTTTATACTATAAATCCTGAAATTAATTTTAGCTTATTTCTGACTGAGAGTTTGACAGTTAAATGTGGCTTTAGAATGGAAAAATTGAAAAGGGATAATTGACTGCATTAGTTTAACATGTTATGTTTTAAGTTGTCAACATAGTATCAGCTATGATGAAAATATGAAACTCCTCTACACTGAGATAAATTGGCAGTAGCTGCCACATTGCCTAACCAGTGGATACAGATAGATGCTCCTTCACACAGAGGTTGACACTGAGGTGACTATTATTACCCTTTTTACTGATTATTATTCACAGCCAAACAGTTTACTCACCATTGTCAAACTGCCTGTTATGGAGGTGTGTTTCTTGTCCATATGGGCAAAGGCAACTGCCAAATCTGCCCCTTGTGTAACTTCTTCCAAGCAAGAAGAATATACTGTATGTGGTGATAATGTCACATTAAAGATTAAGCAGATCTTAAAACCACATTTTATCATCATCTAATTTTATATACAAACAGATAAAAAAAAACAACGTATTATCATCACACTAATGTTTTAAATTTCTATATTGATCAGCCCAAACTGGTCATATGAGAGCTGGTGAAAAATCTCCTGTGCAGACAAAGTCAGTTACTGTGCGCATGAAATAAATTCTGGCTCTGATAAATGACACCCTGGATCATCAATTGATTCACTGAACCAGTAGAGGCTGGTTGAAGTCAGAGATCTGGCTGGGGCCTCCACTCAGCCTTGCTGTGTTTCAGATAGAGCTACGAAGATACCCCCGTCTCCAGAACTGGGAGCTATTTGGTGCCGATATGCCAAACACTCCATATATCAGGTTATAGTGAAGCACAAATAACAGCCATAGGGAAGGATTGCCAAAGGGAAGATGGCTGCCATTAAAAGCTGTAGTGTCCATACAAACCCTGATTGGTCCGATTTGTGTGGATTTCACTTTAGTGTTCAGGTTTGGTGTGGGTTTAAAAGTATTCTTAGTATTACCTGCACTCACAGGACATTTATAGCTTCTGTTTAATGGCGTCCAGCATTTACTGGCTTGACACTGTTTGTGTGGCAGCTGTAGAAGTCCTTGTCCCAGCTGTTGTGCTTTGCTGCCAACTCACTGAGCTGGCAGCTGTTACAATAAGGTTGTAATGTGTAGTCTCCATGCCATCCTATAATTATACAGTGAAGATTTGAAGCCATTTGGATCACTCATACTCATACAGATTCATCACTGACATTTATTATTGCTGTTGGGTGTACACCTTGCCATTTTGGTTTTGGTTGTCGTGAGAACGGTGGTGATGATGAGACTTTGTAATGATGATTGTTGTCTCACAAATAATGATTTAATTGCCCCCCCCCCCCCCAAGGAGAATGAGTAATGAACTGAGCACATTATATAACAAATAAATGGGTCACAATGTTAGAAAACAAAGTACTGTTTAGAGAAGTCATATCAGGCTTTGCAATGAGACTCATGTTGCTCAATGTGTCATGTTTGGTCACACGTTGTACAAGGAGAAACACGAATAGACACAACGGCAAAAGTGTGAGATATAAGGACAATTGATGATGAAAAGATGATCTTCTACCTACACAGTGACTTTCTCAGACTTTCCGATTTGAAACGCAGTTTCATAGAACACACATACTTGTACTCATCCAGAAAACAAACAGTCCTGCAGGATTATTTTCCTGCAGGACTTTTTTGCAGCATGGTTTCTTTAATAATACTGCAAGAAATATGTTTGTATTATATTTCTATTGAACAAATCACTTCAAGCATAGACATTATACACCCCTCATATCACACTGAGACCTTATAAACTCATCAAACAAGCTAATGTAAAAATATATGAGGAATTATGACGTGTGAAATTGTTCTCTGTGGCGTTTGACATCCAGCTACATCAGTTTGTGTCCTTTGTAGAGCTAAAACTTCATCTGACCTTTCTGACATTCCCTGCCTAGTGATTTAAGCAGCGTGATCTGAATCAATAAGTAATGACCCGGTCGACAAGAGGATACAAATCCTGACCAACTGACATAGTTGCAATTATTTCTAAAGTATGGTAATCTTAAATAAGTGTTTCCACAGCTGTTATTGTGCAAGTATTGGCACAGGTATTGCTGTGCCAATAGTTGCACAATAACAGCTGTTCTTGTATTTGTAGTGTGCTGAGCAAATTCCAAAATCCTGTATCACTTGTCTAGAACTGCAACTCAAGAGAAATCCAGGGAATGACTTTAGTGTGTGTTGGCCTTCTGTAAGCACATTTTTCATTTTAAATTGTCTTTTATAATTTATTGAGTCAGTCATATACAGTCCAACAATTTTTGTTGGCAGCAATCAAAGGTTTACCTCTGTTTCTGTGACCTCATCAAGACATCAAGTAATGAAAAATCACTGCCAGGAAATGATAATGAAACCATATTGATATTAGTGGGAAGCAGTTTAAAACATCTGAAAAAAAATGTCTGGTCCAGTGCAGCAAAACCATACCTTTTTCTACATATTTTTGTTTAAATCTTTTCTGCATTTCTGGCATCGTTCAAATCCCTTGTTGGTACGCACCACTACATAGAGACAGTAATTACAATGCAAATCTATTGAATTGCTAAAGGAAGCCATAAATAGTATAAAGTATTGTGTTTGAATGAAAATCTTTAAAGTTGATAATCCTTTCAACCTTACTGAACAATGAATAATTAAATAATTGCTAAGAAGTTTGCTGCGGGGACCGATGGCTAGCGCAAACTTGACTGACTCCAGAGTGAATTCTGCTGACACTCTCACACCTTACAGTTGTAAAGACGTCAGTGTTTCTAAATACTGTAATGTTTTAGTTTTTTAAAATTAAATAGAAAATCTGCCTGACAGTCCACACTGGCTGGTATGTGTCGGAGCTTTGAGGAAAGTTTATGGACATAAACTGCACTTCTCAAGATCACAGAAATTGTGTGAATGAAATCTTTATGATGGCTTTTCTCTAATGCCAGTCACCAGGGTTTTAAATTACCACAGGGACTTTGGACCAAACTTCATATCTTTTATTCTCATCCTTTTTAATTTCTTTTCATATGGATGGCCATTGGGCAAGTTGGGTTTGCATTTAAATGAAGCATCAAGACACATCAGAATTCCGTTTTTCCCTTGTTTTGTTGCCCTTTTAGATAACATTTAATTCAACTGGGGATACATAATGGATTAAGTAAAATATTATGTTCTCCCAGGTGTGAGTACCAAAGAGATGCTTTTACTCTTTTTTTACATCTGTTCTCAAAAGCAGGACTTTCTGAGTAATGTTTTGCTTTCACATGAATTCAAATTTGAATTTGAACTAGTAGGTTTGATGCAAAAGTTTGTAACATATTAAATATTAAACCATTCAGAAGTTGGATAATTTGTCAGTATCAGTAAACCAAACACACACAGATGGTAGATGTGTCTAATGCTGTAATTGACGGCACAGAAGGGCTCATCGGTAGAGGGCTCCGCCTGTCCTTATAGAACTAGGGTTACCATATCGAAACCTTTGTTCTCTCCCACACATGCTCTGTCCTCTACTGGACTCTATGGGTACAGTGGGTGGAGCCTGATGACTGTCTGCCTTAGCTGGGACAAGCCAAGTCTACCACACCAAGAGACACAACATCACCTAAAGCTGATGATACACAGAGCAACTTTGTTGCAAGCAACAAAAGGGTGCAAGATAGAATAAACCACTTTTAATCCCTTATATTATCAACACATATATTATTAATTGGACATCTTGTAATCTTCCAGGTATGTTGACAGTTGTTTACAATCCATCCATCCATCCATCCTTCCATCGTCAACCGCTTATCCTGCGTACAGAGTCGCGGGGAGTTGTTTATAATCCATCCATCGTCAACTGCTTATCCTGCGTAGAGGGTCGTGGGGAGTTGTTTATAATGAAAATTTAATTAATGACCTAGAGTCACGACTTTCAAAATAATGTTTTTTTAATTCTTCATTATTTATAAAAGCAGCAATTAACTTTAATGTATTAGCTAATCAGTGTTCATCAGCCTAAGATGATTAATCGCTCATAAGATAATTAAATGTTAAACCTTCTACAGTGTAAATGTTGAGTAGATGTCAGCTGCCAACATCAGCTATTGTTTAGCCTTCCTCGGGTGTTAAGGCCAGGTGATACCAATGATTTCCCTTTGTTATCTGTCTATATTGGTATTTCAATCCGTAACTTAGTACAAGGAATATTGTCATCTTCTTTTAAACAAAACAGGTGCTATCCATGTGCACTGTACTAAAGAACAAAATATTTACACTTGACAACAGTCAACTTACAATGCAACACAATGCAATACATGGAAATGTAGTTATGTGAAATTGCCACTCCATTCCAAGCCAGGGTTTAAGCTTTAGAGTGGTTTGGTAAAGACAAGAACTTCCTCTTGTTTTCCAGTCTATTCATCTGTCTCATCACTCATTAGTTGTTGTCATAAAATAAACCAAATGATGAAAAGCACAAGGTCACCACAAAAAAACAGGATGCAATATGCCTGAGGAGCCCTTCCATAAATTGAATCAAGCCTAAACTAAATGAGTGTGCTGATGAATAACAGGAGAAATGTAGAAAACCTCTTTCCAATTCAGGTATTGCATTTTAGCTTGAAAAGGTCTAGTTGCTTTCTAATTTAGAGTTGCTGACAATGCAATACAGAGAGACCAATTTGTCACTACACTTTGTGTTTGTGCGTGGTTATGCAAGTTACTGCAAATGATTGTTCACTGAGACTTACATACACAAGTATGTGCGTGGACTACACCAGATCTCATGTGCACACACACAGATACAGTTGGTGCGGCCTGCTTCCTTTCAACTGTGTGTAAGAGCAGCCACTTTATAGATTGATAATCAGTGCAGCATGTAATTTACCAATTGACCCACATCAGCTCCCATTATTCTACTGGAACAGTCTACACTGTCCATTTCCCTGTATGTATTCACAACATGTGTCAGTCTCTCTTTCTCTTTCTCTATCTCTTTCACTCAGACATTTATCTTCACTCATTCTCTGAGTCTCTTTGTACTGGAACACGTGCACGTTCACACACTCGCTCTTCTTGTTAGATAGAAGTTACATCAATACTGGGGTTTGAAACCTTTTTTACACCTTAAAAGAAAATCAATTAAAGCCACTGACTGGCATGTCAATGTCTGCAGCAGTGCGATGTTTTCCCGTTGTCAAGAGCTGTGTGAGTGTGGCTGTCTGCTTGTCTGCTTAAATGTCTGTCTGATTTGAGCGGGGCAAAAAAATTGCCATTCAAGTTCAGGTCAGCAGCTACTTTTGTGATCACAGCATTATTAAAGACACAACTTTTTAATTTCATATATTACATGTGTCCAATTACAGCGTCCCATTACCTTGTACCCATAAACACTTTTTTTTTTAGTTGAGTTGACAATGCTAACAAGCTAATGTTTAGCAGGTATAATGTGTACCGTTTTTAGCATTAATTTATCATTTTAGTGTGCCAACATTTGCTAATTAGCACTTAGAGCAAAGTACAGCAGAGACTGATGGAATGTCATTAGTTTTGCAGGAGGGTTACTTGACAGTCGCACTAGATGAAAAGTCAGGGGATCACCAAAGGCGTTACAATTCATCTTCAGGGGCATGAGTGTATGTACCAAATTTCATGGTAATCCATCCAATAGTTGTGGAGACATTTTACTCTACAAGTCAACTCTTTATGACTTGTGGCACAATTCATTAGGATACATTGTTTGGGAACCAGTGCCTTTGCCATGCCAGTTCATCCTGGAAATGTTGAGATATTTCACTGGATAAGTGAGAAGTTATCCTCACTTGCTAGGGGTGCAAAATGAGAAGTCAGGGGATCACCAAATAATTAGGATTCCTCCTCTGGACACTATGAGTGTATTTACCAAATATAATGGCAATCCATCCAGTAGTTGTTGGAATATTTTAACACTGCAATGGTGCAGTGGATAATGCCTTTGGTGTGAGAGATGATTTCTTATGTAGTATGTATGATGCTTTGGAAATATTGTTGTTACACATTTATGCCAATAAAGCTTATTTGAATTGAGAGACCCGAATTTTAACTAAACAAACAAATACTAGCCAGTGTACATGTAAAGGTGAGTAAGCGCCAACATTATCCTATTATATTTGTGCTGCTGGTATCACAGTGGCTTTGCACCACTGATAGGGTGACATCTCATTGAATCCCAGGGGTTTTTGTAGGATTCCAATAGGGGTGGGAAGGCTATTACTCTGTGTTGTCAGGATCAGGTTGGCATGAGAAAACCAAACCTCAGTGTGGAAAGGATACTAGAGGAATTCACATGTTACAGCCATATCATTATCTGAACATCTACAGTATATACTGTGTATGTTGTGGCCATTTCACCACAGGCTCAAAATGTCTAATAATTTGCCCAAAGAAAATTCAGGAAGTCACCTTCTAGTGCTTTTGTGTTCTGCAGTGAAATGATAATGGCTATTGTTTCTTAATATTGGCATGATACTAGAATGGTTTTTTTGTCTCTGTTGCCAAGAATACTCAAATCCTGCATTATTTTTAGTGGTCCAAATCATTTTGAATGTCCTTACTCAACAGAAGCTTTTGTGCTTTTGTGTTGGCCCAAAACCCCCAAGCTAATTTGCTTAAAAGGAACCAATTACTTGGAGCAAATTTCTTCTTGTCACACTAAGTTTAAGTTTAGTTTGAATTGCTGCAGGTTTCCCACAAACATGTCTCAAATTACAACTATTAAAAGGGTAGAAAAACCTGTGCAATAAAATGCAAACACTCTTTATGATCATCATATATCATGTTCACCTTTTAGTGACACATGGACCACATTATATTGAAAAGTGATTATTACAGCATTATTGAAGGTAGCGGATAACACCAAATAAGAAAAAAACTAATTTAATTGTTTGCTTAATTTGTTGGCAGCTAATCATTCTGTCTAAACAATTGATTACAATCAAGTTTCTGGAAGGCTTTGACCAATCTACTTGTAATTGTGAAACTACACTTTTGCATGCAGTCAGGGAAGTAAATGTAAGAAAATTGCTTATATGTGCAGATAAACTACAGTTATACCACACTTTGCTGGTGGAAAAGGTGTTGAATGTGCATACCACACGGTGCTACATTCAGTGCAAGCATTTATAAAATCTCTGTACTGTAAATCGACCCCTGAAAAGTGAGTCATCCGAGCTGTATACAGCAATTGTGACAAAACATAATGAAAAGTGCAAATAGACCACAGCTCATGATTGTCATGAAATTGTGAAGCATTTCTTAAAAACCCAGGACAAACGCAAAGTAGATTTATGATGTTGAAAATATGTTCATAAAGGTGAAGAGCTTAGGAAAGAAATAATGCTGTGACTATAGAGATGGCAATGAAGAGCATACTTGATGAGCCCCATTGAACTTCTTGTGTTAGGTGAGGGTGACAGGAGACTGGACAGAAAAGTAGAAGGGGCGGAGCTGAGTGAAAAAGATTTAGTGATCCTGAGATGAGTGATGGTTGAAGGTTAAAAAATTATGTAAGAACAACCAAATACAGGGCAAGAAAAACATACTTGTTCTCATTATGAGGCGTCCTTTCTTTTTTTTAACAAGACACTCAGTGCCTTTTGTATCACATAGAACTGCTGAACCAAACACAGTGGCCTAAACCAAAGAGTTACTATTTCATTATTCCTCTCCTGTCTTGCCTCTTTCCTTCCTCTCCCCTTGTCTCATCCCACTATCTCTTCTTCTTCCTAAGCTCATCTCCCCTCTGCTCTCCTCCTTGGTTCCAGGTCGCCATGGTGACTCAGCTTTTCCCAGGCCAGAGACCAGAATCCCAATCAGACTCGCTGCTCTCGCAAACACACAAACATGCAAAGCACCAGTGTGGCGGTGCCAGAGGCCTGATCAGAGTAATGACAGATTAACGAGTGTCTATCGGCCACAGCTGACCTCTCCTTGGGCAGCTCATAAACAACTCATCTCTCTCCTTCTGTCTTCTTTTTTTCTTTCTTGTCCTTTGTCTTTTTTCATCTCTCTTTTCCCTCCCTTGTTTTCATTTCTTTTGTCTCCTCTTGTCAGTAGTAATTGGGTCTGTACAATAGTTTCAAGGTCTGCTGCCAGAAGTGATATTTTATTGGTTTGAGTCTAGCTCATCTTAGGCCAACCATCTACACTCTTACGATGCTATAAGATACTTGAGATAAAAAATGGCTGGCAGATGCTTTACCCTGGCTGCCTGATAGTGACATATTATGCTACATTACAAATCTGTGAGGTCTTTGTACGCCACCGTGCCACTGAAATCATGCACCATAGTACAGCTGTCAGTGCTGACACACTGGCACTTTTACTACTGGACACCTAAACAAGGAAGATAGGAAGTATTTATTTAAAGGTGCACCAATTACTGTCAAGTAAATCTACCTTACAAATGCAGTTTTCACAATTTAGCATCTGATTCATTAAGGCCACTTACGCAAATCAAGTCTGTAACAATGTTTTTTCCATTAGAATACCAGAACCATAGCCATAAGTTGGCACAATACTGACAGTTTGGTTATGGCACCTCTTCATCTAAGGGGGCTTTCACACCTACCTCGTTTGGTCTGGACTTTCAGACTTTTCAGTATGAGCTGAACCGGAATTGCAGGTATGAAACCTCCCCTGGACCATGGAGAAATGCATTGAAAAATATAATAATAATATATATCTCCCGTGACAGCTCATCTTTTGAAGCAGACGGCCACTATGGAATCAATAAATTGCCACTTTGGTCTCTCCTCGAATGGAGGGCCAGAAGGATTGCTTGCTGTCTTCTCCTTTCCTGCCGGCGGCAGCGATATAATGTTTGCCCAACGGGGACGTTTATTTGGCAAATTTGAACTAGCCTCGAGTGAAGTTGGTGCACAGGTAGTTTCTAATGCCATAATAATAACAACAATATAGTGGCAACGATATACATCTGTTCATTCCTTATTCGTTCATTCTTGTCAAAGCTACCCGCAGAACTGTCTAGATGACATAAATGATGACGACGACAGCACGCAAGTCTGTCATGTAAAGTTCTTTTAGCGCACTTGCATAATTGCAGTGTGAAACCAAACCAAAACCAACCAAACATATCAAAATGTATCAAAACATGAACTTTGGTTCGGACCTCAGTGCGGACTTTCAGGTATAAAGGCACCTAAGGTTCATTCAGACTATGGAAAAACATACTTAAGATTATTAATAATATATCTCTCTCTCTCTCTCTCTCTCTCTCTCGATAGATAGATAGATAGATAGATAGATAGATAGATAGATAGATAGATAGATAGATAGATAGATAGATAGATAGATAGATAGATTAGCGTTTGAAAGTTCTTCTGACATTTAAATAATATTCTGTTTATTCCTTATTCCAGTATGAAAATCACTGTTTTGTGTCAACAGATAAAATCACACCAAACTAACAGGCTTAAACATGACAGCCACCAAGTCAGCACTGAACCCAGTGGTGACTTGGTGCAACAAAACGAGCTGTGATCTGTAGCGATGCAACAAGGACAAGCAGCATCAATACTTGCTGCACAGCAAAGTCCATGTACAGACCAGTACACTCATAAAAGCATCAAACATTCTCCAAAAGTTTGCCCCACTCAAACCTTGGGATGATTCACAGATGGTTGAGTCTCATACTTGCCTAAGATTCTAGGTTGGTGATCCAAAATGTGAAATAAGGAACTATTTAAGAGAAACATGAAATGCTTCACAACGTCAAGATCAAGGTCTCCCTGTCCCAGCTCCCCCTGTGCCCTGCAATCTTTGTGATTGGCTCAGAAGCACCATCGGCGATTAGAGCAACTCACTGTAAAAGTATCACACCTGAGACAGACATTGAAAGAATCCACTAGCAGCACACCAGCTGGTCAGGAGCTCTCCTCTATCTATCTAGAATGGCTCTCTGGAGGACTCAGGTGCTTATGCATATATGCATTTGAGTAAATCATATTAATATTAACTGTGTGTCTAAATTCCTACACATGTCTGAAAAATGTTCACTGTCAGTCAGGGATGGAAAATAACACCTGTCCAATGCGGGTGGATTTTCCGTTTGGTGGCCAAATGTTGGAAGGCCACCCGCCATATTGGTGGGTACATATGTTCGGCATATAATTTTTATTTGATTGATGCAATTAGCAGCAGACCGGCGTTCTTGTTCGTTGTGTGCCCCCCTTAATTGGCCCACAATGTACCAACGTATCTTAAATCGTGTAACACATGTATTAGAGGCGTTCATTGGTTGTTGTTTGTGTTCTTTTCATGTTACTTGTGTTTGATAAGCGTAGCTTTGTAAGGGGCGGGCGTTAGGGGACAGGCGACAGAAGTCGGGAGGGGAGAGTGAGAGAGTAGCCGCTTTCATATGGAGATCAGCGCAGAAAGAATATCCGCCTTTATGTCGCAATCACTTCTTCATACTGAACAAAAGTTTGCAGCTTTATCCCGTGTGAAAAAAACTTTATCCTGCAATCATGTGTGCTTGCACATAGCATTCTGGCTTTATAGGAACCAGCGGCGTATGTCGGCTGTGGCTTTTCACAAACAGATCGTTTCGTCTTTCTGTATCGTGTCTGTCACCAACTTTCCCTGCTTAGAGGTGGATAAAATCTGCTCCATACCTTTCATAGTGGAGCAAGTCGGCAGATTGGCCCAATACCCCTGTGAAATAAGGTAGCGTGCAAGCTGCTAGTGTTAGGAGCTAATAACAAAAGTTGCACTAGGAGTGTTTTTAGCTTTTAGCTAGCTAGTTGGCGGTCCAGTATGTGTCTGACACACTGTCAGATCTTCAAATGGTCCTGCTGTCCTCCCCAGAGATCAAGTTGAATAGACTGTATAAAAAAGGGTATATAAAATGAGGAGGTTTATGTTGAATGGTAAAGCATGACAAGAGTGAGCAGTAATAAGATTTAAGTTGAATGATTAATAAGCATCTTCAGAATCAGAATTATTTGCCAATGTTGTGTACACATACAAGGAATTTGACACAGGATAATACATTGCTCACAATGTGCTTACTCATACAATAATACAATAACACAATAATAAAATCAAACACTTGTAAGTCTTATAAGTTTATAAAACAATTTACTGTTTACTAAGGACTTTTAATAGCAATAAGATAATTTCACTCTGCGCTCTTCTTTAACTCTTTCTTTAACTTAACCTTATCTCAATTAAAAGGACGGAAACAAATGTCTATGTGACACAAAATGCAATTTATTATTTTGGCCGGAAAAAAATATGGATCCTATATCTATATATATATATATATATGCCTTGGCAAGTGAGCCAACACCCCTGGTGTCAGTGTTGTTGTAGCTTGTCACCGCACCTTCTACATGAAACACTTGATAGGTGGCTTGATATGTGACTGAGTCAGAGACTAACAAGGACCAAAATCTCTGGCTCAGTTGTGCGTGTATGGACATACATCTGTTTTTTAGCACTCATCATGCACCTTGTTGATGAGGAGCAGTGGGTATTGCACCAAATGTTTAATATATCTGCTCTGAAAGTGAGAGATATTTTTAAAAGCTTGGTCATGGATGTAACCTAAAGCCACTGTTACAAAACTCAAAAATCCAGCACTGAAAGCTGAATACATTGTATATATTTTAAAACCTCTTGAGCCCTGACGCCCCATGGCACCGGGGGAAGCAAGCGATTTTTGCTCAAAATGCAGATTGAGAAGTACATGTCTGAAACTAGTATTGCATCGCCCTATCAAGCTACACACCTCTGTGAAGCTAGGAGGCTCAGCTAGAAGCTCAAACCAACCATTTTTATCCACACCAAACACCGTCAAACACCAAGCATCTAAACGAGCTTATATCACAACATAAATCGCTCTGTGAGCACTGTACATGGCTGCAGTTATAAGCATCCAGTTATCTCTAATCACAACGTATCCTCATATCCAACCTCTCAAACCAAAGCTAATCTCCCCCTGAGATCTGTATAGTTCACATCACCAAAATTACAGACTGATTAGCTGGATAAAAGTAACAACAAACATGCCAACATACATATACAATTACAACCGCTGCCTTACTTTTGCAGTTTTTGCCGTTTTCAGTCCAAATATCAGCTGATGTGTTTCTAAAAATATTTCCGGGCACCATCTTGATTATTGTACAATACCTGGGAGCTGTGTCTGCATTCTCTTGCCTTTTTCTGCAGAGGAGGAGAAGCGCTGCTTTGGAGAACACAGTCTTTTTGTGGTCCGGTAGCCGACCCGTAGTAGCTACATAGACATCCATGGTCTGCTCAATCTCCCCCCATCACTGTGGGTTTGTTTTTGGGGGGGATCACAGTGGTGTTCATTCCAGAACCACACCCATCCCATGGGGATAGGGAACAAATAGTAAATCATTTTACTTTGCACTGAAGTATACTATTTCATGTTTGGGTCATGAGTTAATTCAAACATTTGTCATATTAGTCATATACTGTTGACGAGCCTGAGTGAGATTAAAGAGTAGTCCTTACCATAGCAACAGTAGTCCATAAATCATAAAAGTCAATTAATGTTAAGAAATTAGCTACAAATCAGCATGTTTACTTTAAAACCAGCTGAAATAATTAATGCAAACAGAAAATCACCAACAAAAATCCTGTTACATGGATGTGCAGTGCAGCTGCCATGAATTGGTAATATTCTTGTTACCAGAAAAGCTTAACAGCAAATGCAGGACTGCATTTGGCCCCAAAAATGGCTTTTAAAAATTTAGTGTAGTTGAAGATAAGATATGTTTAACTTTAATTGCCTGGGGAAGCATTAAAAACACACAGCACATTGTCTGGGAGAGACATTGTCTGATGAGAAAACCAATTAAAGATGAGTTTTCATCTTCGAGCAGGATGTTTATGTCTATTCTCAGCTTTTCGTTCATGCCCTAACACTTAACTCATAGCTCACCTGCTGCTTAGTTATACTGCATGCTGTCTACATTACATAAACAAACTGTACATGGTTGATATAAGCAGTACACAAAAGAAAAAGGTGCTGGGTGATGTCGATGTGTTTCTGAGCACAGCTTGTCAGTCACACATTACGCCTCGCTGTTCTTTTGCTTGACGCCGCTTTCCACCATTGTTTTGGTCCCTGTGACTCAGTCACCGCAACACACTGGTATTCCCAAAATATCCTGAATATCACTGAAAAGCCATTTTTTATGTACAAATGGGAACTTAGGCATGCACTCACAGGGTCACATCCAGACTCATGGCTGTGTGTCATTTATTCATTGTTATTTTAATGTTAAAGTTGGATATTGTAGCTTTTGATTTTTAAATAATAAAATAAAACTTTGAAAAGTGACAAACTCTACCAATTGCTTCTAGTCAAGTTGCATAGCAGTCGATTACTGTACCCTGACAAATGTTGCCCAGTGTGGCAGTAGCTTACTTTTTAGTGCTTGTTGTCAGGAGGTGGAGCGGGTTGCCTGTTAATTGAAAGATCGGTGATCGGACCCCAAATTGCCCCTGGTGGCTGTCCCGCCAGTGTATGAATGTGTGTGAATGGTGAATGCGATTTTGTGTAAAAGCACTTTGAGTGGTCACAAACACTAGAAAGTTGCTATACAAATATGGAGCATTTACTAAATGAATCAATGGTACAAAAGTGAGAATGGCTGTAGTTTTGTAATGGTGTAGCATCAATTGCAATATGTTGGATCAGGCAGTGCACACATGATGAGTTTCAGCAGCATTTTCACCTCAATTTTCATCTTTGATAATACATAAAAATGCAAATATGAGGGAGTAAAGCAGGCATGAGTTGTATTAAAGAAAAATCATCAGAATTGATGATCATCAGAATTAGAAGAAGTAACTGTTCTGACATCAGAAACGTCACTGTATTGTGTTGCAGAAATATCTACTGGAGTTAGCATGCTAACCTGCTAGTCCTGAGTTATAATACCACTTGTGCCTCAAGATGCGAAAGTGAGTCACTAGTCGTGTTTCCATCAGCGCTTCTTTATGTATCCAAAGTATTGCATTAGAAAAGTTTGATGGAAATTGAAAAATTTGAAAATATCCATAATTTCACAAAAACGTTTTTACCATTGCTTGAGGTGGTTTTTGTCTTTTTCAAAATAGAGTCAATGCGCTAAATGGGAGATGAAAACACCTTTGCTGAATAAGTCCTGATAAGTCTTTGCGGATATTCACATAATGCATGGAAGCATGGCTGGTAGCAACGTGCCCACACAGTTCCAAAAAGTCCTTTATCCATTTTACTCAGATTAATGGTCTTCAGGTCCATGTGGCTGTAGAGCTGCCTGCACGACCTGCAGCAGCATTGACCTGACGTCCCTTTCCTTCGTGCTCCCCAACCTCTCGTTCCTCTGCTACCTCTACAGCTACGAGCAAATCTGGCAAGAAAGCACACTGTTAATCTACTATAAATTATCTGATTCTGTTATACACGTCACATGCTTGCCAATCCTTTTGATTTCTCTTTCCTTCTCATCACTGTTCTCCTGGTGATGTAATATCAAAATTTGCCCATCCACTATAATTATAAGAAATAGTATCACTGCTGTTTGTCATTGCAGTGTTTTTTTTAAATTATGCACTCGTTCCACACATTTATCAGTTGTGTCTAAACAGAGTGACAGAGAAGAGCAGACAAACACAAGCAGGGGAGAAGCCCCTCCCAGCAGATCATCACACCAGGTGATGGTCCTTTTTAACTTAATTTTTATAAAAATAAGATCCACATGTGATTTGAAAAGAGCAGAGGCGCAGAATTGCTTAGAGAGTAGCCTAGCTGAGCGGGAGGAGGAGCATGTGGCCAGGAATTACACATTGTACCTCTAATGGATTTCAGATGAGTCACTGCATGGGCAAAATGTCTAACCACAAAATAAAATTTAAAAAAAGACTGCTTTATTGAATATAATCTTAATCCTGCTAAGTACTTTTGGCATCCTGAAATGGGGGGCTATGAACACAATGGCCCATTGAATTTGAAGTCATTATCTGACACCGCATGGTATAAACTCAAAGTAACATTTGAATGAAAACAAATATTATGCACTGGCTTATTTAGGGAACATTAAAATTCATTTTGACATATTAGTTTTGCAGAATTTGGCTTTGTCACAACATGACTGATACATCTGTTACGGCAGCGACTTGATCTGAATGTGCGAGAGGTTCTGTTGGTAAAGAAGTTGTCAGAAAGATCATTTTAATCCAGCGGATCAATAATGCACACAGACACACATCATAGACTCAGACATCAGTGCCACTGGCTGTGAGACGCTGCTCTTATTGCTTCTTTTCCTATCTTTCACTGTCTGTTCTTTACACTTTTTTCCTCCCAGAGAGGCTATAAATAGCTACTCTGTGTCACCATCTGGCTCCACAAAGGCTGCGCACCTCTGTGTGTGTTAGTCACTGTGACTGCTGTGAACTATGTTAGCCTGTTGGCTCAGACACCGTATTACTGTGGCCTCTGTAAAGTAGCAATAGAGTTAAGCCAGCTGGCTGGTGGCACCAAGCGTAGGATAACCTGCCTCTCCTGCATTGCTAGCAGTACAAAAAAAAACCCCGTGGCAGTACTTGTTTGCCACGGTGCCCTGCAGGAACCTGGAATTGTTCATTGTCCATTTTTTTAACCAGTTGAGAAGTTGTTTTTGCTAAATTTTCCAGATAAGGAGGATTTGACACTGGTAATGACTGCAATGCCAGATACAGTAATCATAAAGCACATTTGTTATTACATTTTTAGTTCAATAACACTAAAGATGAGCATGTTAGCACTAACCTGCCAGGATCTCTAATGACTGTGGAATGCCACAAAATACTTAAACATTACCAACTGACAGCAGGGTATGGAGAATGGAAAATGAGTTGTAATATTAACATGCATGACATACAGTAACTGCCTCAAAATGCCCCTATATTCATGACAGTAAACTATGGCACTTTCTTGCTTGCCTGTGTTAAAAAAACCCAGAAAAATAATATTTCATATGCAAAAGTGGTGTGAGCTGTAGTGGAATGACAGACAGGCTTCATCTGGATTAGTCCACGCTAAGGTTAGTGTGTCAGAGAATGTGATGAGCACAGGATTAATGCACACTCACACACAAACACGTGTACACCAAATAGCCACAACAGTTGGATGGAGGGATGAACTGGGCAGGAAGAGTGGAGAGAGGGAAATGGAAAGAGAAGACAGTGGGATTGTGCGTCGGGATCACAGCAGCAACTGGACCTGTGGACCTCTTGCTCTCCAATTAATCAATTGATTTTTTTTAATGCAAAATTTATATGGGGTACCGTGCGATTTCCATGATACTAGAGTCAATAAAACTTTCTCAAAATTCATGAATAGTCAATTTTCAAACTCGAATTCTTATGCCTTTCCCCTTTCATTGCAGTGGTACAAAAATTATCTGCATCGTTAAGTATGCATTTAAAGTGGCGAACACAAGATGAAAAGCACAAAGGAAAGGTTATAGATTTCTCGCTGGCCCTCGTTCACACCACCAGCTGTTTGAAAGAAAGCGAAAGAAAGAGACACAGAAAGGCTGTGGGCAGGAGGATGTGAAGATGGGCAGACAGTAAGACAGCCTGAGAGAAAGAAAAGGAAGGCAGGGAGACATAGAGAAAGGGCAGCAGGCAGAGAGACAAGACAAGAAAAGAAGATGGTCGGAAGCCAGCTGTTACTCCATGATGATCTCCTGTCTTGCCATGCTGTCACAGATACTCACAAACAGCACTTGCCGCTGCTGGATTACATGCCCAGATGCAATATGAGGGAAGTTGCCCAGAAATCATTCAGATAACCAGAAAATCACAATCAAGCTGACATGTTTACAGTGTGTGTAAAACAGAAGCACAGACACAATCCCTTGTTATGGGAACTGTCTTTGTGAGTCTTTGCTGCTTCTCTTTCTCAGTTTCCCTGCATGTGTTGTTTTATCTCTTTCTGTCTGTTGGTCTGTCTGTCTGTCTGTCTGTCTTGTCTGCCACCCATTCATTTGCTTTGTATTACCCTCTGTACTCTCCTGGATGTGTGCTCTCAGGGAAGGCGGCAGTTATGGTTGGAGCCTGCAGAAAGATCTAATTTTGCCGGTTCTGCTCTATTTCTCAGTATCTCTGCGGTGCTTTATGTTGTCCTTAGAGTGCTACGGGAAAAAAGGAACAGTTAACAGCCTGAATTTCCACCACACACATACACAGACTGGAGATTTTTTACCACTTTAGGTCAAGACCCAAAAAAGGCCATGGACCTATCCCTTGTGGTTCTCCACATGACAAGAGAAGCAAAATGCTTAATGAACCTTGTTTTCAAGGCAAGAGACTAAACTTCCTAATTGGATTCTTTGCTGCAAAACTTCTTGGATTCCTTAGTGAGAAAGATGCTGTCCAAAACACAATAAACACAGTTCTGGGGAAAAAATAGAATGTGTCCACAAAAAATTCATAAAATGATCCACGGCAGCAGGGTGAGGGTTGTTTAGTAAGTAGAATGTGTGCTGTACCTAGTCAGTGGCAATTTCTGTAGCTTCACATTTGTAGTACCCACTAAACAACCTGAGCCATGTATTCAACAAGGTGCCAGATATGTTTCAAAAGGATCTTTTTTACCCTCAGACGCAATAGAAGGCTGCTATTTAAGAATTTTTGACAGCGCAATGATACTGTGGATATGCAACTTCACTTTATCCCAGTGGTGTTCTATTGCCCTGAGATCTGGTGAATAGGGGTGTCACAATACATCGCAGCAAATCATATCCTCCAACACAAGGCTCTAAATTCATGCATGTGGTGAATAGAACAACTAACCACATGTTTTGTTCACAGCAGCCACATTAAAAGAAAACAAAAACTGAATAAATGAGTGGAAAAACATATTTGAATACAGGTAATCCCACACAGGGAATGAGGGCTCACTGAATGCCTTGATGAAAATTATGTGAATCATATGCTATGGCCTTTACAGTCACTATGGAAGCTTACTGTTCCAGTAAGGTGTTGGGTCAGCTTAAGCTCATAATAAAACACCTTATCCTGTTTTTTTTTTTTTTAATTTGTCACCCTTGTATGTAAAACATTTGGTGAATATGAAGATTTAATTTATTATTTAAATCTTCGACTTTTGTTAAGTTCACTACAACAAACTTAAAATGGAAACAATAAGTATTGTGTTCAAACACTAACCCTGAAGTAAGATGTTGCAACAGAAACTTTCCTCAAAACATTGTCTGGTGCTGGATGTCACTGGCTTTGAAGCTTGACAGGTTGTGCCTTTTGAAATGGGTGTTGTCTATTGAGTTTCCATCCTCGCGCTGCTGGTCAGACTGCTTTCTTGAACTAGCAGTTAAACTTGCTCTTAAATATGAATATACCCTTTTCATGAAACTCTACACGCTGTGAATGCAAATCCCAGAAGGACTGATTGCTCGTCTGGCACCGACAGCCACACATGCCCACACTGTAATATTCAGTTGAACAGCGACTGATCCTCATGACCCTGCCAGCATGCTTTATACTTATGTTTTATTTATGTATATCCAAGTCAATGTCTGGAGAAGCTAGGTGTAAGCATAAATGGAGAGTTGAACATGATAAAGTACATACAGAGCTGTGTATATTTGTGTGGGTTTGTGCGTGTGTTTAGATGTGTGTGCGTGTGTATGTTTGAGGTGCAGATGGAGAAGCCTTTGGACAAAGAGTATCACCTTATACCCGTTATGTGTATTGGACAGAGAGGACCCAAAAGCAACACTCAGGTGAAACAGGTTTTATTGAGGGAAAGAGGTTGAGGGAGTGGAAGTGAGGGAGAAGTGGAAGCTGGGGGAACACGGGTACGGGGGACCAAGTTGCTAGGAGGGTAGAGGGGGCTGAGGCAAGGGAGCCGAGGAGCAGGTGGGACCAAGGAGGCTGGGACGAGGGAACTGGGGGGCACCAGAGGTCGAGGGAGAGAGGAGGCATGGGAGAACTGCCCGGGGGGGTTGGTGGAGGAGTGTGGTGGCAGGCTGACTGCGAGGCACTAGGGGGAGCCGAGAGGGTGCCGTGGAAGACGAGGGGAGAGGTCAGGTTGGCGATCCCAGCCGACTCGACGGTGGACGGAGGTGAGTGAACCTGGGGAAAGACAGACAGGGTTAGTAATGGGGAAACCAGAGAACGGGGAACAGATGTGGCGAGAGCAAAAAGCTTGAGGCAAGCAGTGGCACCAGGTCAGGAGCAACGACGATCAAGCAGAGGTTGTGTGGAGAACTGGGGTTGATATACTGGCAGGGATGGAGTTGATTGCTGGCAGGTGTGGCAGGCAGAGGAGGCTACTGATGAGGTGCAGGTGTGGATCGTCAGCTGGGCTCAGGAGCAGAGAGAGAGGAAGAACACAAGCAAGGGGAGCAGAGGAGACACAGAGGGAGACACAGGGGAAAACAGAATGCAAGAAAAAAAAAGAGAAACAAACAGGACACTCACACTGCCACCACAACAATACCTCTCCTAAAAAAGACAGTGCCAATGTAAATTGACAGCATAAAGTCTTAAGGGGGGGATTTATTTAAACACTGTGGATTAAACTCTTAGTAGGGAGCAGGAACTTACCCACTGGTGCAGCATAATTTATGTTTATTTTAGTCTATGTTTGGTACTGAATAAACAACTGGAGACAGGCAGAGGTAAATCTCTGGTGTCCTTCCTAGCCAAAGACTTGAAATTGCCACTTGTTTTTATTGTAAGGCTCAGTTGCCAAATTGAGTTTCAGAAAATATTTGGTTATGAATTTATGCAAATGCACAACGCATTCTAGGCAAGTGTTATGTGGTATTTATATAAATTGTGTCTATGCATTACACAAGGGGCCCTATTTTCATGAAACCGGGTGCATGTGCAAACAAAAGCTTAAAATTGGCACACATATATGTGACAAGTTTTTGCAAATTTGGTGAGTGGTAGTAGCACAATCCTGGCAGATACTGGTGCAATGTGGTATAAAGGCAGAATACATTATTAGTAACAGAAACAAACACTTTCTCTCTCTCCCTCTCTCACGTGCACGCACACACACACACATCTGTTACAAAGTTGTACCATGCATTAGCTATCACTACCATTTGTCTTGGCATGACTGTAGGCAGGGGTCTATGGTAACCTTTTTCCCAAGTAGCACATGGAAAATATTCTCCTTGTTTGCAATTATGATATGAAAATCTTGTATCTGGCCATGCGTATTTAAGATTTTTACGCATTGAAAACAGCTTTTAAAAAACTGATCACATATCACAGTGATGAGAGAAAACACTCATTACAGAAAACTCTACAATGATTGGTGCATTGCAGCTTGTGGCATTTGGGACTGTTTTTTGGACCAGGGACGGATACACAATATACCAGCACTACCCACACAACTCTACACTTAATGTAAACCAGATGACTGAACAATATTTATAACAAACTTTAGTAAAACATATGCAAAGTACAACAAGGGGAACGTGGAGGCAGCTAGAAGGATCACACATTAGCACAATAGCATCCTGGCTCTGTCTACTAGATCTGTCCACTGCAGATGCACTATCCACAACCTGGATGAGTAACTAGTATAAATGAGTGTATTAGTATAATATTATAACAGTAATTATAAAGTGCAATATTATAAATATATTAAATATATATTAATATATATATATTAAATATATAATAATTTAATACTATACTGTTAGTATAATGTTATATATTAATTATATAATGTTTCTATATTCCTTATAATTTCACGTATTAGTATACCAAACAACTTACCAGTAGAATAATATTGATTCCAGTTGTGGGTTGTTTTAATTCATTACCTAATTTGTTATTGCTAAGGACTAACTTGTCAATAATCGTAATCATATATGCATAAAATTGAGTTCAACATTTGAAAGTTTGCTGTAGCACCTTAAACTTTTTTAAATGTCCTGCCCCATTGAGGCTGTGATTGGTTGGTTGACAAAAAGTGGCATTAATAAGCACATGTGTCTACAAAAAGCATCTGATATAGCTAAATGGCCAGCTAGCCAAACCCAAAACTTCCTTATCTTATCCCTGTGTACTTCTTCCTTAACAGACTGCTCAAGTGGCCCACAGAGTGGCCAGCCCACCGGGATTTTGGTCTCCACAAAGTTGGTGGACCCCACAAGTATAGTGAAAACCTGGATTTGGACGCCAAGGAATATAGTTAAACATGCTCATGCACACAAACACACACAGACACAGACACACATGTTTGTTCCTCTATTCCTGTGGGGACATCTCATTGACATAATGCATTCCCTAGCCCCTTACCATCTTAATTACATGACTTACCTCAACCCTACCCCTAACCCAAAACCAAGTATTGGCCCTCAAAGAGCCGGTGACATCCCACCATGGGGACCCATCAGTTAGTGTGCATTCACGTTAAAGTCCCCTCTGGGATATTAAAACAAGCCCTCCACCCACACACGTGCATTAATTCGTCAGACAGCCAGTCACAGGCTTGTGTCTACCCCATTGTATTGGTTTGGCCATGCATTTGAATCAAGGGGAAGTGTAAAATTTGGCAAAGAAAAATAGAAAAACATGTCACATTGCCATAGCCCCACAGGTTCCCACATGGTTGCTAGGCAGCAATGACATTTCCTGCTCCTCTGAGCAGTCTGTCTTAGAGAGAGAGAGAGAGAGAGAGAGAGAGAGAGAGAGAGAGAGAGAGAGAGAGAGAGAGAGAGAGAGAGATGTTACATGTGTCTTTACTCAATGTGACGGCTGGCAGTGCATATTCAAATATCACACCACACATGGGCGCGCGTGGACACACACACACACACACACACACACACACCCCCAAAATCCCCTGGTGTGTGATGACAGGCTGCAACTGTCAGCATGTCCTGCTGCAACTCTGTTTCTCACTCACTGTCCCTCGCTCTCTCCTCACACTGTCTTTCTTGCTCTCTCTCTTTCTCTGTTTACTTTCTCCCCCCTTCTCTCTACCTTTCCCTTCCACATCTTCCTCACTTCTTCCTCTCCCATAGGTTTCTTTTTTCCTGCAGCAGCGAGGGGATGACTTCTCTCATCCCCTCTATCCTGTCCCGTCCTTTCTCTCTTGAAAGCCTCTCTGGTCGCATTATAGAGGCTGTGAAAGGCTCTGGAACAACAGTTTTGTTGGAATGAGACTGTTATGAATATGTCTTTATATCTGCAGGGAAACGGGTCATTTTTACCAGCCCTGGCTGTGTTAGCAGCTGTGCTGTAGAAGCCCTTGCAGAGGCTTCTCATTTCTATCACAGACATAAGTAGGTAGAGAAAGAGCGAGCTAGCAAGCCTGCCTAGACTTGAAGTCATTATAAATGAGCCTGAAGCTGCTTGTCTGCATGTTGTTTTGAGAATGAAGAGATGTTCCGCACCAGAGAAATATGTGGTTTGGCAGACACTGTCACTGTTCAGTGTTAAGTTAAAACACACACTACACCCCACGGAGAGCCTGACATAGTCTCCTCAGATGAGCAGCAAAACACATCAATTTGTATAAAGTTCTTCCTCAGACACATTAATATGACAGAGATGGTGTGTAAATGCTAATAGTTATCCTAGCTGCAGATTAAGTGCTCAGAGCAGACAGCATACAAGTTAACAAAATATTCAACAACTAACAATTTATCTCCATTTATAAAAGCAAACAGAAGTCTTTTGTAGTCAAGTAAAAGTACTTTTACTGTTAAAGGATTTTTTACTTAAGTAAATGTAAAATTGCTTGTAAATGACAATAAAATGTTTTAAAACTACTGCACAGTAGGGAAGAACACAAAAACATGAGACACAGACCCCATCACAGCCTGGGGAAATGTATTCAAGTATTTTGATCAATAAGTAAAAAAATTAGTACCACTAACAGGCACTAGAAGTTGTCTAACTCTATCAAACTAATAAACTCTGCAGCCAGACAGGAATAGTATCTACAGGCTAGCAAGCACTGAGTCTACTTTCTGAAATGATACATGGACGAATCTGGTGAGTCCCTAAGCTACCAATGGCCTTTTTTGTGTCAGCAGCCAAGTCATGTAAGAGATAAGATAAGAAAAACCTTTATTTTTCCCACAGTGGGGAAATTGCGGTTTGCAACAGCAAAGACAAGAGCAGAGATGTACACAGGTTTGTAATACAAAAGATTTGTTTGTTAATTGAAACACCGTCAGCTCTGCAGTGGTCGTCTGTCAGTTTCATTACTTGCTGGACTTTGATACTGTGTTTTTTTAATAAAAGTGGTAGTTTGCCCCGCCCTAATTAGATTCACCTGTCCCTCGTTATCTCCTTACTGGTGTGATTAGTTCGCCTGTTCCCCTTACTCTTTGTCAGCTCGTCTTTGTCTCTTTACCTTACGTTCCAGCCTCATTCCTAGCGCTGGATTGTTTGTTTCCCACTACTATTGAATGATCTGTGTTACCGTTGGACCTTGACTGTTTTCTGGACTTTGGATTTTGGACTATGGATTTTTTTGCCCGTTTTGGACTGCTTACCTGGTAGGACCCTTGCCTGCCTAATTCCTCTGTAAGCTTTTGCCCTGTTGTGTTTTTCTTAATAAACCATTGAGCTGTACCTGCTTTTGCCTTGGGTGCTTGCTATTGGGTCCAAACCCTTGTTTGCCTGCTACCCCACTGGCAGTAGACGTGATACTCTCAGGCTTATCAACACTTAGTGGGGAGCCTATTACTTACACACACACAAGCGTATATGTGCACACACACACACTTATGCACACAAACATAGCCTACATAGCCACATTTTCAATGTCCAGTGGTATCCTGCTGCGTAAATTTAAGTGTTTTTATAAATGATGAAGTCAGACATGCACAAAACATGGGTGTGTTAAAGTGGGCTTTTAAGCTGTCATCTCTCTCTCCACACACTCCATTAGTATGTTATAACAAAATAAATAATGTTTTATAACAAAATAACCAAAGCTGAGACAAATACACACTAGTGTAGCAACCATATACAGTATGTAGCATTAATACTGTTCCTGACAAAACATGCAAATACAGTAAGTTCTCCAGTTTATTCCATTTGATAAATAAATCACACAGCTGCTGTAATTGTTACATTGCAATGATCTTTCACCCCTACCTTTCGTGCCTCCACCCACCCTTCCGTCTAATTAATCACAACAGTCAAAATGTAGACCACACAATTAACTGGGACCTGACACAAGGATTGTAATTTAATGCAGGTGGCATAATTGAGCTTCTCAGTTGACAGCCAGAGTTATTGGATAAGGGTTTGATCTCTATACAGTTTTCATTAGCAACCAAACTGCCTTACCAGTCCACAAGGCAGCATGATTAACAGCAGGCAACGCTATGGCTCGTGGCTTTCCACGCTGTTCAAACTGATTATCTCCCTGTGGTAATGTCACAGAGGGTAATTTAAACTACCTGGATCTTAAAAAAGCCATTAGGTTAAGTTGTAGAGGAAGATATGACCAAACTTTGGTGCATTCACTAGTCAGTTAGCTTTGCAAATACCGGTATCTTGGATTTTTATGACAGTGTATCTACTGTGTATAGTATCCTTCAAAAGTAAAATTGACATGTGTTTTATTTTATTTGCAGCATTTTAAACTTTTGATGACATTTGTTACACTAGTTATAGCTATGGCTTTTTCTTTAAAACTAAACTAATGTTGTTAAACGACAATATTTTTTCAGTGGGGCTATGTGTAGGATTATTTCATGGCCAGGAGTATTGAATCAGTGCAGTATAGATTCCTGGCAACCTCAAAGTGATTAAACAAATAAGATATGCCCTGTTTATTGATGAAATTTGGGGTGCTGGTAGGCAGATTGTGTTACCTTTGGATCAGTGTGGCTGGTGCATTGTCCTCCAGTATTGGCTGCTATACCACAAATCAAGCAAAGATGTATTTAATAACAACCTAACCAAGTAGTTCTGGTGCCAAAACCTAACCAAACTGTGATGTTTCATAATGTTAATCACATGTTAAAAAGCCTTGGTTAGGTTTAGGAAAAAATCATGGTTTGGGTTAAAATATTAAGTCACCACTAACTGTCAGAGTCACACAGGAACCAAACCCTGATCTGTGTCTGATCCGATTGTGGGAGAGGACTCCCCCTAAATTTTTGGCATTTCAGGTGGGGTTGAGCTTGGAATAGCAGAAGATGCTCCAGAATTGGTTTCAATAGCATCTCTCCCACCAGCAGCTCCCTCATCTCTCATACAGCTGAACACCAGAGCCAACTTTTAGGACTGGATGTCGACAACAGTCAGCCCACACACAGCCATCTCAGGATTGTTCCAGCAGCTATCCGCCATCGGCCAAACGTGCTAAAGGCAACAGAAAGCCTCCTTCTCATAGCACAGAGGAGGATGTGAACACACTAAGATGTCAAGTCTTTACAGCCGAAATTGAGAAGCATGCACAGGAAACACAATTTAAGAAGAAAAAAAAAGAACTTGAAAGGATAAAAGAGAAAAATTATGACATAAAAATACATATACAAATATTTAAACTACAAGAAGATCTAAAAGCACAAGGATACAACATCACATTTTCACATGAGCCATAGCAAATAGCAAACAAATCTCAGCATCAATGTTACAAATACTGTTGGATTTCGTTAAACCTTGCAGAGTTTATATAGTTTAGAGAATATTCTAGATCTAAGACAAAACTGACATAAGGACTCAAAGAAAAAGTCGCAAAAACAAACCCATCTACTACTTCAGCACCCTGGACAGCGCCTTGGATTTATCAATACACAGCACAGTTAGAGAACGTTGGTCGGGGCCATAGATTCTGATATGAATAAAGGAGACAAGCCACTCGCATCCTCAATACAAGTCTATGGGTAAAGCCTGTAACGGCAAAGATGGTGGTTATCCCGCCTCTTCCACTAGAAAGCCAATCGTCTGCATTTAACAGAAAAAGTGGGAAACAGATTTCAGCCAATCGTGTGCTTCCACTGACGTAAGGGTCTGTTTTACTTCTACTGCGCGGAAGAGGTGACGCATGCGTAGTAGAAATATAACCGGTCGGGAAAAACGCTTTTTAAACCTTATTTTGGGGCAAAGTTGTCAAACATTTTCAGCGATTTTTATCAGATTTTACATGCGATTCTATTCATGTAGTTTTTATGTTCCGGTGACCAGTGAAAGTGCAGTTCTGTCTCTCTCCCCATTCATTTAGATGGGAGCCTGGTCTTGTTAGTCCAAAATAGCTGCCCAGAGGCCTTGCCAAGATAGCGGCCGAATGGCATGAATTGCCTAGAAGGACTAATTACTTATTACTGAAATATAATAGCTTTTTTGTGAACATCAGTTCTTCAGCACACCGATTCACCGCTCCACCACACAGTGTGGGCTGAATTGCTAGGGTTTAGGTATGGGGTCATAAGCCATTATACCAGAAACCTCCCAGAGTACTTGCTGAGCAATAAAATATTTGCTGTCTCTAAGTCTCTCCAAAAGCTAGACCGCTTGAGGATGAAGCTGCTCAGGTTGATGGAAACTTAACATAGTCGTCAAAGCTTATTTTTTACAGAGGACTTTGCACCTACTAAGAGCTAGGTGTAAGATTTAGCTTATAACTTATGAAATTAAGAAATTACCTTTAAACTAGGCTACGTTTAAACTTTGTGGTGCAACCTAGTGCTGGTTCTAGAATCACCCCTGACTTAACATGAAAGTCTATCAGAGCGATCTGGGCAATTTTCAACCAGACTGTAATCACCCAAAAGGGTCGGTACTCCACGGAACATGACTTTACCCTGCGGCTGAATGGACTATGATATTCAGAAGCAGGACAAAATGTATAATTACTTTTAAAATAATACTAATGATGATAATAATATTGCCAGCCACCACTGCTTGGGACAGAGACTGGCAAGCTGTTTACAGTTTTTATGCTAGGCTAAGTAACCAGCTGCTGGCTGTAGCTTCATATTTAATGGACAAAAATCGCTATCGTTTAACCTGTCCCTCTTCTTGTTTTGCGTTTGTGATAAAAACATTGAAATGTTTATTTTTTGCCAGTTTTTATACAGAAGATATTTCTGTATCAAACTTGATAAAGGGTACAACATGCTGAATGGCCAGTTTTCTCTTAAGGAATGTGTGTGTGTGTGTGTGTGTGTGTGTATGTATGTATGTATGTATGTATGTATATATATATATATAAAGGAGAATATATTTTCAGCTTCCTTCTGCTGAGGGAGCGGCCCATAAGTTCCAGTGTGACCTTATGTAGTGGGAGCTTAGACGAGCAGAGAGGGAGATAGAGCTCTCAGCTTATATAAGTGGTGTCACGTTCTGACTTTGCTCCAATGCTAACTGGACTGGCATGGTCTGGTCCCCTTTGATAGATGAACCCGTTGCATCATCTGTGTGTGTTTGCTTATTTGCCTGCACATGTGTTTGTGTGTGTGTAACAGACAAATAGTGAGTTGTTTAACTGCATAGGTCTGTATGTGTGTAGGAAAAAGAGACAGGGGAAAAGAAAGGTGTGTGTGTGTGTGTGTGGTTCATTAATAGCTTTGCCAGAGATACATGTGTTTCGGAGCTGCCCGCAGACATCAAGGGACAGAAAAAGATGTTAAGGAAGGGAGGAGGAGAGGGAAAGACAGACAGAAGGAGGGTGACAGTGGGTGGAGAGAGATCAGACATTCACAGTGATTTATTTGTGGCTATGAAATCAGTTCGGTATACCCACATTTTAATGTGTATATCCCTGCTGAGTTTGGGGGCTAGAATGGCTTTTCTGATGCAGGTGAGTGACATCAGCAGAGCTTTCACAGGTCAGAAATACTTTTAGAGTGTGTGTGTATGTGCGGTAGGCTGTGTATGTGGCAAGTGCTGGTTACAGTTGACTTTAAATGCACAATGTGAAAGATTTTAAACAGTTTAAAACAAACCCTTCTGGCATCATGTTAAAGACGTCTTTGTATGTATCTACTGAAATTAGCATGCTAAGCTAGCTAGCTAGCCCTGGCCTGTCCTAGCTTGTAATACCACTTGTGCCTCGAGAGAGGATAGTCAGTCACTGGAGCATCCAGTCTGCCCTCAGTCCAACATGAGAGGACGAAGAAGTAGAGCTGCCCCCAGGGCTTGTCAAGTTGAGTGCTGTGGAGATAAGTCTGACCATGTGAGATTAAGTTGAAGATAACTTGCAGTCCCTGATTAGTGTTACAGAAAGACAAATATGGCAAAAAAGATGGCACTATTAAAAAAAAAAAAGTAACATACGTTTTTAACGTTGGCTATTTAGAGAAATCTTTAGAGCAATTAATGACAACATAAACCGTACTGAAAAACATTGCAAATGGCGTTGATATATGGTTTTGATGTGGCTTTTTTCTTGCTACTATGGTCTTGTTGAAATATAGCTAAGCAAGCTAACGTGAACTAAAGGGCTGACTCCACACATCAAGGAATTCTGTGTATTCTTGACCTGCTGTTAGTTGGTAGATGGCTTTTTTTAAATAACTGATGAGATTGTATAGACCCAGTAGCAAGCCGACTAAAAAATTTAATTGGTTTACTTCATTGTAACTAATTGGCATTAATGTTATTAGATGAGGCAAGATTGGAAATTTGGAAAGTTTGCTACACATTTTTGAGGATATTGCAAGGTTTAAAGTGTCATTGCTGCAATTAGTGAATCATGCAATTCTTGCACAATAGTTACCCCAATTAGTATGGAGCACGTGACCAGGAATTACACATTGTACCTTTGAAGGGAAGATGAGTTACACCGGACTCACACAGGTGCGCCACGGCTGCCGTACCTAATCGCTGCCATTGTAGTCAATGCTTGTGCTCACACCAGAAGCGCCGCAGCGCGTCCCAGAAGCGGCTCTCCGCTCTCTTGTGCAGAGAATAGGCAGCCAGTCTATTTCTCACGGAACACGCGTCAAGCAGCACAGAGCAGATGAGCCGGGCAGGAAGGCAGAAACAGAAACGGCAAAGAGAATCCGGTCGATTTTCAAAATAAAATACCTTGTACAGACTCTCTATCGTATATCAACAATAAACACTGTTAAAACAGACCAAAAAAGAAACAATTTAACTATGTAGCCTTCTTAACCACACTAGAAGCACAAAAATCAAGGACAACTTACCAAATCAACTAAATCTAATAGGGCTGACCCCTAATAGTCAAAGAGTCGATGCTTGGATGGACGGAGCCTGATTCGACTGTCAATCTCACAGTCGAAGCTTCGCAGCGAAACAAGGATCAAGCCATTTTGGCTATATGGGGATGCTCAACTTCTGATTTTACATAAAACTATCAGTTTTCTCCCAACAAGTTAATATACAGCCTATTACAATACACATTTCAATGTTTAATGCTTTTGGATAATTTATCACCGTCGATGACCCACACAAAGAATATTCGTTTTTAAATAGCCGGCTACTTGAAATAGACCTGCGAGGAACCACGGTGTGCATGCAGTTGTCGGCAGCACGGAATCCACGCAAAACTCTGTAGAACAACAGTGAATGGCAGGCGAGAGAGAGAGAGAAAAGGCTCTTCAAAAGCCTCAGTTTAGCTGGAAATTTACAGTATAAGTTGAATGAGAGCAGAGCCACCTTGTGTAAACCCCCCCGCCACTGGCTCGCAATCGCTAAAAAAACACACATGATTCGACTATCAGTCGACTATAGGCAGGACTTGATGATTCTGATTTGACTATGTAAATCCTTAGTCGGGGACAGCCCTAAAATCTAAACAATTCAGCAAAATCAGGCAGGCAAAACACTTTTATTCTGAAATGCTCCATGTGGGAAATTCAGCCCTGTAGGGAACTGGGGGAAAACGGTTCACAGAGAGCTGTAATCAGTAGCAGAACCACACAAAATGACAAATAAACAACAAGTCAACAACGTGGGGTAGGCTAAACGCTCTGCTGCTGAAACGCTTGTCAAACACTTCCAGTGTGAGCTGACGCCGGGTAGAGGACGGGTCAAAACTGTGGAGCCGCCGGCACATGCTGCCTGTGTGAGTCCGGGGTTAAAATTAGATGTTTTGGATGGATTGTCATGGACTGTTTCTGGGAATTAAATAAAGGTGAAAAGGGGATCATGGTTTCCAAATTGCTGACTGAAAAATACAAAGATTTCCACTTCAGCAGTAAGGGCATTGTCAACCTGTCTGACAACCTACCTAGAAGATATCAGAAAGTAGTCATCAGATCCTGTGACTAAGGGGACCTTTTTTGGCTTTCAAGTCAAACTTTTATAGAGAGAGTTGTTAAAGGACAAAACACAACTGGTTTTATTATCATTCATTCAAGCAAAGTTCTAGGATATATTGGATGTCTCTGTTTGAATCCATCAATTGAGAGTATACATATACTGTATGCAATATATAATGTTATTTCTTAAAATTGAACTCTTTAAATCTTCAAGCCTGCCTTTTGATGTACTGTACTATACAATGCTGGATATATATATATATATAGCCAAGCAGCAGCTTCATCAAATAGCCTGTGTAGGATGGAAAAACATGGAAAGCATATAATACTTTAAGACTGTAAAGAAATAACAGTTGGTATTAATTCTGTCAACTTTACCATTTCCACAGTAGTGCAGAGAAATAAGAGACACACTCTTTTGCTCTATGACAACAGTTTTATTTTGCTAAGCCTGTATTTTACATGTACTTACGTGGCCAAACAAACATGAAAGTGGTAGGTAACATCCAAGTGGCCAGAAAGATGCACTTTTCACAATATATTAGAGACAGGATCTTCAATGAAGATTTGATCAAACACAAGATCCAAACACCAATGATTGTTTGTGATGATTGTTTAGACTGCACAAAGGATAGGACTTTTGTTTAGTTTGATTTGTTTATTCCTGTCATTGTTATTTCACAAGTGGAGTCTAAATCCAATACAAATCTCCCCAGTGTATGACCTCAAGGAAAGTAAGGCAGACTGACTGAAGAGGGGAGTTGCTTGTGTCTGTAGCAAGTTCATTGTTAAACTTTGACTCTCCACTGGCGTTAATGGTGAAGGACCTGTACCCATGTCATCCAAATCTGTTAAAGGTCCAGTAGATATTTCGGAGGATCTATTGACAGAAATGTAATATAATATCCATAAAAATGTTTTCAGTGGTATATAAAGACCATGCATAATGTTTTTATGACCTTAGCATGAGCCATTTATATCTACATAACCGCGGGTCCCTCCTTTCATGGACGTCGCCACGTTGTGTAGTCATGTTTTTACAGTAGCTGAAAACAGACAAAAAGTGCTACAGAGCGTGTTCTGTCACTACGTTCTTCTTGTTTTACTCCTGGTCAAATTCAGACAGTGTAGATAGCATTTCTGATGCTCACATTACGGGATGTGCTGAGTGTGTTTCAGTGTTTGAACCACATCCGTCAACCTACGGATGCTGTTTTATTGTCTCCAGGCAGAGGACATTTAGGGGAATCACATTTTCTGATGGCTCTTTCAGAGGTGTGTCAAGCAGGCTACGGACTCTTTTAATGTCTTTCAGAAGTTTTCAAAGTAAAAGCTCTCAATTCAACTCCAACTAAAGTATTACAGTAAACAAACTTCCCAAGCTTTTATTTTGTAGGCAAAACCACTAAAAAAAACACTTGCTGTCATGACTGCGCTCTATTTCAGCATCACTATTAAAGTTTATTTATTTATATTTTTTGCCACTATCAAAGCACGATAAACTGATCACGGGCAAGGTATTATTGCTGTCGGGCAGTTCTGGCGATGTTTCCCTTGTCAATGTTTGTATAAACTTTATCTATTATGTGGTTTATAATGGACTGTGGTACAGAAACAATGACGTTGTTAAACACTCTTGGCTTACATTTTCCATGTTTTCTGTCAGTGGCCAAGTCAAAATAATAAATGGTTTTATTGAATAATTAAGTAAATATAGTTTCTTAATATATCTACCTAAAGAAACCTCATTCCTTGACTGCCTACTCTCTGCTGTCTCAGAAGACAACACCTTTTGTGCTGTGTCAGCCACCGTAGCTGTCCTACGCTCTTTGAAAGGGAAGGGGCAGTGGTAGACTGGACAGATGGTTGCAATTCACAACCTCACCACTAGATGCCACTAAATCTTACACAACTAACCTTTAAGCTATTCTTATTTCTAATGAATAAATGGTATTCCAGTGCCATGGTCACAAGAACAGCGGTGACAGCGAAATTAGAGACCAAGCTACGGACAAGAAAAGACCAACACATTCTCACTCCCGACTCGTCACACATTGACACTTGGTCAAGGCCCTCTGGTGTCACTTTTTAACGCCCTGGTTACCCCTTTAGTGTAGTGTTACTTTCGTCAGACAAAACTAAACGAAATATATTCGTCAACGACCTTTTTTTCCCCTGACGAAAATGAGACAATGACGGTCCATAAACACTGATGGTGACTATATTAACGTGCAATAATGTCGACGGAAAATGACGACACTAAAATGTAATTCATAAAATACAAACGTTAATAAAATCTCTTTCTTTTTGTCAGTATAATGAGGAGACAAAATATTACAGGCCATATTTTCTCCCTCTAAATTTTCACTTGAACAGTGTTCATTCAGCAGTATTTTTTTCTTCCTGTAAGTTGAATGTTGGCCGACCATGGCGACGCCTGGTGCGGGAGGAAAGCGTTACTATGGAGGATGCGAACTCTGATGATGAACACAACATGCTAGGGAGAAAGAGGTGCTTAGATATTTGGTCCCATTTCAAATACAGTGAGGCGGACCAAAAAAACAGAGTGCCTGATAATATCAGAGTGCGAGCAATGTTGTTCTGGTAAAACACTACGAACTTGAAGTGGCATATTAACGTTAAGCACCCAGGAATTTAGATCAGTTAATGTCTCCTTTGCAATAAAAATGAGAACAAAACTATACTAATTAGTTAGAAAAGATGGTATAAATATAAAAGATCGTATGATAAAATGATGGTTAATGACTAAAATGACAAAAAACACAGACTTTTAATTAGAAGAAAACTTGATTAAAAGAAATAGCATACAGTGGACTAAATATGACAAAAAATAACAAGGACATTTGACACAGGACTAAGACTAAATTTTAAAAAGGCTGACAAAATTAACACTACATTAGTGTAATTTTTGGACGTCTAGGGTTCCGCGGTCAAGTTAGGAACACTTATGCAATGGCTGGTTAGACTTTTAAAATAAAACGCTAGCGTTTTGAAACATTGCATTTTGAAACAGCATGTTATTAAAGTTGTGAATTGTTGCAGTTTGGTTAGGTTTTGGCATAAAACGTACTTGATTAGGTCTAGGCAACAAAAGTACTTGGTTAAGGTTAGAAAAACATCATGGTTTGGGTTAAAATAACCTGACGTACGTCAGTTTACATGTAAGTTAACTAACTTTGCTTACACAATTTAAATAACTTGCCTAACTTAAATAACAATATTTGTTTTGTTTCACACGGGACACAAACACCGATCTCCTGGTTCAAAATCCAGATTCTGGCCCTCAATCTACCTCGACCACCTTCTTACTCAGTCTTTTCTGTTAAATATCATAAAACTACCTTTAGAGTCAAAAACTGATGCTACAGGGCTTCCACTGCGTTGAACTATGACGCTATAGGGATCTCCAAACTGATGCCGATGGGTCTTGACCATGAATCCATATGTGACAAACCGGGGGAGTGAGAATGGGCTGAAAAGACAGGTGTTATTATGTTGAAAATACACTGTATTTTAAGGAAGGTTCAAGCATGATGCTGCAAAAGGTAAAAAGCTATTTAAATGACTACATCTGTTGTGAGCTCCCTGGACCACTGTGTGGACAGGCAGGCTGAGTCAGAGGACTTAATATGCACTGAATTCCACCGTTACCTACTGCATATATTTGTGACAAGCATACTGTGCCACTGTGTATATGTGTGATACAATGTGTATATGTCTGTGTGTGAGTTATTTTGATAGCTCTATTTAAGTGACCTAGAAATGCATCTGTTGCTGAAAAGGGTTTTATTTAACACGAAAGCAGCAATGCCAAGGGTTGCCATTAGGAGGAAGTATGTTGGGGGTGGGTATGTGGGAGAAGTCTGTGGTTAAGTCTTAATCATTATTTTGCGTATTCCCCACAGAAAAAGTGTCTATAGCGAGTTCAGCAATTCATTCATTTTTTTTGTAGAGAACTGGATAATCAGTTCTTGTAATTAAACAAGAGCACATGAAGGTTGTTAATTGAATTACAGCTCTTTCTTCCTAACAACTTTTTTTTCCTTTTCTTGCAACTATGAGACTCAGTGGGATCTCATCACAATCATCTACATCATTTTATTTAAAACAACTTTTTCACCATCATTTATTTAAAAAATGCATTCATTTGAACTCTCATGCCACACAAAATACAGAAATTCTGTCTTAGCTATGTCTCTCACAAACATAGACGTTGTAAATTACATTTCATTAATGGATTGCATAATAGAAACCTGCTCATGTCTCCAGCAACATTTCGAAATGTGTTTAAAAATGGATGTGGCGTAGACTGTTATTTCCAATTATCTCTCTTCCACTAACTGTGTTTTAGACACACACATCACATATTATTTTAACATGGTAATGAGAATATTGCTATTATGGCATGGGTCATGTATTATATTAAATAGATTTAGGCCTATAGCTCAAATTCAGTAACAAATGTGGCTAATGGATGTTTGCAGGCTCTTCTTTTCTGTTGCTACTGATACTAGTTATGAGTGTTACCCTACTAATGACATCCACAGCTTGTCACATACACAGAATATTAATACTGGGTTTAAGACTTGAGATGGACTGCTTGTTTGAACATAAAAAGCCAACACTTAAATGCCCCTTTCCCACGTACTCTTTAATACACAAATGTTTTACATTTTATATTGTGAGAATTGGAGCCAGAATCAATTTTATGTGTAAAATGCTGTAAAAAATGGCTGTGACATCCAACAAATAGGTGTTTTAAAAAGATGTGAGGCATCTCTAGCTCTCAGGCCATGGATTTTTGTATGACAAAAGTTGATTGTGGCTTCTAGGTAGGAATCGGGTTGCTTCTCCAAGTGAAACAGGTAAAGGTGAGAGTGAGATTGACAGTGTGATAGGAGATGGATTGGTGCATCTGCTGCTTTTATGTGGGAGCTGTACTATATTGCTGTGCTAAAGAGGTCAATCAGTCTATACAATCCAATCCACTCTTATGGTCATGAGCTTTCAGTGGTCACTGAAAGGATGAAATCAAAAGAAAAGTGGCTGTAATAACCTTGCTTTGTGGTAGCTTAGAGACAAGCTGAGGACTTTGGATCTGGGATGAACATTTTGTATGTTGACATGAGCCAGCTATTCAGAGTAGACTCCAGGACTCTTCCCTTCAGCTATATTCTGGGCACATGTGGACAGAAGAAGACTGAATTGAATGTCCTTACTAGCCGGGGAACGTTTTGCAATCCTTGGGTGGGGGTGGAGCTGGAGGACGGGACTGCAGGATGTCTAAGCTTAGTTTATTGGTCTTTCACCTAAATAAGGCAGCAAGACTATCAGGGCCCCGAATAGTTGAAGAGTCGATGCTTTGATGGGTGGAGCCTGATTCGACTGTCAATCTCACAGTTGAAGCTTTGCTGCGAAACAAGGATCATGCCATTTTGGCTGTATGGGGGTGCTCAACGTCTGATTTTACATAGAACTACCAGTTTTCTCCCAGTAAGTTAATATACAGCCTATTATTATATACATTTCAACGTTTAATGCTTTAAATAAATATGTAAAAAGAATAAAACTTTCAATAAATGTTTTTGAAGTGTGTGAATAAATTCAAAATTGTACCCCTAACCCTGGGGCATCAGTGCGCATGTGTAAGTGTAGCGAATGTGCCGAATTTTATTGATCGTTCTTAAATAGCTGGCTACTTGAAATAGACCCACGAGGAACCGTGACGTGCATGCAGTAGTGCACGTAAAACTCTGCAAAAGACCGGTGAAGTACAGGCGAGAGAGAGAGACAGCGCCTCAGTTTAGCTGGAAATTTACAGTATAAGTTGAATGAAAAGAGACTGCAGCTCAGCAGCTTAAGCAAGATTAAAGTGGCGCTACCGTGTGTAATGCCCCCCAGCCCGTTCGCAATCGCAGCACACAAAAAAACACACATGATTCGACTATCAGCCGACTATAGGCAGGACGATTCTGAATCGACGATGTAAATCCTTAGTCGGGGACAGCCCTAAAGACTAAATGGATGATTAGATTGATTATAGATGATTGTTTATCCCCTCTCCAGTGTAACACAAAAGATACAGTAGCTTTTGTGTTTTCTTTACGTAGCAAGTAAAACATGTCTCACTAGTCAGGCAAGTGTTTTCTAGAGAAATGTAGCCTCACAATGTCCAATGGTGGGTCTGAGAGCAATTTATACAGCTCTGCTATTGTTAGCAACGTGCCTGACCTTGGATCCGAGTCTAGAGTGCTTAGTCTAGCTGATCTCGTTCATCATTCAGAGTACAAACTGATCCTTTTTCAGCAGTCCGCAAGGCTTAGTGCCAGACATAGCTAGGCAGCAGTGGACCCAGGTGCAAGGACATTTTGTGTACCCATCCACCTCCCCCACACTACTCCCCTGCCCTCTTCACATAGGGAGGCAGACTAAATTTTCTTTTGGATGAGGTTCCCTGTGGTGGTCCCACAGGACCTTGTGAACAGGGACAGCTGAACCACCCTGCCACATTTCCATGACATTTCAATCACTGGTGGAAGCCAAGGGGAAAATAAACCACAATTCACAAACTGATAGTGAGGCAAGGGTAATTCAGAGATTAGAGGGACAGACTTGTGAGCTGCAAGGTTGAGTAGCTTGTTCCTGTAGTGGGTCTGAATGTAAACTGCCTTAAACTATAGAGATTGTACAAGTGTAGCCGTCCTGTACTTGTTTCCTCTGCTCTGCACTCTTGTGTTTGCAGTTAATAGACCTCAGAAAAACCCGATTGCAGCACTTTCCAGTGTCTTTGTCCTCTCATGCTGCCTCGTTCATGCTCTTTCATCAGTATCTCCTCCTCCATCTCACACTCACTTGGATCAGCTTGAAAACACTTCCCTCCTGCCATTTCCTGTCACATACAAAATGTTGCTTCCTTTTCTTGCATTATATGTAGAGAGATAATAAACACATGAACGATGAAGTTTGCAAAGTTGTTAGTCCTTTTCTGTCTGTGTCAAGTGAAATTTTTAAAGGTGCTTGTGCCCTGAGTGTGGAAAGTGTTGAAGGAGACCAAAGAGCTGTGTGTGCGTGTGTGTGTGTGTGTGTGCACTTGTGTACAGAGATGGCAACAGCTTTTCTTAAAGGAATTGAAAGATTTTTTGGATCACTAAGATGACAGATACTGTCACACGCACACAGACGTTTCATTAACTTGACAGTCTCGTTCTCCCTCTCTCTCTCTCACACACACACACTCACACACACACACACACACACACACACACACAGACACACACACACACACACACAACCAGGTTTCATCCACTTGCCACTGACAGGTGTTCAACCTCACATCCATGCAAATACACACCTGGGAGAACACAGGTTTCATCATCCAGTTTAAAACATCGAAACAAAATTACGTTGAGAACCAATGCAGGCTGAAATAAATATTGTCAGAACTCTGAGACAGACAGAGACATAAAAAAAGAAAAGACAAAAGCAGTGAGAGGGAACATAGATGGGGCAGACGGATAAAAGCAGCACTCTGGGGATGAAGCTCCCTGTGATGGGCGGGAAAGTCAACTCACTCAGCTGGGAAATGGTAAACACAGGACGACAGGGGGAGAAATGAAAATCAGATCAACAAAAGGGAGGATTGCTTTTAAGAAAGGGGAACAGGAAATAAAGGTAGAGAGGAAAGGAATATTAGACAATATACATTGGCCTATATGGGAAAACTGCATATTTGAAGTGAATGATGGTAGTGATTAAGAACTCTTTCTGTGCACATCTAATATCGCAGTAGCCCAGTCTTGCCAACATTTAAAATGGCAGCAAAATCAGTTTATTTCAAGGGAATTGCTGTGATCAACAGATTTACTTGCAGGGGTGATGTAACAAATCTTTCATGTTGTGTTCCACTTCTGTAACCCCTGACAAGCAAATTCTTACCCTTGGATAATAGCAAACCGTCTTGAAAGTGCTGACCTGTAAGGAAATGGAAAACAGAAAAGACTTAAACAAAGGAAGCGGTCGTAGCTTATTAGCTGTGTTGCATCAGCCATTTTTATTTAACTTTCCACTGCCAATAATATAAACTGCTCGACAAAAGAAGCAGGGTATGCAAACAGTTGTGAGACAGGACATTGTGAGACAACATTACAAATACATCCCTGTGGTGGCTAGCATGTTAGTGGTTAGCAAGGGCAAATATTTCATGTCAACATTGGTGTGGACACTTTTTAGAAATAAAGTCGCTGAGGGTCTGAAAGAGAGAGGCAGTGGACCAAACAGCTGTGAGGCGGGGAGGACAGAATCTTTCAGAACTTAAAAAAACACATTGGACTTGTAGTGGAGAATGCGAGCTGTGTGCCAAATACATTAGACATTGACAGACAACAGTGGTTATAGTTAAAATTTTGGATCAAAATTATTGCTAGGAACAATACAGTATTCACTGGATTTTGGTAGGGACATTTTTCTACACCCCTAGTGGTTAGCCTGCCAGCTGCAGTAGTTTACAAACTAGTCCTGCAACAGCGATTTCGCAAGGATTTGTGGATAAAATTTGCAGTGCCACTTGTGACCAGGGCTATATAGGGAAAGGGCGACTTGTTATTATTTTATAATGATCAATTTATGTTTTTTTATTTACTATTCTTTTCATTTCTAAAATGTCAAAAATAGCAAATGACAAATAGAGCCAGGGTATGTATTTCATATGAACTAAGAAATGCAGGTACATCTTTTTAAGGCTAAAGTATTTGTACTTGAAAACTGACTGAAATAACTACAGATTTCTCCCAAATGACCAAATTTAAATCATAGTTTCAAGAATAGCTGTATTGAGAATTGGAAAGGACAACATTTCACTTTTTTTTTTTTTTTTTTTGAAACTCCTGTTTGTAAGTCACAAACTACAGTACATCCCTGCAGTGGTGCAGCCTCCAGTTGCTTATGTGAGTTATCTGTTGTGAAAAAAGGGGAAAAAAAGCCCTGTATTTCTCTCACACAGGACTCCTGAACTCTGCGCAGCCTTAACAGAGCACACCATAAATCCCTAAACAGTCACACTGCAAAAAGCATTAAACATGAGAGCACAAACAAATGAGTAAACCGAGATTGTCTGTATGTGCTCCTCCTGAGCACCTAATAATGATAATACTGATTATTGGGTAATAAAAGATATACAGCACAAAGCCATTACTGGATTTATGTCCCCAGGAATAACTCAGGGGGAAGAGATCAGAGATCACTTCCTGTCTAACACAAATTGTACAGGGATTATAGGCCCTGGATAAAAAGATTTCCTCAGGGCAGTAAGAGCTGCTTGGAGAAAGTGTTGGGCAGTAAGAGCTGCTAGAAACAGAGAGAGCCAGAGTGATTCCGGGGGGCAAGTGATGAGTATTGTGCAGTTATAGCAGTAATCGATATCCAGCGGAAACTGATCAGCAAGACCAAGAGATGTGGAATATAAATGAGGGGGTGAAAGGACTGAGGGCAGGAGGAAGGAGTGATGCTTTAGAGCGGATTTCTATTCTCTCTTTGTCATTGTTATTCCTGTTAATTCAGTTCTAGTGCACTTCATTTTATCCCATTTTGTGCTTTTCCGTCCTTCCATTTTGTCGGATTCTTCCTTCAGCCTGTGAGTTTTTTCTCTCCCTCCATTCACAGAGTGGTGTGATACCATTCACTTTGCTAACAGTGAAATGCTATATTGCATTGGTGGGTAAATGGGTGCCCTGCAGCACGGAGTTGTACATCAGAGTGGTTGCAAATGGTAGACACTGAAGCTCAGTGTGTTTTTGTCCCAAGGCTGCTCACAGGCACTGCTCTAACTACTGCCACTTAAACTGAGAGGCATATAGATACTGCAGTGTAACGCATGCTAACAAACACATAAGCAGACACAGAAGTGTAATACAGTACATCATAAACACTTGCATAAATATTGGGCATTGGTATTGCTGAAATATGTGTCCTTGACAATATGGGATTTTGAGCTTTGAGCGTCATTCTGTACTACGGTTTCCCATATAAAAAGTATACAAATGTCTGTATTCATGCTTTTAAACAGCTTGTATCAAAGTGTACTTGCAATGGAAACCATAAAGTCCCCAGCTATCCCCCAGTAGCACTGCATTGGTAAAACATTCTCCTCTTTTTTAAAATACTGTAGACGGAGCTCAAAAGATAAAATTGGAACACATACCTTTATCTTTAAAAGGCTATGTCATAACAAGGCATTAAATGCAACCTGTCTGTAGGAGAGAGCGGGGATATAAATGCTGCTGGGAGGATCCTGCCTATCTGTTAAAACACTCAAATCAAAACTTTTAATTTCTCATTCTGCTCATCCTAACGGCAGCATTAACCCTGAAATAAACCTTTTGCATATGATGTGTGGGAAACATTTACACATGACTTTGGACTGGAGCTTTGGGGCCATAAGATAATAAAATATAAATCACACTCAAGTGCAAGCATGGCTGGTTAGAGACACACAATTGCTATATAATACAACTACACGAACCAGTAGAGAGACACACACAAATGCTCATATCATGCAAAAATAAACACACACACACACAGGATTTAAAATTAATGCTGTGTCTTTCCTTCAACCGGGGAAGTTACTCATGTTGCATGCTGAGTAGGGTCATGAAAGGGAGTTCAAATGTGTGAGAGGTGATGGTTATGTTCTCTGTTAAGTATGCATGCGTGCTTGTGTGTGTGTGTGTGTGTGTGTGTGTGTGTGTGTGTGTGTATATGTGTGTTGAGTAACGGGAGACAGATGCTGCCAATAGCACTAAGTCATGATTTATTTCTAGGTCTGACAACCAATAGATTACTTTGGTTCTTGCGCTGCTCCTCGATGAAACAGGCTGTCTGAACATCTGAACATGAAAAAACCCTCAGATGATCATTTTGAAGACTTTTTTATTCATGTCATTCCCTCTTTTCTCTTTGTTCCTCTGGCTTGGTGAGAACCAAGATTACAAGCCTCCATTCATTGCGATGTCACAGCTTGTGCCTCAGAGTACAGTGCTAATTAGCAGATGTTTACACACTGAACTCTTTATAAAACTGCCAAAAGAAACCTTGACTTTGACAAAAAGGAATACAAATTTTTAATGACCGGTTGGAAGTAAATCAACATAATATTTGGTTCATCTTGACTCACATGACTTATCAGCTGAGTAGGGTCATGAAAGGGAGTCGTAGCACAGAGTGAGGAAGATAAGTGTTTTTGATGTGGCGTCTATGTTTCTTGTGGGAATGTATTGATTTTTAGTCTTTTTTTTTATTAGAATTTTTTTTTTGATTGAACTAAACTTCAAGTACAAACAGTGCATTTTAGTAACTTTAATAAATATGTCTACATAGTAGGCAGGAGGGGCTTGACACATTTAGAGCTTTTAGTAAGGCCACCCAAACTCCACCTCTCAAGCTTAGTTCATTTGTCTTTATAAATAATCTTCTAATAAGAGTCAACAAAAATGTAAAAACAATAACCCTGACCTGACTACTGACTACTGATCTGAAAAATTTGACCATTGTGGGCAATATTACACATCAAACAGAAGTGGAAATATGGAAATATTTTTTTAATAAGATGCATGCATCAATGTGATAATAAACTTTTCATTTTCAATTCACCTTTGGTGCCATAAACACATGCTACTGGCTGGTTTTAGGTTGATTGATTTTAACCATCCATCACTCTTCATCTTCATCATTATTGTCACTTTTTCTAAAATTCAGCACATTCACCTTTGTTTTTGCCATCTCTGCAATGCATTTCCTGCACTGGACTTTAATGACTTTGGGGGCAGTGGCAATATTGCTTGCAGCAAACATGTTCATTGGAAGATTCTTTGATGAAAAAAGTTATCAAAATGTCCTTTTTTTACAGTACAGTATTTTCAGTGTTCAAATAGCTTTGCTTGCATATTTTATTTCTCTCACAGTGGGTGTAGTGGCAGGGAAAAGGAGCTTAGCGTCAGGTGGCAGATTGGCAATATTGCAGTAGTCAAGGGGGATAAATCACTATAGCCTGACAGATTAGTGGGAGTAGCCATGACTCAAGAGTGAAATAATCTTATTGTAATGAGAGAAGAAGTGTTTGTCAATAAGTCATTTTCTCTTCAATTGTTTGTAGATTAAACTAATATTACTTGATATTTTTCTCCTTCAATAGATGGGATGTCCTGAGTAGGAGACGGAGATGAGGAAAGGGGAGAGGAAGTCAGAGGACAGAAGAGAGCGAACAACAAAATTGGGAGGAAGGAAAGGAGAGAGACATTTAGCATTCACAGTGTTTACTCTGTGACTCACTATACACTAGACATACTTAGCATGTTTGCATAATCCCACGGGATATGTCAAAGTACAATGGCAACCCTTTTGCCATATTTTGCCAACAAATCAATTACTTGGTGAATAATATTTAAATAGTGCAATTCCTGGA